>NC_021165.2:12589171-12691303 GCF_000331145.2 Cicer arietinum
AGCTGTAATATTTTATATTTTTAAGTGAGATTAATTTTTTTAATAGACTCTCTCTTACAATATTTGGCTTGGTGTATGTCTAATATGGTGAATTAATCAAGCCAATAGACTTTGAAATCATATTATATTTTTATATTTTATATTAAATTTAATTTGACTTTGCAAAATTATTTGTACAGTGAGAAATGTATGCCTCTCTTTATAAATTATATTTAGGTTTTATATATTTTTTAATGTGTTATTTTTTTTTAAATAGTGATTATTAAGAATGTTAGCCAATCTATTAAATTTATTGATATATTTAATAAATAACTACGTTCTCCGGTATAAACTAATTAAAACACATTTCAAAATCATCTATACTATACATAAAAGAAAGACTTAATGGTAGATTTGGTTTATCTATTATTACCAATTTATAGAATTGGTCTCTCTATTTTAATAGTCGACAATTTTGGTCTCTCTTAGTTTTTTAAATTAAAAAATGACGATTTGACATATTTTAAATGATGTGACATACAATTCTATTATATAAAACCATCTAAATGCATTAATTATTCATATGTTATTAATTAAATTAAAAATATAAAAAAATACGAAATTGAAAACTAAATTGTTATGAAGTTTTATTTCAATTTTATGGGTGTTAATAATTATATATCATTATATCATATGTCACATTACTGAAAACATCTCACATCATCATTTTTTTAATTAAAAAATCAGAAAGAAAAATCAAAGTTATCGACTTTTAAAATAGGAGAACCAATTTTGTGAATCAGTATAAATAAGGGGATTAAAACTACAATTAAACTTAAAAAAAAAACATATATCCAAATGTATAGTCTAATGGTAATAGTTAAGACTTTGAATTTTTTTTATTAAAAAGTCGATAGTTTGATATATGAAAAAAAATAATATATATATATATATATATATATATATATATATATATATTGGGAATAACATTCATATGCTTCGACTAATTTAGAGAAAGGAATAGAAAACTAGAATGATCGAATGAATCCTCGTTCTTGAGTATGAAAGAGAGATATTAATGTGATTTATGCATTACATCCTTAAGTAACTTGGCAAACAAACTAACTTAAGAAGTCGTGTCAATCAACAATTTGTTGGAAATGATAATAATAAGAATAAAAGTTTGTTCGTGTGAATTAAAAAAATAAGGAAGTTTTCACATAGAAGGGATGATATTGTTTATAAGGTGGAGGTATGACAATTAGAGTGTGTCCCAAAGGGTATCATATTTTGTGAAGGGGTGAGAACGCACGCAAATAGACAACCAAACTCGCGCGTACCGCTGCCGTTCGGCCGACTCAGCTTGGGCCTCGGCTAAGTGTTGTATTATTTTTTGTGGTCCCGGTCAAAATCTAGCAAATTTCGTATTGTAGTTTTATGTGGATCCAATTTGTTGGATCGCATATTTTTCTCTTCTTCAGATCCAGAGTTCCTCTATAAATAAAGAACTTTGCTCAGTTGGAAAAACACACCATAAGTTATCCAAAAAATTTATATGCTTCTCCATTTATGTTTCATCTTATTTTCTTTTTTTCGAGTGGTCATATTATCAAATTGCAAATGACATTTTTAACTTCCATATTGAGTGTGTAATTCTAGAATGGTTTTCGACGGTGCAGTAGAACTCTGATACAGTTTGTCTTAGCAGTTTTATCGTAGAGACTTTGTGGTTCATAATTTGTCTTGCACAATTTGGGCAGTGTCGCGAAACGTCTTAAAAAGAACAGACTCAACCTAATAATATATTTGGTGGCATAAATTTATTTTGAAACAGTTTTTCGAAACTAAAACACAACAATTTTAAGACGTTTCATTATGTCATGTATACCAGCGAAATTACTCGGACATGTTCTTCTGCTTCTGATTTCAACAATCCATTTCGGTTTTCAACAATCCATTTCGATGACATTTCTATTGTTCCAGAAACATGTGGGCAAATTGAAAATGATAAGAAAGCTGTTGAATTAACCTAATAAGAATATAATGATTACTTATGTAATAATTATATTCTTAATGGACTTGTTAATGATTTGTATGAATATTACGGTTTCAGCAATATCGCTAGACAATTTTGGGATGCTCTAAAGAAGAAATATGATATCAATGAAGTTATAGCTAAAAAGTTTGTTGTTAGCCACTACCTCATATATCAGATGACTGATGACAAATCAATGGAAGCTCAGTCCCATGAAATCCATAAAATAGCTCATGAGATCATCTACGAAGGTATGTCCTTAAATGAACAAATTCAAATTGTTGTGATTATTGACAAAATGCCTCATACTTCGAAAGATTTTAAAGATTCTCTCAGGAAAAAACAAAAGAATTATCTATGGAAAGTCTGATAACCCACCTCATAATTGAGGAAGAATCCCGTAAGCAAGACCGAAAAGATGAAGTTCTTCTTGTTTCAAATAATAAGAAGAAGAAATTCATCGGAGCAGTTCTTGAAGCCAAACAACTTAAGAATCAGAATCACATTATAAAGAACGATAACAAGAATGGGAACCCTCAAAAGGTCTCAATTATAAGGCAACAACCACCTCCTATGAATGACTTTATTCCCCCATTTCTTTATTTTAGATGCCAGAAAGAAGGTCATATGGTACGCAAGTGCAGGAACAAGTCAACATCTGCTCAACAAGCTAACTTGATAGAAAGGCATTTCTTTGCTATGATAACTGAATCAACATTGTTGGTGGATCATATGGATGATGGATAGACATTTACGTAACATGCCATGTTTTTTTATGATTGTGCTATGTTTAAAATTTACACTATTGTTGTAAGTCAGAAAATATTGTTGTGAGATTCGCACACCACTAATGTTGATGATATTGGAGATATGGAATTAATATTCACATATGGAAAATCTTAATTATGAAGGATGTGATGCACACTCTAGAAATAAGGAAGAATCTGACTTCTGATTTTTTTCTTAATAAGGCATGGTTTACTCAATCTACAGGGGCTATACACAATTTCTAAAAATTGTATTTTTGTTAGGTAATGGTACACCATTGATGGCATGTTTAAATTGAATATTGAAATCAATAAAATGTCTCATTCTGCTTACATGTTGTGTGATTTTAATATTTGACATGCTAGACTCTGTCATGTGAACAAACGTGTGATTTCAAACTTAAATAACTTATGTTTAATTTCAAAGTTATTTTCAAATGATTTTGAAAAATATGATTTTTGTAGTCAAACTAAAATAACTCTTATCAGTAGTTAGAGAATCTGAACCTTTAGATTTAATACAATTCGGTATATGTGAACTTGATTGGTTGTTAACAATAAATGGAAAATATTATTTTATCACTTTTATTGACAATTGTTATTACCATACCTTTGCATATCTAATGAAAAATAAAAGTGAAACACTTGAAATATTAAAATCTTTTTAATTGAAAATGAAATTGAAAATCAATTTAGTAGAAAGATTAAGAGATTTCGTAGTGATAGAGGAACAAAATATGATTATAGTTTATTTAATGAGTTTTTATAAATTGCAAGAAATTATACATGAAATTACTTCACCATATTCTCCTAAAATGAATGGAAAACTCAAAGAAAGAATATAATTCTTGATGAACTAGTTGTTGGTATTATGCTTAACTCCGATGCTGCATCTCATTGGTGGGAGAAACTATATTTATTGTTTGCTATGTTTTGAATAGAGTTCCTAAATCTAAAAACAAAACATCTCCTAATGAGATATTGAGAAAAGACAATCGAACTTGTCTTATTTTACTCGGGGTTGTCTGACTTATGTTAGAATTCTCGATCCGAAGCGAATTAAACTCGCCAATAGAGCATATGAACGTGTATTCATGGAGTATGCAGTAAACAACAAATTGTATAGGTTTCACAACCTAAATGAAAAAGTGATCATAGAGTCAAATGATGTTGACTTCTATGAAAATAAATTCTCTTTCAAATTGAAAAATAGTGGGGGCAGCGAGCCAAGTTACGTTCTTGTGACGAGGAGCACTTAAAGTAACAAACAATGCAAAACAAAAACTCGAAGAAGTAAGAGAGTCATAGTTGCTAAAGATTATGTACCCGATAATACGAATGATACTTTCGAAGGAGATCATGCAAATCTTCGAGAAGCTTTGTCATTTTTTGATGCAAATTTATGAAAAGAAGCTGTAAATGATGAGATAGATTCTATAGAGTATTATCTGACCTGATATTTAGTAGACTTGTCTCCTACTTGTAAATCGATAGGTTGTAAATGAATTTTTTGAAAAAGAAACTAAAATTCGATGGAACTGTGGATAAATACAAGACTCGTCTTGTAGCCAAAAGTTTTAGATAGAAAGAAAATATAAATTTCTTCGATATTTTTTCACCGATCACTAGAATTACATCCATTAGGATACTCATTTCACTAGCTGCTATTCACAACTTGGTGATACACAAAATTGATATCAAAACAACTTTTTTAAATGTTGACTTGGAATAAGAATTCTATATGGAACAACTTAAAAGTTTTTTGATTCAAGGACAAGAAAACAAGGTATGTAAGTTAGATAAATCTACGTATGGTCTTAAACAAGCTCCTAAGCATTGACAACCTCAGTTATGTCACTGATTGTACTAGACACCACATTGCCTATGTCGTGGGACTATTGTGCAGATTTATCAGTAGACGTAGTGTGAAGCATTGGAACGTTACTTCAAAAGAATCATGAGACACCTAAAAAAAACCACGAGTCTCAGATTATATTATCAAATATTTCCTGTCGTTTTTGAAGGGACATTGATGTTGATTGTAACACCTTATCAAATGACTCCAAAGCAACCAATGACTATATTTTTAGCATAGATGTATCTTGAAAATCGAAGAAATATACGATATTAACTCAGTTTCCAATGGAGTCTGAAATAATAGCACTAGCTACTGCTGGTGAAGAAGCAAGTTAGTTTAGATATTTGCTAGTTGTGATCCCTTTATGGAAAAAAACCTATGTTAGTTGTGTTGATCCAGTGTTTGAGAATCATCATTACAACAGTAAGAGACGACAAATACATTGGAAACATAATAATGTTAGAGAGTTGCTTTCCAAATGAGATGTTATGGTGGATCATGTACGCACTGATGAAAATTTAACAGATCATTTGACGAAAGGATTAGCTAGATAGAAATTCCTAAATACATCCAAAAGGATGAGACTATTGCCTATAGATCAATAAGTCACTCATGATGGTAACCCGACCTAAAAAACTGGAGATCACAAGAATTATGTTCAATGGATAATAACAAGTCACAATGATATGAGATGAACATGTTATTATATCTAAAAGAAGCATGATTGCTGAAGCGATGAAATGATGTGATAGTCTCACCTATGGAAATTGGAAGTGGGGCCGCTACTTATGGAATTTTGAGGCAAAATTGCTAGAGTGTTCACTATACTTATGGTATACATGTAGGGCCATAAATGCACGAGCTTTTGAGAATACGTCATATGAAAATGTTGTGTGTGGATTTGATATCAAAGATATAGTTCAAAATTACGAGTCACTCTTGTTGAATCTGAATCTTACTTACTATGCAAAGGTTCAAGACAAAAGACATCTCTACTCATGAACAATCTTATAGAAGTATTTGATGCTAATTGAGAAACATTTTTTTATTTTAAATTCAAGTGGTGAATGGTGGGAAATGATGATAATAATAAGAGCTAGTTGGTGTGAATTGAAAATAAAATAAAGTCCAACATAAGAGAGTTGACACATACTAGTAGTGTTTATAAAGCGGATGTATGATTGGGGCGTGCCCTAAAGGATACTCAATTTAGTGAAGGGCTGAGAACGCACACAAATAAACCACCACACACGTGCACGTCGCTGTCTGGCTCGGCTTGGTCGGGTCTGGGTTTGTGTTTGTGCTTGGATAGTGCTGCGAAACATCTTAAAAATAATTCGCAACTCAACCCAATAATATCTTGAGTACCATAAATTTATTTTGAAACAGTTTTTCGAAACTAAAAAACAATACAATCTTAAAACCAATTTATTACCGCACAAAGCAATTCTACTATATTGGATTACAACACAAGAAAGGAACGTCAAATTTTTTTATAACTTTTTTCTTCCAAGTTTACCCTTCAACTGTTTTATTTATAATTTCATCATCTTTTATTTAATTAAATAATTTAATTTTTCAAATATCTAAACTTTTATATAAATAGATACTAAGTTTTTGTGTAGTTTTTTGTACTATTTATTTAATTGATAAAATGGAACAAACAATCATGTTATTATCCATATGTACGCTAGATAAATATAATATAAATAAATTACATTGATATTTATCGTCTCTTCAAAAAAAAAAATTGATATAACTAATAAGTGAGTTTTACTTGTATTTTTTGAAACTAAACTATATTATTTTTGTTTATATTAAAAAAAGGGAATATTAATTTTCGTTGATACTGATATGATGTCAAATCTTTGAAAATAATGCAATCCAATAATAAACACGACGACCCTAAATCAAACATCAGAGCATAGACCAATTTGAAATTGAGTCGAACTTTTAATGAATATGCTACTGATCTAGCAACACATGTGTGTGAGATTAGTACGAACTAATAATAAACTGGTCACAATGACTCATTTTCTTTGAACGTCTTCAATATATATGTATTTATGTTGAATAAAAGAATGAAATGTATTCATTTGCTGAAAAAGAAATATTAATTGGGCCGAACTTTTAATGAAATGTATTAATTGAAATATTGTAACAAAAAATAAAAGAAATATATAACTAAGGGTTATACTATATATCAGTCACTGAATGAAACATTTCTATCACTACATCCTCATTTATTTGTGTAAAGCTACTTAACTGTCCAAGTATTGTGAAAAAACAAAATAAAAAATACAAACAGCAAAAAATAAAAAACAAAGACTAGATAGTGCACCGATAATATAAAGTTGTTTTACATCGTCGTCTAATCATAATCATTTAATTTGCTATATAATATTAAACTATTTTTAAATCAAAGAAGGTACATCTTCTTTAAATTATAAAATAAAAACAAAGACGTTTAAAATTTTAAATTAGAAATTAAAGGTGATGCACTAACAGCCAATTATAATATATCAATTCATAAAATATATGTGCGACTTTTCTTTTTTGTTTATTGTATTGTGCACACATGATTAACAGTGAAAACATTTACGCCCACATTAAATCATACATACACGATACAATAAATAAAAAAGAGAAGTTGCATATGACAATTAAACTAAAAAAAAAAAATCATCATAGCCTTGCCTAAGATGTATTAATAGGATGCAAATGTTTGTTATCATACTTCTTATCGTTCCATGTAAAGAAAAAAAAGAAAAGGATTGAAATGACTATTAGAGTGTTTAATTGGATTTTGACTTATTAATTTGTTTCTCAATTAAACGCGTCCACACAATATTGTATCAAATGTCAACCAACCCCACGTTAAAAGTTAAGTAGTATACATATGTCTCAACTTTTTCATTTTAATAAACTTTCTTTTTAATACTATAAGCTAAAATTTACATTAAAAAACACACATGTTACGGCAATTATAGCTTAGTGTCATTTAACAATTATAATTTTCATATTGCATGTATGTATCAATTATCATCCTCTTCAAAATTGAAGGCTTCTTTATACAAAAAGCATATACATGAAGTCCCTTCACTACTACACTTTAAAACCTCTCTCTGCCATCCCAAAAAACAATCATATCCTAAACTATCTCTAACTTCAAAACTCAGAGAGAGAGACACTGAGAAATTGTATAGTTTTGTGTTAGAAGAATGCACATTTCTTACATGTCAGTGTGCTTTGTTTTTGTTTCATTTTATGCTTCTGTTCTCCCCTTCACTCAATGCACAACCTTGGAGGAAGTGAATCATTTTAATAGCCACAGAAACACAAATAGCAAAGTTCACAAGGTATACCAATTTCTTTGAAATTTTCCTATGTATTTTATCTTCATGTTCATTTTCTTCTTCTTCTTCTTCTTGTTCTTCTCAATCATGCTGATTATTTAAACAAATGTCTGCATTACCGACACTTCATAATGAAGATATGTCCTGACTGATATGTGTCAGTATTCGACACCTGTCGACGACTCGGTGTCCAATACTGACACACATGTCATTGTTCAACAATTTCTATTTTTCAAATTTTTACCTGTGTAAAAATTGTCAAATCTGAGACTCGTGTCTGGTGTTTTTGTTAGTGTTTAAGAGCTAACAACATATCTATAGTGAGTTAGTGTCTCTTTTTTGTTTTCTTCATATTATTGACATAATGTAACAGGTAAATCATCAGAAATCATCTGACATTGCATTACATGGATTTCTTCTGTGGGGTTCAATGGGATTCTTAATGCCTCTTGGGATACTTACCATAAGAGGATCCAATAAATCTGAACCTGGATCAAGAAAGAGTAGAGTCCTCTTCTATTTCCATGTTACTTTTCAGGTCATGTATATATCTCTTCCATTAGTTCTTTGTGAAAAGTGGATAAGTGGAGTAGTGTTGAATTATTTGAGTGGAGTATATAAGATGTTTCTTGAAAGTTACATTGTGTCATCATTCAAGTTTTGATCTTTGTTTAACAACATAATCATAACTTACTTTAACTTTTATAGTGGTGTGTCCAATGTTCTCTTTTTTAATTATTTTCTTTTCTTTTAGACCACACATATGAGGATTATATAACTATATCTGTTTTAATTGACAACAACAATATTATGATTAAATAATTTAAACTAACCTAATTAGAATTTGATGTTGCATACATTTCAAGCTGTAACCACTTGGTCTAGAGTGTAGCGCAAGTAATTACTGTAAAGTGTGTGTGAGTATTGTAAACTTAGAGCAATGAGTTTCATATCTACTCATAAAAATATAGTAATTATAATTGTTATTTTTCTATATTCATTGTACACACAATCTAACATTTCATCTAACAGATGCTTGCAGTGCTTCTTGCCACAGTTGGAGCTGCCATGTCCTTAAAAAAATTTGAGAATTCATTTGATAACAACCATCAAAGATTAGGCCTAGCACTTTATGGTGCTATACTGTTGCAAGCTTTCATTGGATTTTTCAGACCTCACAGGTTAATTCATTAATATTAATTTACACCTCATACAAAGCTAATAATCCAAACTACATAAACTTCATAGTTCATATAGTAGCAAGAACCATTTTAATTTTCTATATTTCTTAATGCATGCTAATTCTTAATGCATGCTAATTAGCAGGGGAAACATTTAGGATTATTTGATTTGAAAAAAAAAGTTTTTATTCATATTTCCTGTTTTCACTATTAATTACAAAATTGTTATCTTATTTTTACTATATACGTATTACAAATCTTTGAAAACCATAAAAATATTAAATCAAAGTTATAGTTTTGTAATTTAAAGTAAAAGTATGAAATGAAAATAAAAATAAGAATAAAAAAGTTTTCTAAAACCAAATGTACTATGTTAACAAATCACAGATAATCACATATATATATATATATAGTGTTATTACAATAATAATTTGGTGACATGTACAGTATAAAAAATCTTTATCATTACGGTATGCATGAATTAAATCGATAATTTAATCTAGATGTTTAACAAATTCTAATTGAATATGCAGGGGAAAGAAAGAGAGGAGTTATTGGTACTTAGCACATTGGATACTAGGGACAATAGTTTCAGTTGTGGGGATAATCAACATTTACACAGGATTAAAAGCCTACCATAAGAGAACCTTAAAAAGCACAAAGTTTTGGAGTATCCTTTTCACAGTGGAAGTCATTTTCATTGGATTGATATATCTTTTTCAAGACAAATTGGAATATATGAAAAAGCAAAGAGTGATTGAAGGAAGCGATGAGTCAACTATGTCATCTTACCAAGATATTCCTGAAAGACAAAATCAAAAAGAGATGTTGCCAGTTGCATGTGGAAAGATAAATGCACTTGGTAATTTGTTTGACTAATAATATATGGATGAATATCTTTTGTTTACATTTTGATTAGGCTATTTGCTTGTTAATTTTCACTTTAGTTTTTGGTGTATGCACTTTATATATGAGTAAGTGGGCTATGATTTTGTTAAAGGTAAGTTGATAGAGTGCATTCATCAAAAAGTGAAGTTTGATTGGTGTATGTTATTATTTTTCTTAGATTTTACAATGTATATTTTTCACATGTATTATGAACATCATAAGTGTGTGTCACTGACCATAGAGTGTGTAAACAATTGTGTGGCTATAAGTTTAATTTGGAAAAATAAACAAATATGATTTGATATATTTATATAAATTGCAATACTTCAAATCAAAGGCATGGTGTTGTTCATTTACTTGCTTTGACTATTCACGAGTAAACAATCATGAATACTTTTCAATCAAGCAGTTTATAGAGGCTATCATTCACCTTATATATGAATTCAGTTAAGAAAATGAAATATAGAGTTGGCTATCATTCTTAATTCATGAATCCTAATAGCACTAAAATATATGTTATAAAAGCAATAAATAAATGGTGGGAGCGTGAGAGGCTCAATCTACAAAAATCAAATTGTTGAAATGAAAACAAAGGCGATTTTCCACTAGACATTGTGGTTGTACGTAATTACGGAATTTAATAATAACATAGAAAAGAAGCAAATATCAATCAGCGGGGATAGCTCAGTTGGGAGAGCGTCAGACTGAAGATCTGAAGGTCGCGTGTTCGATCCACGCTCACCGCATTTTTTTGTTCTTTGCTATCTACCGGCAAATTAAACGGCGTTTTTAAGAAAACATGTATTTTGCCGTGAGCGCATTAAAACATTTTTGTAATTTAGTTTTTACTATAATTTTTAATTGATTAATATTTAATTGATTCTACAAAATATTAATAACGTATTATTTCTTCAGCAAAAAAAGCTTATTATTTCCTGTAAAAGATATACTCTTCTTATTTGAGTTTATGTTTTAGTTGATTATGCATACTATTTTCTCTCCTTTATAGTCTCTTTCTATACAATTTATTCCCGTGGAGTGATTAAAATCAATGGTAAATGAATCTCTGGTTTCATAGGATCATGTGGTACTGCAAGTAATATCGTTGCTGAATTATTGGTTATTTAAATAGCTTGAAGTGTTGGGTTCAGAGATTTTATCTTGGAATCGAATTCCCTAGCTGCCTTAAATCTTATCAAGAATGGGACTGACATCTAGCTATCATCCTCATGTTCTTCTTATCAGTCACATTCCTCGTCTCTTGCAGCAGCCTTTGTTTTTGGTTCTGAAGCACACCTTAAAGAGAAGAAAATGAAGGTCCTCAAATGATCTGCTCAAGATTTGAAGTTTTTGCTCATATCACTCATAACAGACATGAAGTAACCAATTAAGTTTAAGAGTTTGTTATAAGAACTTGGTCTCTAATCAATTCCCTTCCTGGCATGATGATGTATATGCCACAATAATCACAATCTAAGAGAGTTTGCTTGTTAAATACTACTACTAAATATGTAAGAACACATTCAAAATTTAATATGTTTTTAGTCCCTCTTTTCTGAAAAATGATTACGGTTGGTCCCTCTTCATACTCTTTTGGTCAGTTTTTAACTCTCTTAACGACCAAAATTAACCAATTGTGATCATTTTCAGAAAAGAAATTAAGACAACGAATTGACTTAATAATATTTTTAGTGACCAAAAACAATAATTACCCTATTTTTGGGAACTAAAACATATTGAAGCAAAAATTAACTATACTGTTCTTTGCTATCTACCGGCAAATTAAACGGCGTTTTTAAGAAAACATGTATTTTGCCGTGAGCGCATTAAAACATTTTTGTAATTTAGTTTTTACTATAATTTTTAATTGATTAATATTTAATTGATTCTACAAAATATTAATAACGTATTATTTCTTCAGCAAAAAAAGCTTATTATTTCCTGTAAAAGATATACTCTTCTTATTTGAGTTTATGTTTTAGTTGATTATGCATACTATTTTCTCTCCTTTATAGTCTCTTTCTATACAATTTATTCCCGTGGAGTGATTAAAATCAATGGTAAATGAATCTCTGGTTTCATAGGATCATGTGGTACTGCAAGTAATATCGTTGCTGAATTATTGGTTATTTAAATAGCTTGAAGTGTTGGGTTCAGAGATTTTATCTTGGAATCGAATTCCCTAGCTGCCTTAAATCTTATCAAGAATGGGACTGACATCTAGCTATCATCCTCATGTTCTTCTTATCAGTCACATTCCTCGTCTCTTGCAGCAGCCTTTGTTTTTGGTTCTGAAGCACACCTTAAAGAGAAGAAAATGAAGGTCCTCAAATGATCTGCTCAAGATTTGAAGTTTTTGCTCATATCACTCATAACAGACATGAAGTAACCAATTAAGTTTAAGAGTTTGTTATAAGAACTTGGTCTCTAATCAATTCCCTTCCTGGCATGATGATGTATATGCCACAATAATCACAATCTAAGAGAGTTTGCTTGTTAAATACTACTACTAAATATGTAAGAACACATTCAAAATTTAATATGTTTTTAGTCCCTCTTTTCTGAAAAATGATTACGGTTGGTCCCTCTTCATACTCTTTTGGTCAGTTTTTAACTCTCTTAACGACCAAAATTAACCAATTGTGATCATTTTCAGAAAAGAAATTAAGACAACGAATTGACTTAATAATATTTTTAGTGACCAAAAACAATAATTACCCTATTTTTGGGAACTAAAACATATTGAAGCAAAAATTAACTATACTAGATTAGCATTGCACATCAAACACGACAATCATGCATGCACAGACTTCAAGTCCTTAAGGAGACTACTCAATTAAATTCAAGCAATATTATGTAATAAAAATAATCTCATATGCTAATGAAAAGAGTTATTCAACATGGTAGCCATAGCCATAGTAGATAAACATGTGACTCATACACATTGATGGATGTGTGAATTTGCGTATTAATACAGAACAACCAGTAGCTGTAGCAGATAGGCATGTGACTCATACATAATGATTAGCTCCAAGGTTACATGCTTCAAAATATAGTTACTTAACATGAATGAAAAGACAACAACACCATTTTTCAAATAAATGTCAACGCCGTTTCTTCCCTGTAGCTGCTTCCCATGCCTGTAAGACATGATTCACAATTTCTTCTACCCCAATGTTGTGCTTCACCTGCACATTTATACAGAAATGAAATCAAATGGGATGGGAGTAGTAAAAAATTGACGAGTTATCGTCATATGTAATACAAGACATGTCATACATAGAATGTGGTTAGGATGCTAGAAATTGAAAATCTGAAGAAAAAATATATTCCTGTGTTATAAGGTTATAGCTCAAAACAAGCTGTGTTATTATTGCCTTAAAGATGTTACAAAGAAGTGCAAATGCACAAGAATTTATTCATTTAGTAACTAGTAAGCGTCCAATTCATTATTTGTTTCTTTACATACTCTGAGACTGTTCTGCTAAATTATAGTTAGAGGCAGAAGTAAAAGTTGAGTAAAAATAAAATGCTTCATATAAACCTTGCTGCACTTCTATTAATCAAATGAGATAAACACACACATTCAATGCTATATTCCTAAGTTTCAAGTATAAATAAAAGTCCTTGCCTGTTTATTTCCTATTCAGCAAACAAATCTATACAACATATTCATAAATCAGTCTATCAATCAATTTTCTCGAAAATGTATTGATACAAATTCCGATTGTAGATCCATGACAGTTGTCTGTGAACAATTCAGTTGTTTAAACAATAGGAGAGAGCACATTGAGCTCAACAGAAAAGCAGAAAGGAAATGAAACTAACTAACAGCTAAAACTAACTTTGAAGGTTCTTTGCTTACTTTTTTTTTCCTTCTTAATGGTTCCTTACTTATTTCTTTCTAACTAGTAACTACAGAAAAAAGCATAACTTACAAGCACAATGCAATTGATAAATGTCCATAACTATCAAGCAAACACCAGTAACTTAAAAAATAACATGGAAATAAGGCATTCATTATTCTTGGGAGGATTTACTTCTCTTTCAAATTTATTACTTGTACCAGTTCTTTTTTACTCAACAGTACTGAGGAAAAGAAGAGTGAAACTAATTCCAAGACAAAGCTGTTAATGTAAATATACCAACCAAACTAAATCGGACATGCTTAGGAAAGTCACTTAGCTGTTTGGTGAACCATCAAACAACCCTATTTTAGTATTTTTGTTGGATATTAGTGCCTATGAATAAGTATATTCCTATAAGAATATATAAACTTCCGTATTTACTTTTCCAGCAATAATCAATTAGCAAAGAAGTCAGTGAAGACTACAGACTAACCCTACAATACCTCAAAAAATTCAAAGTGTTCTAAATTTAATGAAAACAGGTGATTAAGGGTTAAAGTTTTTTTTGAAACAATTAAGGGTTAAAGTGGGAATTGGTGGTCCTGTTGGTACAGGGTGTTAACGTGGGAATTGGATTCCTTGCGGTCAGGGATCTTTCATCAAGCAACCCAAACCAACAAATCATTGATCGAATAACACCTGATGTGCTAACTGCATGGATTTCCTGACTGTAGAGAATCCAGGTCTAGCTAGATATATTTAAAGCCACAAAAGGTGCAAGAAACACTAGACAACATCCTTAACTAACCTGAGCAAATACAAATGGCCCTCCATCTCTCATCCTAAGAGCATCTCGCTCCATGACAGCCAAGTCAGCCCCAATTGCTTGTGCAAGGTCAGTCTTGTTTATCACCTGGAATTAAGACCAATTAGTTCCATTATCATCATATTCAAAAATAATATATAAAAAAAGTTGTTTAGATATCTTTGTGAGTGTCACAGTTATGCATATATATAGCACTTACAAGGAGATCGGCTTGTGTGATTCCAGGACCACCTTTCCTAGGAATTTTATCACCCCCAGATACATCTATTATGTAAATAATATAATCAGCCAGTTCCCTGCTGAAATTGGCAGCCAGGTTATCTGCACAAAAACTCCAGTCAATTTCCAAACTTTCTGGAATCAAACTTATAAACTTATATAAGAGTAACAATAACCTAGAGTGATTGCATCTTCAATTTAGTCCTTGAAATTGCAGATGACAGACAATTTGGACCTTGACATCAATAAAATTTCAAAATATTTTTTTATGAGTACAAAAAAAGTAAAAACAAGGAAAACAAGGTTATCCTAAACATTACACTCCCAATAGCATCCATAAGAACGAGATGACCAAGGGTAAGAGTACACAAAGTTAGAGTAACTACGGAAGAATCTTGAGAAACTCCATTCTCGGCTGCACACATATTGTCTTCCCAATAAAATTTCAAAATATTATCTAAAACTGAAAATCCTCAATCAAATTAGTCCATCTTCAACAACGTCAGGGACTCAAAAAACTGACAATCCAAAAGTACTAATGTAATAAAAGTATTTGAGTTTCTCCTATGCCTATAACTATAATTTCATAGACTAAATTGGCGATTAACTCAATAATGACATGAAAATCAGCCTTTCTAAGTCAATTTGAAACACATTCAGTAACTAAGTAATAAATAATACCTCCTCCAGATTCACAAAGAAGTAAATCAGCTTTGTAAAGATTGGAAAGCTCCTCAAGAGGTCCAAGATTAATACTAATATCCTCACGAATTGCAGCATGTGGACAACCACCAGTTTCAACAGCACGTATCCTTTCCTCTGGAAGTGCTTTGTGTTTCACCAAAAACTCACCATCTTCTTTAGTAAATATATCATTTGTCACCTTCAATAAAAAATTGTCAAATGATATAGATTTTGAAGATAGAAAATAGGATGAATTAGTAGCTAGTACTTACTGCAGCGAGACTGTAATGATTTCTTAAATTTTGACAAAGCGATAACATCAAAGCGGTTTTGCCAGTACCAACAGGACCACCAATTCCAACAGTGAAAGCTCTTTCATTGAAATCTCTGTTGATAAGTGGTTGAGCTCTTCTGCTGAAGAAACCTGGAGAGTAAATTGGTTCGTGTGAATGCGGTGCTAGACCATCGTGGCTGTGGTACACCTTCCCATCAGCACCTACCCATGACATGCTACTTGCATCTCCACCTCCATGATTATGGTCATGGTCATGGTCATGGTCGTGATGATGGTCATGATCATGATGATGATCATGTGCATGTTCGTGAGTGTGCTCGCCTCCAGAAGCCATTGTTCTGCTGTTAGTAAACTAGATAGATTTATCTCCGATGATACTACTTACTAAGTCTTAACCAATTACTTCTACTATTTATTTTAAGAATTCATTTATATTATACCCATTTTTTTGTTCTAAATTATATTCATTCATTAATTCATAGTATAAGAGTATTTTGATGTAAAACAGTAACATATCTATAAACAAGTGTTTGTCGATGTTAAGATTATTCATTAAAATTTATAAATGGATTGAAATTATTATGTTAATTTTAATCAAAATAAATATCACATTAAGACAAGAAAATATAAAACACTTCATCAAAATAGAAAAACTTAAAAACAATATACTCCGATGATAAAATAAAATAAAAATAATTTATGTAAAAAGTATTTATTTAAATAAATTGGAAAATAAATTAATTAGAAGAATGATTTTAGATAGAAAAAAATTTGTCTTAAACCAGTAAAACAACAAAAATGTAAGTTAATTTGGAGGAGCGGCGGCTGTGTTGGTCTTTTTACCAACTCAATTAATGGTTACATGATTAAAAATATTTGATTTTAATTATTTTTTTAAACTCAATAATCATAATTATGGCGTATATTATTGGTTATTAAGACACATAATTGTTTTGTTGATAGTGTAAATATTTTTAAATTGAAAACTATCAAAATTAGATTTATTATTGATATCAAAAAGATAAAATTATAATTATTAAAAAATATTTTATTTCGAATTTAAATTTAGTCATATTAGAGAATATTTTGTTTTTTCCTGTGAATTTAAACTCGGGATAATTATATCAGAGAACGTTTTATTTTTTAAATTTAAATTTAAAATCTCGTAATTATATATTAAACTAAAAATTGAAATGGTGTTAATTTTAGATAATTTTCTTACTAAATTTTAGTTTATTGAATTGAGGAAGTAAAAGGACGAGGTGTGGACCAGATTAACCATGTGACAAGGCCGACAGGATTTGGTTACATGTGATTGTAGACACTGATTCCAAGGTAGTATTTGATTTGAGACAAAACAAAAGTTGGTAACTTTGGTTCAGACAAAATAAAAATAGGCGAGTGATAGATAAATGATTAATGTATTTGTATTCGTGATCTCAAACTTATAGTCTCCTCTCCTCGTACTTGGTTTATAATCTTTATGCTTCATTTGTAGTTCTCGTACTCATGTCCACCGTACTCAGGTTATAATCCTCGTACTTAGCTTGTAGTTCTAGTTTTCCTCGTACTTGGTATTAGGACCAGATTTTAAAAGATACGAGACTTGTCTACAATTAATTTTTTAGATTTAAGTTTGACATACGACATAAATCTTTTTTCCGGTGTGATATGATCTTTTTAGAAGTCTGTTATGATTTAAAAGCTTATTTAAATGTTTTATTCACATTAAAATATTTAAATGTTATATTTTACCTTCTCTTTAAATATGTTAAACTATGTCTTTATATAAAAGAGAAACTAATAAAATTATAATAAAATAATAACTAATAAGTCTGCAACAACATTTCAAGAAAACAAAAAAGCAAAATGAATTCATAATTAATTCGTACACACGTATCAAGTTACATGCTCTATCCATATCAATTTACATGATGCTCTCTACATACCAATATCAATGTACATATCTATATATATTAAACAAAAAATGATTTTTCTAACAAAATGATTTTAAAAAAAATCTGAAACAAACACTCTTTAAATCCTAAAAAATGATTATATTTTTTTTCATCTGAAACAAACGCACTTATTATTATCTCTCAAACAAATATGGAACGACTATTCAACGATTGCCTAATTGGACGGCTACCGAATATGAAACGACTACGGAAGTGATTATTTAATTGATAGACTTTAAAATATGAAATAATATTATTAATAAATAATAATAATAATAAAATAACATTAATAAATAATAAAAATATATATAGGTCGGTCTCCCAAGTCTAATAAATTTTTTTTATAAGCTTGAGTCTGACCTATTTAAATAAATAGACTTTAAAAATAGTATGAGTCTAATTTTTTTATTAAATAGATCAGGTCAGGTTGGACGATAAGTAGCCCATCCCTACTTGGGAGATACTCGACTTACAATCCTCGTACTCAGTCCACTCTCCTAGTAACCGACCCAATATTATATTTACTCCAACCTTTTCCCATGAACTTGAGGTAATGTCTATTAACTAATTTTGATAATTATAGCATAAGTACCTCTATAGAGAGAGATAAGCTATTGTTAGCTAATATTATTATATATTAGTAGTAAGGGTATTTTAGACAATTCTAGACAATTATATTCCTTTATATATATACTCATTGTAACCATATTAACTTTGATTTTGGTTCATTATATGTTATGAAACCCTATAGTGGTTGTTTATCTTCTTCCTCTTTTCTTTGTTAACATGGTATCTAGAGCCTATTTCGATCCTCCTTGAATGATCCTGCCTCTATTCCGCTGTCGAGTTCCCAACAATTAGGGAATATAATTATATTTGAGGAGATGAATGAAAAAGATACATCGTCGTGGAATGCTTTGATAAATGGTTATGGTGTCAATGGTTGAGCGAAGGAAGCGTTAGAAGTATTCGCAGCAATGTTACATGAAGGATTTGAACCGAATGAGATAACAATGACTAGTGTGTTATCTGTTTGCAACCATTGTGGTTTGGTAGAGGAAGGAAGAAGATGCTTCAAAGAAATGGAGAGATTTGGAATTGTGCCTCAGATTGAGCATTATGGTTGTATGATTGACCTTCTAGGAAGGGTTGGATACTTGGATGAGGCTGAAAATTTGATATTCTGTGTTGTCGCTCTGTCTGTTGCTTCTTCTGTTTGATTGCTAATCCCTCTAGTGATTTGCTTTGTTGCTTCTCTCTTTGTTTAGTTTGCTTTGATATGATTTAGTTTTGTTTGGTTCTATTTGGTTTGGATTTGGTTTCGTGGTGCTACTTCTTTGGTTGTTCCTATCTGTTGATTTTGATATGGTTGTTGCTCCTTGGTTTGTTTGGATTTGGTTTCGTGGTGCTACTTCTTTGGTTGTTCCTATCTGTTGATTTTGATATGGTTGTTGCTCCTTGGTTTGTTTGGATTTGGTTTCGTGGTGCTACTTCTTTGGTTGTTCCTATCTGTTGATTTTGATATGGTTGTTTCGTGGTGCTACTTTTTTTTTTGTTCCTATATGTTGATTTTGATATGGTTGTTGCTCCTTGGTTTGTTTGGATTTGGTTTTTCTCTTTGATTTTTGCTTCTTCTTTGGTGACATCCCTCTTGTCCCCCCTGCTGTCCAACCACCTCCTGCGATTGTTGATCCTCCTCGTTACCCCTCTCGTCATCATCTTCAGCATAGAATCATTACTCTACCGTTTGTCTCTTCTTCTTTACAGATTGTTGATTTGTTCACAAAGATGCATTCCATTAAACATTTTCGTTTTTTTTAGTTGACAAACTCTCGATGCTCCATGTTAATGCATCGTGAGTTTGAGGGGAGATGTTAGATAATATTATTATATATTAGTAGTAAGAGTATTTTAGACAATTCTATTCCTTTATATATATACTCATTGTAACCCTATTAACTTTAGTTTTGGTTCATTATATGTTATGAAACCCTAGAGTGGTTGTTTCTCTTCTTCCGACTAAGAGTTGATGTGGAGAAGATATTGGGAGGATGATTACAAGCTGATATCTGCAATATCAAATATTTTTATCACCAAAGTTAAGGTTGATATTCATTCAATAAATACACATTTAACACATGAAGTATTGATCACCGTACACCGTCAACAAACCTTCAAACTTTTAGCATTAGTAGAATAAAATTTTATCCAAAATTTATTGAGACATCTCTATGGAGCTATTCGAATTATATTCTAAATGAATAGTCTTAAACATAATAGTGTATATTAAATCATATAAAGTTTAATAATTTGTTTATAAATGAAAAGGATCGTACTAAAATTTAAACGGAAGTTTGAAAAAAAATTCAATATACCATGACAAGATTTAAAAATGAACATAACTTCAAAAATATTGTTGCTTGTGGAATATTGTAACTGGGTCAATCACCAACTTTAAGTCCAACTCCAATGTCATATTCTAATAGCTATGATCTTGCCCCCATTGAATAGCTCGAAGGATATCTAATCCTTTTCCCTCAACAATTAAGAGATAAAAGAGAACATAGTCGTTTCTAGTCATTATAAAGGTGTCTTGATTAGCATAGAGACACGTACCAAATGCAGTGATAACTATTGTGAGGTTTGACTCATAAAAATGGACTTTATTACTAGACTTTAATTGTTCATGAGCAAATAATTGAAGTGCTTACAAGCTTAAAATCAATCTAATTTAGTGGTTATGATAAGATTGTTCAACTTGTTTCTCAACATTATTTTAAAATTACCATTTGAAAATCCTATTTTGGAAGCAAGACGGTGAAAAGTAGCACCAAATTTGTAATATAGATGATCAAATAAATAAATAGAAATATTAAAATGTCTCGGAATAACTCCACCAATAATAAAACATGTTTTCTTGGATATTAAGGGATACATTTAATAATTATTTTTTCTTCAACTTTCATGTAAATGATTGATCCTGTATTATAATATTTGTCTTATGATACATTTTTTTTTATCATACTAAATATCGAAACAATAAAACATCTAAGTTATAGTTCAATTTTTTTAAATCACTCAAATTATAAAAAAATTCAAATAAATAGAATTGCAAACAATTTTGGATTTGTGATTCTACATAGGTAAATCGTATTTTTCTGTTACACTTTCGTATTGCTTCATTTTAATATATTTTTCACAAAATTAAATATAAAATTAAAAAAATTGACTTCACGATGGTTGTTTGCGATAACATAATTGTCGTCTCAATTTGAATTCGTAAAAATCCTCTTTTTAAGTCAACACTTTTTATTGTATATTTAACCTATTGAGGGAAAAAGGACCAACATTATCCATTTTAAAAATAATAATAAAAGAACAAAATAAATCTAAAAAAAATAAAATAAAACGAATATTAAAGTGCAGATAAATGACGAAAAATACAAAAATTTACAAATTATAGGAAATAGAAAAAATAGGAAAGAGGGCAAGGAGAGGAAGAAGAAGAAGGAAAAGTAAACCCTAACAAACAATCGAATTCGATTGAAAGATGAGAGGGGCGGAGGAGGCGACGGGGAAGAAGAGAGTGGTGACTGAATCGCTTGGATGGCTAACGGAATCGTCGATAATGCCGAAGAAACACAGACCTATAGAAGGTGTAGGTGCATCCTCCATCCTCGAATTGAAAGCCCAACTCTACAAGTCTCAAGAAGATTCCAAAAAGTCCAGAGATTTATCAAGCACTGACGCCGAATATCAACGTGCCAAAACCAGAATCTCTACCAAAGATCCCTTCTCCAATAAGAACTCCGGTGTCGATGCCCGTGCTCACAAGTAAAACCGCCATACATTTTTTTTATTAAATTATACTAATTAAATTTTATTTAATTATTTATTTAGGAATTAGTTGGGTTATTATCTCACATCTTTAGATAATAGCTAATTGAATTCATGTATGTTGGGATTGACTTATTTGAGTTTATTTGTTAAAGGAAGCACTTGTGAATATGAGGATGTTTAGGAGAGTTTATGAAAATAGTTATGACGTGTATTTAAGGTGTTTTCTTTTGTAAGTTCTACAGTATAGTTTATGGAGACAACTTATGTTAATTTGAAATAAATTGATTTTGTTTTATCTTTTGTTATAAAAGTAGTTTATACAATAAGCATTTGTATTGTATAATTAAGTTGTTTATTCAAACAGGGTGTGTTGATTATTTGGGGTTTTGTGTTTGTTGTTATGTTTAGGGATAAACTTGAGTTGAAAGCTATTAATGATGGATCGGTGAGCTATGCTGCTTTGGAGAAGAAGGCTGAGTTGTATGATAAGTTGGTTAAGGGAGAATTGTCTGATGAAGAGGATAAAGAGAAGTATTGTGTAGACTTTGTCCGCAAGGGCGATGATTATGATGATGTCTCTACTACTCCCAATGTGTTGCCTGAAAATGAACATGCTGGTGCCGATGGTGATGCTTTTCTGCTGTTTAACATGAAACCTGTAGGGCCTGGCCGGACTGCTGGATTTGTTGATGGTGCTGAACACAAGCGCAATGTTAGGTACACAATTTGTTTCCTCGAAATTTGTTGTTTGTTGAAAATGCAATGTTTTTCTACTATATAGATAGGATAGGTTCAAGCAAAGGTTTTTTGTATCTGTCTTTGTTTGATCGTTTGGGTACTTAACTTTGGACCAAATTAATGTTTTTTGGTTAGATTAAAATCAATTTTAGCAAAATAGGCTTAATAGGTGGGGGTCATAGCAATGATTTGAGGGTTTCCTTTCAAATTTAAAGGTTAAAAATGTCAAAATTTCTGTGAGGGGATTTTGGTTCAATGCAGAAGCTAAATCTGTTTGCAACTGTGATAAGAGTGTTTGTGACAAAGTCTATGTATTACAATTCATACTTGGTGAGAAAGTGAGGGAAAGGAAAGTGAAATAAAATAGTTTGAGAGGACGGAGAAGAAAATTTGGAAGTTTTATTTTTTATGATGATGATAATGAAGATTACAAGGTGCAGAGTCTGAACCTCTATATTTATAGAATTTCAGTGAACTTGGTTACTGCTTCTTACTATCAGTTAGTTAGATGTAGAACACAGTAATTATGAGTTCTCTAACTGTCCCCCTTATGTTTGAACTTTTTTATCCAGGATTTTTCTGGGTAATTTTAGCTTTTTTATCCAGGATTTTCTGGGTAATATTACTTAGTTAATTTCCGGGCCAATGGTTAATCTGGTCATTTATTTTAATATTGATTTACAGGGAAGTTCATGAAGAAGCTAATCGTGCAAGAGAAAAGGCTTCTGAAATTAAGCTACGCAGACAGGAGCAGATAGCAGCTCATCGCGAGAAACTTAAACAAGCCTATCTTCAGAAGAAATTGGAGCAACTGAAGGCTTCTGTTGGATCTGGATCTGAGATTAAGAACACATGATGTCCGCGCCCATTGTTCTCTGTAATTTATAAAGGTGGATGGAGTGAAACCGAGATGTTTCTTAAAGTAAGTCACAAGAAGTGAAAGCAGGCTAAAAACTGTGTTAGTATTCACTGGAGTTTACAGCATTGGTTTATCTAACTTTCTGTGATGCAAAACAACCACCTCAACCCCTCCATAGACAAAAAATGAAGGGTGAAAACAAGAAAGAGACATAGAAGCAAACGAAACATTCCTCTTTTTTCTGTTGTAAATGATGTATAATTTGAGAATTGGTGTATACAAGAATTATTGATTTAGGTTTGGGAAAGGAGTGGATGTAGTTTTGTTGGCCAACCCAGAAATAGGCATGTCCTTTGACCTTCAACTGATTTGAATCCACTCTTACAACGTAATATTTAGAGGAAAAGATACAGAAACAAATTTGGGTTTTGTTTGGATATATCCTGTTGTCCCATGAATGAAATTTAGAATGAATCGGGATAAAGTTTTTATTCTTACATTACATTACTCTTATTTCAAAAATATCAAATTTTCACTATTTAATTTTTTTAAAATTAATTTACTTGTTACAAATTATTTAATTATTCAGATAATAACTTTGTCTCAAAGAAATATATTCAGAAAATAATATCGTGTTACATTAATTCTTAGATACAGTAACTGGTTGATCAAAGCGTAGCAATATTAAATTTGTTACTTTTAAAGCTTGAGAATTAATTTATTTTTCTCATTATAAAATTTATTGTTTATTACAAAAAAGAGTTAAAATAGTGAAGAACATTTTGGTAAATAAATAGTTAATAGAATGGGTGAGATTTTTTTATTTATTTTTGATTTGAAGCCTATATTTAACCATGAGGTTGTAGCAATAACTACTTTTTCTAAATTGGGAGGCGAAAATTTATTAATGAAAGCGGTGCTAACGGCTATTAGGTAAAAGCAAAAACAAAAATAATTGTCAGAAGTGGGATTTGAACCCACGCCCTCTTTCGAAGACCAGAACTTGAGTCTGGCGCCTTAGACCACTCGGCCATCCTGACTTGTTGATATTATCTTATGTACGTGTAAATAACTACACATAAAAGAATGGCAGCGCTTTAAAATGATTTGAATTACGAAAAATAATAACGACTCTGCTGGGGATCGAACCCAGAATCTCTGGTTCCGTAGACCAGCGCCTTATCCATTGGGCCACAGAGTCTTTGATGATATATGTTTTTCAATACGATATATATCTATCTTGACAAATGAATGCTTGGTGAAAATTTAACAAAAAAAAAAAGTGTCTAAAACCTCAACGCATTTTGTTTTATCTTGTTTTTGTTAAATTTGTGTCGATGAAATTGTTGTCTCAATTGTGAAGACAAAGAAGATTGTGAGCTTTCATCCTCTTCTGAAATACAGTGTCATTAGACAATTTTCTAAAATTAATCCATGATAGGCCGTCTATGGAGATAGTATTACATGATAGAATTTGCATGATAGTATAATTGAATGGTGTGTATGTGGATGATGGTCATAGAACTACTACTTGGAATACTTCTATTCTATATAAAATATAAAAATCTGGAAGTGTATGTTTTGAAGTTACCATCTTGGCATGTTAAATCTCTATTTCCATTTATGTCACAAGCTATTAAGCCTCTTTTATTACTTGGTGGAGTGTATTTTTAACTTCATTTCAAACAACTTTCGGTGAGGAGTGTATGAATAGGAGCAGCGAAATTGATTATTTTTTTATCGGCTACCTCCTCTCGAGTCTTGACATGCGCACCTCCTGTACAAGGTTAGCTTTTGAGGTTTCAGAAACAGAAACAGAAACATGGTTAACAGTAAATCTCTACATATTATGGTAAAAGAAAATTCAAATCAGTTACGATTTTCTTCCCCCGATGATTTACATCCTCAAGCAAAATGACCATAGATTTTATTGTTGAGGCTTTCAATAATACTCCAATTTTTCGGTCTATATCCCTTGTTTGTTTTGAGGCATACCGTTTTAAAGAGTAGAATCATGTTGATATATTAAATTACATAGTAATCAGCTAATTTGTGCTTATCACTTTCAACTTTATCAGATTCTGTTAATTTTACAGAACTAAAAATAAACGTCAAAATCTAACTTCTGATTATTGCTTTCTATTAACTTTTTTAATAAAAAATCTGAAACATACTGTCAGTGCTGTGTGCAACTCTTTTTAATAGAGCAGTCACTGAACTTATTTTTGTCGAGTATGTTACTGGGTAGGGTGGATCAGCCCACATTTTGATATATGCATGACACTAATTTATATATTTTAAGATTAAAGATTGCAACCACTCTTTGCAACAAACGACCCATCAACTAACAACTTGAACTATGTGGCTAGAAAAATGTACAAAGGCATAGATGAGGGAAACATTAAGGTTCATTTCATAAAAAATACCAATAAAAGAGCTAAGTTCTAGAAGCTTTGTTTACACATAAATACTTGGCAGTTAGCAGCATTGAAATACATAAAGATAAGGAGTGCCAATTATAGACAAAACTAAGAACTTTCCAACGAATTACAAAGTTTGTTATGACCCAAAATAATTCAGTTAACAAAATGCCAACATCATCGCATTGGTTGTCCCTGTTGAGGTATTAGCATGTAGCTCTCAGGCAGCAAATAAACAGAAACTCCGAAAATTGAAAATCTTTCTCAAGTCTCCCACCAATGTAGACTGCTTACTACCATAGCAGCAGAATCTGCTCCCTGAAATTTGTTGAGTTTGTTTTAGTGAAAAAATTTAGAAGAGCAAACTTTGGAATGTAACCACATCAAATCATCTTATCCCTTCATCATTCTCATAGTTGTTTTGTTGGTTTTATGACCATGAGAATTGGGTGATTAGAGATGTAACTGAGTATTTCAAAAAATGAATTATGGAAACATAAATGATACATCTCCACAAAGAAAATTACAGTCAAATAACGAAATCCCATACCTCCGAGAATATGTTGTTTGAGATAATTGTGCACGGATTTTACATCTATGATATCATATGCACCATTCCATCAACTATCATCAATCTGTTGTCTTCTTGCAACTTCTGAAATTTCAAAAAAGACAAAAGACAATGTAATTGGAGTTTGTGGCAGGATTATGACACCACATATTCATAATTTAAAAGACAGTGCAAAAGAGAGAAACAAATGGCAAACTGTATAACTGGACATTATAGTTATTCAATCAATATGTATGATGCGCCTATTTAAATAATAATCAGGGACAATACTGTAGTAAGTTCGAAGGGAATCAATTAGGGAACACCACAGAAAAACGTACCTCTAACAGGAGCAATATATCTGCCGAGCTATAAGGGGAATCTGCCCCTCTATTGATAACAGCCTCTACATCTGCAATAGATATGAGATCCAGGCGGTTGGCACGCATATGCTGACCAAATAGAGAATTGAATGCTTCGGTTCTGCATTTCATGGAACACAGTTTACATCCAAAACAGGTAGAGAACATATTTCAATATAATAAAACAAAGTTATAGGAGGGCTGAAGATTGACAATTGACAGACCTTTCAGGAGTGAGACCGACAGCAGATTGGGCTGCCGAGGAATCGTCTACATCCATGGGATCTGATGTTGATCTAGTAAAAAGAAAAATGGGAAGAGAGTTGATTAATGGCCAAATAAGTTCAAAAAATCCACACAGTTAAAACTTCAATATTAAAGGATGTTAATATAGCTTCTGGATAGAATATGAAAATATATGAATATTTCGCCCGCAAAACATGGTAATGATTAAGATATAGATAGGCTTGCAACGAGTATATTAGCTTCCCCAAATAGAGTCAGTATACATATCCACTATTACTTACTCTCTTCTACGTTTAGGACCATGATCAGGACCATCATTTTCATCATCAGCCCTACGCTTCTTCTCCAGTTCTCTTTCTTTCTCTCTCTCTTCTTCACGCTCATCCATTTCTGTCAGTTCTTTATGATATATTGCAAAGTTAAGAATCTTCAAAGCAGCATCGACATCAGACTTTGAAACCTGTCAAGACAGGTGATGATTCAATCATGAAGAGTGCTGAACACAATCACTAACTGTTAAAGTGCCACCAGGTTCATCTTATAAGCAGAATATCAATCGCAACAAGAATAAAAAATATATATCAATTTGGGTGCCGAATGTATGAGTAACTATGTAAATTTACTTTTTAGGCTCAGTATTTTAGAAGAATTAATTTTGCAAGCGTAAGTCTTATGTTTTCAAACATTTGCATAAAAGTAATTTTTGGCCATTTGGCAGCGATAAAACCATTACTTTTGGCTGAAAGTAATGTTTATGATATCAATGACATTACTCCTTAATCCAACATTCAAACAACCAAATAAGTGATTTCTTGGGCTGCTAAATGTTGATCCCTATAACAAACTTTGGAAGGATATCCAAACATTCAAACATAACTAAAAAGGTAGACTGCGAGGTTAATTTGAAATTGTTCTGTGGACATGTTGGGATAGTTGTCAAAATGGGCATTTATCTCACGAATCATGCTATTACAAATTACAAATATCTGAAACATGGGAGCCAAGTACAGTACCTTCCTGCTCAACTTCAATTTGGCATGAGCAGTTGAGAGACGTATTATGGTTTCTAAAGTTCTGGCAGTTATTGGAAGTGTTCCTCCAGTCTGCATAAACCCAGCAAGGTATCAATAAAAACCAATCTGTACAACTACTGATATGCTTCCACCTAATTGCAGTCCTAATGCTAACCTTCGAATTTGAATTTGCATTTCTGAGCTCAGCATATGCTGTGGCAATCTGGTCAGATGCCTGAGGAAAAATTTAATTGATAAAAGGGATCAGAACAAATCCATAAAAAGAGGTTAGAGTTTATTATAAATCAAGAAAAAAAAATGATATTGCTATTAGTTACATCACCTCATCAGTCAGGTCAGGTTGAATCCTATGCTTAGCATAATGGATATACTTTTTAAGAAACTTAATTGTTAGCGTGTCACGTTTGCGACCTCTATCAGTTTTCTTTCCATGTAGCATTCTGTTATATTTGACAAAGACAGATGATTCTGTGTCAGCTTCCTCTTCTCTTCCATATCTTGCGCTCCCATCATGTGCTGCCTCACCTGCATGGGCAAGTAAGTTAATTTGAATTCTCTAGTATAAGCATGTTCCTAGCATTTTCTTAAAACTGCTTATCTACCTCCATCGATGGCAGAACGGAATCGATGCATACGCAGGACATGCTCTGATATTTGACGATCAATATCAGGATCCATTTGATCCAACACAATAAACAATAGATCAAATCGAGAAAGCAAAGAGTCTGGGAGTCCAATATTTTTTGTTGGAGTCAACGAACGATCATACTGTAGAATCAAACAACAAAAGCAACAAAGTCAGGTCTAAAAGAGTAGAAGAATCAGTACAATATTAGCAACCTTTGTTGTTAGATTTAAAACGGAACAGCAAATAAGCAAAATGCCACTTACAGTTCCATAAATGGGATTTGCAGCAGCCACCACACTGCAACGGGCATTAAGTGATGCATGGATTCCAGCTTTAGCAATAGTTACAGTTTGCTGTTCCATAACTTCATGTATAGCTACACGATCTTGGTCATTCATTTTGTCAAATTCATCAATGCAGACAACACCTCTGTCAGCAAGAACCATTGCTCCAGCTTCTAGCCTTCTTTCTCCTGATAGCAATTACCATTTTTCAGTTGGTGACAAATGTCTTAAAAAATTTATGTATTTCCCACGAAAATTGTTTTACCTGTTTCTTGATCTGAAGTAACTGCTGCTGTCAAACCAACCCCAGAAGAACCCCGACCTGTAGTTGATATGGCCAAGGGAGCAATATTCATAATTGCTCTCAAGAGTTGAGACTTGGCAACAGAGGGATCACCAACCATCATCATGTTAATGTCACTAAAAGAAGAAGGGCAGGCCAGTATTTAAAACTTCCGTAAACAATATTAACAGAAATAAATGCTAAGAATGTGTTGGACTTCAACAACACCATCTTCCAACAAAAGAAAGGGATATATAAGGAGAAAGCACTAACCCTCTCAAATGAGTGCCATTCTTTAAGTTCTTCTCCACTCCACCAAGCATCAATAAAATCACTGCTTTCTTTATCCAAGAATGTCCATGTATAGAAGGTGCAAGTGAATTACCAAGCAAGTCAAATGTATCATCTCTTTCGGCTATCTTTTTTATGTTTTTTAGGTCTTCAGGACTGTATATTGGAGCATTAGCCTCTTTGTTGAGAAGAGATACATTGTTGGCTATGAGTACAGTCCTGCATTCACGTCAATCAATCAAGTTTCAGTTCAATAAAGTAAGAGCAACAGAATTATTCAGTATATTTTTGGAAGCTACCTGAATACACCATTCACACTGCCTTTGCTTTTTCCTGGAAGAGCCTTATATATCCCAACAATAGCCACACGGTCTCCAGGCTTGCAAGAATCAACAAGGTCTTCCTCGGCAATGACATCCACTGTTCTTGGGAGCTGACCAGGTGCAGAATTTTCAGGAACTTCCTGCATGGACAAGGTTTGATGATCCTTGTATTTGCACAATCCATACTCGGTCACAAGCAAGTTGCCATTTTCATCCTACGATAAACATTTCATCAGTAAATTTGATCTTCTGGAAATAAAAATGATGCTAGAAATCAAGGATCTTGAGATTACCCTTGTAGGATAAACAGACCCAGTGGGCAAACCCAGATTAGATGTAATATCTCGATAATCACGGCTTGTGAAGGTTCCGGTGGTGGGACAGAAATGAACACTTTTAACAACCTTTGGCCTTACAAGAGAACCTATAAATGAAAGTGAAAGGTTAGATTCCAGCATCCTTGAACCAGAGTACTTGTTTGCATTAGTAGAATTGTTTGAATTGTGTTCATAAATACAATTCGTATGAAACAAAAAGGAAAGAGAAAATGAGAAAAGAACTACCCAACGATAAAAATGACCTTCGTATACTATTATCCTCTAGCATAATGCATAACATGCCACCCATATAAATATTTATCAGACCCAAAACCTAACCATATCCAAAAAAATAACCCACGACGTGTAAATTTTACCCATCAAATGGGTCTGGATCCAAACATAAGCAATAATTACCCTCCAACATTAGTGCAAGTGATTAAGATTATAGCTTCTTTAGTACTCTAAACCCTACCCATACCTATGTAACATGTCTACTATGTGTTATAATAAAAATTTGAGAGATTCTTTAAGAAATGAAAAACTAAAGAGATTGAAAGATTTCTAAACAAAACTGAAATTATATTACAACTAAAATTGATGCTCTTTCAAATCTTAAAGTACAACTAAAATTGAATATTAGTTATTGTTAAAAATACAGTTCCAAATCATTAACCAATGACAATAAGTTAAAAGGTAAAGCTTAAACCCTTGAACAGAAGCACCCACAAATCCCAGCAAATTCAAAGTAAAAAGCAATTGGCATAAAAAAAAAGGTTCCCAAAGCTGCTAATTAAACCTCATCAAGGAGCAATTGGATAAAAGAACGTTTGATCATACAGACAAGTTCCAGTAAAATCCTAGCAATAAAAAACCATTTCTTGTAAAACTTTACATCGTGAAAAACTAGCAGGCGTTGAATCATACAAATTATAGACAAATAAAAAGGGAAAATGAAAAAAAGAGTAAAAGGAGAAGTATATTTTATCTTACATTTGGTGATAATGCCTTCAACACAGACCATAGAACCAATAAACTCAGAAAGAAGATCCCTAGGAGTAACCCTACGAGAAACAAAAGGACCTTCAAATCCCACGAGAACTTGTTCACCTTCCTTCAAATACTTCGGATCAATAGCACGAGCAGCATCGGTAACCGCGTCACAGAACGATTGCATGTACTCACTTGGATTCCTCAGAATCCTGAAAAAACACGAAAATCGCACAGAATTTAAACACTGAGCAGCACGTTCATCATAGTTTCGTATCCAGAATTGAATTCTTCTTCAATTGAAACAAAAAAAAAAAAAAACGGTAAAAGCGGTTACTAGCCTGTTTCCCAAGTCGCGGAAGTTGTGGAGATCGGATATGTTAACGATGAGACGGCGGCGTTTGTGGTTGATGAGAGCTTTGATTTCGTCCATGTATATGCCCTTTCCGATCTGATTCAACAAAAAATTAAAATTGTTGAAAATGAAGAAATTAAAAAAAAAATGATAGTTAGAGAGAAGTTATTAGTATAAGTACATCTTGATCCAAGAAATCAGCGAATTCTCGCTTGTGAGCTTGCCTAACTTCTTCGCTCAAGTCCATTTTCGAAGGCTTCTGAGAGAACGAGAGAGAAGAGTGTGACTACGGAGGAAGAAAGTGAAATGTGTTGGTTGCCTAGTGTTTTTTTCTAGAGTTAGGGCATTGTTTTGGCGGGAAAAGGGTTCGCGTTGTGGCGGGAATGTGGTATGCTTCAGTACGCCCGGTTCATGCTTCATTCTCTTTTTTTTGTTTTTCTTATGTAAAAGGTTTTCGGTCAAATTAATTTTTATAAATTTTAAAATTTTGTTTATCATAAGTTTTTTTATTTTCATTTTTACTCTTACTTTTAAGTATAATGTCTGTTTATTATACAAATATTTTAATTATCTTTTGTGGGTATTTTTGAAATATTACAAAAACTTATAATTATTTATATGATAAGACTAAGCATTTGAAAATTCGTATTTTATTAAATAATTTTAAATTTTTGTAATGAGATGTTTATGATATCTTAAACATGTTTACTTGTGTTTGGTGAAGATATTATTTGTTCAGAAGTCATTTTTAAGCTAAAGTTAAAAATATTTATTTTAAAAATTAAGTTAAAGTTGTTTAATAATTTCAATTTTACTAACTTAATAGCTGTTTTAAGTTTTAAAGGTATCTGATAAAATAAATTTATAGTCGTCTTATCTTATGAAAAATTGAGATAAATTTTAATGTTTTATGGTGTAAAAAAATTATATTATCAATTAATTACAAAGTAATATTTTGTATGATTTTTAAAATATATATAATTAAAGTTAAATATTTTTAATGATGTTACAATTATATTGACCGATAATATTAAAAAAAAAAACTACATTATTAGTGCATATAAGTTTAACGTCTAATTAATCAACATTGTTAAAAGATTTCAATTGTTCCTTTGAAGGCAATTCTAAATTTTGATTAACAATCAAAATCTTTTATGTTAAAAGATTTACACACATTTAAAATTTGTTCAGTCACAAGAGTTTAAGGTTGTAACTCAAAATACTAAGTTCAAAATCTTTGAAACAATTACAAGTGCAACTTTGATTAATAAAAATTTACTTTAAAAATTTATGCAAATCCGTCTTCTAAATGCGTGTGAATTTCATCACTACACTATTTGAAAAAGTAATACTATATTGTAAAATCAATATCATATGATTTCTGTAACTTTATGGAATTTCATTGTAAGAAAACTAAATACAAATTTAGATTCATTTTAATTACTTGTCTGAACAATTAATATTTGATAATCTAATTAAATTATTAATTACTAATTTATTTATAAATTTTATAATACATCACTGCTAAATTTGGTAATTTTGCCTAACCTAGTAGTACGAATATGAGTCTCCCCTTATATAAATTTCAATTTATTCAGATAATAATAATCCCCAAAACTGCATCTGGGAGGACAGCATGCAGCCAAATTATAATCAGCCAAAAACAACTAAACAACACATGCTTATTACCTTTTTTTATCAAAAAACACAGATGGCTATTACAGAGATTCTATGCATGCACATAACTGGTTTCCAGGAACGACAGATTTAGCTTTTGTGTGATCATGTATCTAAAAAGGCTATGAACTGATTCAAATAAAACCAACAAAGATTTAATAACAAGTATCATAGACGACGACATCATACATGTTTGCTAATAAATATCTTTACTTAACAGTAAGAAAAATGTATAAATAAGCTCTTTCCACACTTTCTATCTGCTGTATAACTCCAAACCAATGAAACCTCCGTGCTACATTAAAAAAGTTCTACAGCATAATAGCCTTGGTGCTAACCATCAGATCACAATTAGCATAAAATGAACAATTACAGGACTACAGCTTTTATATATTATGGACTCATAAACTAAATAGCCTCAATGATGTAGAGAACAAAATTTCAATTAATTTAGATTCAATGTTCTACATGAAGTGCAGACAGGTTGCTGGCAATCAGGGCCTGAAAGCGGAAAAGGCCACGACAGAGTTGTGACCACCAAATCCAAATGAATTTGAAATGCCTATTAGAAAAAAAAGAACGTCTGTTAGTTAGCAGTCCAAATTATGGTCTTTAACATGTGAAAATGAAAACTGCATTGGTCGTTGATTATTTAGAATCTTACCAACGTTAATTTCATGCTGCTTCTTAACATTTGGCACTGTATCAAAATCAACTGCAGGTTCTGGATTCTGCACTCAAGACCAAGGCAAACAGAATGACTATATGTTCCCAACTATTTCAATGGATAACCATGTGATTGAAAATGAAACCCCAAAAACCTCTTTTGTCCACCCCAATCACTCAGCAATGAAAACAATCACAACTTGACTTCTCAATAATAGTACAATAGTCAATATACCAGAACAAGAAATAGAACCCAAGCGAGTAAAAAGATAAAATGCTTGACATTAATAAATACACCCACTGTCTCATTTTATTTGTCGCCTAAGATAATGCACACATATGAAATAAATCATTAATTATACTTCTTTAGAAGGTAAAATAACATTTAGGCTAAAATGTCCTTACTGTAGCAAGAGTTAAATAAAAGGACTAAATAATTAGTAAAGATACCAATAAATGAGGGTATCATTAAAAGAAAATAATAATTGATATTCTAAAGTGAAAGATAATTTGAGACAAGCCTGTATTCCAAGTGTGGCAGATAAAATGAGACGGAAGGGGTAAGAATTTACTTAGAGTATGTGCTCTCAGTTGATTCTTAGTAACACAAAATAATCTTAATCCTGAGAAACAAAGGATTGAGTAAACGTACGAATTGATTGATTGAAGGATGCAGCCATCCTGTTGTTATGGCTTTCACTGTGGCAATAGCTTCCAAACCCCCAGATGCACCAAGGCAGTGTCCTATCATAGACTGATATTATAGAAGAACATATCCATCAGTTAATGGCTGGGAAATTAATCAAATATAATCTGCTACGATCTAGAAGACAGAAAGCTTTCACCAGCAAATAAAAGCCAATGATGGGATAATACCTTGGTGGCATTAATTTTGATGCCAGAAGTGTTCTTGAAAACCTTTTTGATAGCATTAATCTCTGCCAAGTCACCAGCAAGAGTGGAAGTTGCGTGTGCATTTATGTAGTTGACCTGAAAAGAAGCAAATGATATGCTTTCACTTTGCTAATTTACATTTTACGGTATGCATGAACCAGTAACAGAATACAAAACAAAAAATTAATCAGACATTAAGACAACATGTATGCTGTAGGTTATCACTGTGCTGCTGACATCAGTGTAATATCAGTAACATTACCCTGAATCACTTTCCTCACCTCCCATTTACCATCCAACTCTATCAAAAGAATTCTACCCCCTTCCCACACCCCCTGCCACATGTGCAAGCAATTGTGCTTTATACTCACTGCTGGTATTATTTGAGTGAGAGATCAATTCTTATGGTATACCCATTTTATGGGTATCCAATTTCACATTGCCCTTGAGATGCAAATCAATAAATTTTTCAACTGGTAAAATAACAGGAATTCTCAATGCTAGAAAATCTTGTAGATCTACTTGAAATCATAAAATCAGTTTTAGAATGATTACTAATTTCCGTATATGCCATGCCACTCCCTATTGTAGCATGTACCAAAAGAAGTAGAAAACACACATCCAGTATGAAACTACGAATGCAAGCAAACAGAAATGTAGACCCAGCTGTAAAGGAAATATATGCTGAAGGAGAAAAAACAAATGAATTGAATGGGAGAAGAAAGACCAACAAAAAGTTAAGACTGGTAAAAGGAAAAAAACAGTACCTCCTCAGGGGACACACCAGCATCTATAAGGCTGCTCTGGATGCATGTAGACACACCAAGTCCATCAGATCTTGGATCAGTCATGTGATGAGCATCACAGTTAACAGCACCTCCCAAGTATTCAGCAATGATAGGTGCACCTCGCTTCATGGCATGTTCCAGGCTCTCCATCACCTGTCAAGTTATAGTACTCTATGATTTAGAAATTAGCTTGTAAAGGATGAAAAAAAAAACGCACAAACACAACATAGCTATATTTGAGACACACAAATAAAGGTTTAAAATTTTTTGGGGACTACATGGGAAAAGAAAGTGCTGTTGTTCAACCATTTTACCACCTGTACTGAGTTCAAGTTCATGAAGGCCTTACAAATACATTAAGAACCACACATGGCAATTACAATTCAATTCGCAATATCACCAAAAAAATCCATATTATTCAGCCATCAAAATTTTCATACCACCAAATAAAATGACCAACATTCAAAAGAACAATAAATAACAAGACAACAACAAAAAACCTTACCAAAACTCCAGAACCTTCACCCATAACAAAACCGTCACGGTCTTTATCCCAAGGCCTAGAAGCAGTTTTAGGGTCATCATTTCTCTGAGAAAGTGCCCTGCAAGCAACAAAACCCCCCAAACCAATAGGAATAATAGCAGCTTCAGTCCCACCCGCAATCATCAAATCAGCCTCACCCCTACGTATATGATTGGCAGCAGCATAAAAACAATAATTTGAAGTAGCACAAGCAGTTGAAATAGAATAATTTGGACCCATGAAACCTAAATCAATTCCAAGTAAAGCTGAACCCATATTGGTAATAGCATAAGGAATAAAAAAAGGTGTTATTTTTCTATGTCCTTTCTCTATCAAATTCTTAACTCCCTCAGAAAAAACGGTTAAACCACCCATTCCAGACCCAACCAAAACACCAGCACGCTCTTTATCAATCTGCAATACGTTCAAAAAAAAAAAATTCAAAATTCAAAATTCAATTAGGGTTCCGTTTGCTTCAATTAAGAATAAGCAAATGCAGATCTAAGAGAAAAAAATGGAGAAACCTTAGAGAGATTTCCAGCGCCAAGGTCAGCATTCTCGAGTGCCTTCTTTCCGGCGACAATGCAATACCGGAGACAATCATCAAGTCTCCGGTCATTTTTCCCATCGATGTAACCTTCAGAATTGAAGTCGCGGATCTGACCAGCGAACCTCGTTGGAAACTTGGAAGCATCGAAGCGGTCAATGGATGTGATTCCACTCTCGCCGGCGAGAAGCTTATCGTAGAAACCGTCAACGTCGTTTCCAAAGACGGAAGCGAGACCCATCCCGGTGATCACAACACGCTTCTTGGGATCCTTCTCTCTTTGTGGAGCGGTGGTGGTGACCGCGGCGGAGATGTGGGAGAGTCTCTTAGAGGTGGGTTTGATTTTAGTGGCGGCGGCATTGGATGTTTTTCTGCGGAGTGGGTCGAGCGGTGAAGGGCGGAGGGTGGAGGGTAGTTGTTGAATCTGAAGTGACTGCATTGTTGTCGTTGTTGTTAGGAGCGGAGAATACAAAGCTCAAATGTTGCAATAGCAACGAACAACTTGTGTGGCTAATTTGCTTATGAATTCATATGCTATTTAATGGTGTACCAAGTTACCAACACCAACACCTTTTTTCCTTGTTTATATCAATTTCACATTTCACATGAATTTCTTCTTTTATATACCCTATGTCTCGTCAATTTTATTATCGAGTTCAATTCTTATCGGGCGTTTTTACGCATAATCATTTATCACTTATTCTTATAATTTAGATTTAGTAAAAGTCAAATATTAAAAAGTTATAATTGATTCACATTATAAAAATAAATTACAATAACAGTATATATATAAATTAAATAGTTTAACACTTTATACACTCACTTTATCTCATTTTAATTATTTTTATTTAAATTTAGTGTGATTTTTAATAAAGTGATTAATTTCGTTGATTTTAATGATATATTGAATTTTATTTATTTAAATATCTCTTACTAACTGTAATTAGTGGATAAACTTAATAAAAAACGATATAATAAATAAAAATATATTCATGCGAAAAAAATAATTTATGTTATATTATTATTGTAAAATATAACATTTAAGCTTATTCATTGATTATTTAATATCAAGAAAAATAACAAATATAATATTTAAAATGAGACAGATAAATTATTAAAAAGTAATAATTAAATAGAAGAAATATTGTAATATTTTTATTAAATTACTTTTATCAATTTTTTATCTATTCACTATTAATATTAATGCAACGAAAAATATATTACTTTAAAATTATGCGAATAGTACTCCTTTTATTATGTGCGTCCCTAATCCTAATTATAACAACATATTGAGAGGAAAAAATTTGACTTCATTAATAATCTTATATAAATTAATAGATGCATTTATTATTATTTTTCAAATTTATCCCTATTAATATTAATAATTTATCATGTAAAAATTTAAATTTAATACAAACAACACACAGAATATACATATTATAACCATCCACATTTTTAAACATAAGTAAAAAACTGAACAAAGACTTATTAAATGGGATATATTGAGTATTAAATAGAGCGTGAGATTAAAAATATAATAATTAATATTATCTTGAAAATGTTATTTATTTTAGAACAAAATTTTTATAAAAAATGAGTCACTCCTATGAAACAGAAGAGGAGTACAGTATTCTTAATTAATAAAATAAAATGTGTTTTTTTGGACACCGTACAAATCTTATGTTTGTTTAATTTAATTAAAAGTCGTGGTTCATTTCATGTCATCAATAAAGTTGTTGATCAGAAAATAAAAGAACACCGAATTCACCGCAGATCTAATGTACAAATGAAAGGAAACGATAATAACGATGTTTTCTGTCTTGGAAAATTCAGAGTCCAAATGGCGAGGCAATACTATTCTCACATGGACCCTGCTATTATTAGGTAGTTATCATTCATAATATAGATCAACTACCTCGTTTAATTTTATTTTTCTATTAAATCAAATATTTTATATTAAAAAATAGTAACTACTCAAAGTTGGTTTCTAACTTTTGCCATCTTGTTAACTTTGTCACTTATTTTAAGACAAGTATTTTTTTTTTTTTGGTAATTGCAATAAACTAGCTTTTAACTTATTAAATTAGTTTATAAATTTATTAGATTAATATATATGTATTTAGTAAATAAGATTTTCTTATCAGTTTACAGTTTAGTTTGATATATTATTTGTGATTATAATTTTTATATTTTTTTCTTTTTATAATTTATTATTATTATTATTTTATTTTTATATAATACAAAATAACTATTTCACTCACTCACCATCCTCTCATTCAATAGTTTACAATTTCACTTATATCTTCTTCTTATTGATATAGATGTTAATAAAATAAATTTTATTTTATTTTTATTGCAAACTATTTAATGTTCTTACTAGTACAAATAAATTGGTTAATGAATATAATAGGGATCGAATAAATATTAATTATAAATTAAAAAATCATGAGATAAATAGTGACCTCATTGTTAACACGAGAAATGTTAGTTCTAAACTGAAAAATCATGAGATAAGTAGTGAGTTCATTACTAACATGAGTTATTGGAATGGTACAATGGACATACACATTAATTATATTCAATTAATTTAACAATGAAAGGAAGGTTATCAATGAATAGCATATGGTTGGAGGAGTAATTTGGATATTGTCATCGTCGAGGTATCCTCTTTCAATTTAAATTCAAAAGAAACCACAAATTGGAAAATAAAATCATACAAAAGCAACAACTTTGATGAATATAAGCAGAACCAATTAAAAAAAATCTTGAAATTAGGGAGGGTTTTAAACATATGAGATACGAAGAATGGTGTTATTGGAAAGATGAAAATATGGAGAATAAGAAAGCAAAAAAATAAAATAAACTAAAGTCAGAAAATTGGTTAAAAAAATAAAATGAAGTAAAATAATATATGAGAGAGATTGGATAAAAATGTCACATTTTTTATTATGTTAAATTAAAAAATTATATCATTTTATGTCATTTTATATTATTAAAAGCTAAATTTAATAAACACTTTAATTTCAACTAAATAGATTTTCAACTATAAATCATAAGTTATCAAATATCAACTAGTTTTTCAGCTATCAATAAGTTTTCTAGCTATTAGCTAACTTATAACTTAATTTAATCGAACGGAACTTAGCCAATTAGCGAAGCTTCTATTGAATGTTTAGAATTTAGAGAAACTAATTTAAGTTGACATCCATGGTATTCCTCCATTCTCTCACTTCTCTTCTATGACTTTCTCTTGTCTCCCTTGCTCATGTATTCCTCGTCTTTCCCTCTTAGCCCCATTCTCGGTGGCTCCACGTGATGCGTTTGTTTCTCATGCAACTTTATTTTATCGCATCTTCATTCTACCTTTTTCCTCTTATGCAACCAGTGTTGCCGTTGCGTGTATTTTCTTCGTCTCATTTCACAATTGCATCGGTCAGCCACCAATGTCGTCTCTTGATATTGGTCAACATACTATCTTAATTTGTTTCTCATATTTTGTATGTTATTACTCTTTTTTGTCTTTTACTATTTTTTAATCGTGAATTGTTTTAGTTTAAAATTGCGAACTAGTAGTAATGTGCGAATTGCATTTGTGACTGTGTGAATTGTGAACTATTTTAGTGTGGGCATTAAGATTGTGAACTTTAGTGTGTGAATTGTGATTTTGTGATTGTGAGTTGTTTACTATTTTATGATTAAAGTCGTGTAGATGTGAGACTCTGATTGATGCATTTTCAAAAAGAAAGTTTTCGACAAATATGAAAATTGTAAAGCGAATATATTTTATTTGATTGAATTGTGTGAAACTCTAAAAAGTTACGTGAATTGTGAAAATTATAAAATTTGAGTAAATTGAAACTCTAACTTTTTCAATTTGTCGATTATATATAAATTGTGTGAAACTCTAATTTTTTTAACTTGTCGAATATGATAACGATAACATTTATACAAAAAGTTGATTTAACTTGATTTTCATTCAATTTTATTTATTTTTTAATTATATTCTCCAACTAATATGATATATATCATTTTTAAATTATTATTCCCTATTACGATAAATAAAAATGAACACATTTTTCTATAAAAATAACATTAATATTGAAACATAAAATTGTTGAAAAGTCTCGTACTCTATTTATTTATTTATTTATTTATTTTGTGCCATTGGTGACTAAGCAAATATATTTGGACAATAATTTATCGGCACTCTTTGTTCTTTTTATATAAAAGTTTTTTTTTAGCCAATTCACAAATATTAATAATTGTGATTTAAAAGTATTTTATTTTTTTAGTTTCACAATTATTTAGTATAGTTTTTAAAGAGGAAAACTTATGTAGTAGCTTACATTCACATAGGAGGGACTACGTAATATTGATATTTTTGAAAAATATAATAAAATTTTGAAATTGGTTTTTTTTTAAATGTGATTAACCCTCATAAAAGATGAAAACATTTTTTTTTCAAATGTAAAATAAATAAGGGGGCTTTATAAAAAAATGTTAATACAAAAATTAATTTTATAAAAAATAACTAATAAATCTAAAAAAAATATTAAATTTAGAGATAAATGGAGTAAATGCCCTCACATAACACACTAGCATATAAAAGATTTATAAAAAAAAAAAAATGCAATGTTGCTTTAGCATAGAATAGATTGGATAAAAGTTTTTTGGTGAAACCATCCCTCGAAGATGCACAATAATGTAAATAATATTATTTGTATATTTGTTTTACACACTCACCATTATCCATACGAGATTAGATGTGATGTATTGTAAACTATTAAATTATAATCGATAGTAAAAAAAACTTTCTACAATCACTTTTAATTGCGGGAATCGATTTTCAATTCACGTGCCTCTTCTTCCAGGCAAAAACTATAAAAGCAAAACTCTTTACACCAATCTAAACAAAACTTCAAAGTCTTCTTTTGCATTGAATATACGGTACTCCACGACCATAGACACCAATATATATTAATTACTATTTTTGACTAAATATTACTAGTATTATTATTGAATGTGATTAATATAATATAACTATTATTAAAAGAATAATAACATAAACATAATAATTATTCTTATTAGTGCAGACTAATACGAGTTAATTACACTTATCACAATTAATATATAAACCATAATGAAGACATTCGTGAATCAATACAAATTTGGCAGTTTTATTTAAATTAAATGCCATATTTGAAGAAAATTTCAATACAATCAGTAAGTGAAATGCCATAAAAACAGAAAATAACAACAATGTAGAAAAACATAATAAAAAATAGGGTTGAGCTAAAAACAGAATGTGTGTTACATATAAAGTAGTTTTCATCCATATTAAAACGAAATACATTTAATTAACCCTAAACTTAACTTAATAGTTGTGCATTATTATTTGCAAGTATATTTCAATATCTTTTAGTTTCTACAAACTTACATAGAAAGCAGTTCTAGTCCATATTAAAACGACACTATAATTTGTTGGATCTTTTGTTGGAAGTATGCTGCAAATCTTGAACAAGAAGATGATGAACTTGATGATGATGAAGGTTGCACAAATAAATTATAAAGCGTGTATCACACTAAGTTTTATGTTCGATTCGCATCCATCAATCTATATATATTGGATGCAAACGAGTTAACCGACGAATCTCTTTCAGGATACTTTGGAATCCTTGAAGTGAATTGTACATTTACATCGAGCCTATCGATCAATGATAGTTTACATAATAAAGTTCATTCATTTACTCTCCTGCACTAGAGAAAATAAGAAATGACTCAGAAATATTTTTGACATAATTTTGACTCATATAACATGAACTTTGTGTTGTTTATCTTGTGTTCTTTCTGCCTCTAAAATATCTCTATTTATAGAGATACTCATATCAATTAGTGAAAGAAAATAACTCTTCAACTCATACCAATTGGTGAAAGAAAACAACTCATTAGAAAGATTGTAACTTTTGATAACTTAATAGATGCATTAGTTTGAATTAAACTCAAACATCGCAACCACTTAACCAAGTGATACATTAAGTTATTTAATTTTGCAACATTAATATAGCTATTAGAGAATTTCCAATATATTTTAGAAATTTCCCTCACATAATTATCCTTCAACTTAATTTAACATTTGTATCTTATTATTTGCAAGCATATTTTAAACATTATAAATAGTTTATCGACAAAAAATTATAATATTTTTTACTTTAGATTAAGTAAATATGAAATTTTGTAAATGTAATACATGATTTATGATTTTGATGTCTTTAACATTAAAATGAGTAACTTTATATATCTCACATCAATCACATATACATCTCTTATAACTAATGTTGCAAAAAAAATAAATATTTTTCGATAAATTTAGGCTACTCGATTCCTCCATCTTTCATATTGTGTCGACAAATATTATTCTCAAAATCAAGTATCCATGTGAGAGCTTCGATGTTTTCCTTCTTCTAAGTTTTCTTCAAACGACAACTTCTCTTTGAAGTTTCTACATCAGACCTTCACTTTAGAGACTAAACAAAAGGAAAACATTGACTTTAAATTTTTTTTTTTTAATAGGGTTAACACCACTTTCAAATAATAAAAATATTGCTGTGAAAACTTTCTCTTGACACACTATTTGCAAATGATGAAAAGTTCATAAGATCATAAAAATAGGAAGATGTCAAGGTTATTTGGAGTCCATAACATATATGATTATAGAAAATGCTCATATGCCTCTCATTTTTGTCCATTAATCACTTAATACACTACCATAAGCTCTGATATGATAATTCATTTTACATTACTGAAAGTTAAGATTCAATAAAAATCTTAACAAAATGAAGTTAGGTGATTACCCACCTATGATTATAAACTTGAAAGAATTGCAAGACTTATAGCTCGGACATATCTCATGAGTAGGGGCTGGTCCAATGATGAAACAACTAAAATTCTAATTTAGGCAACCGATTATATATATATATTATTTTATTAATTGTTATAAATAAAAATTCCATAGTACCTACAAATGCTAACCTGAAACACAATGGTATTTATGAAGTTAAAAAAAAGTGTATTTGCAAAATACATAGACAACAATGAGATGAGGTGGGGGTAGGGATGTTTTTCATTTTCAATTTGTAATACACGCACTTAAAATTACTAGACTACATTTCTTATGAGGGTAGATTTGTAATTTGAGAGACTTGTGGTACTATTTTTATTCCCATCCTCTAAATGCTTTGATGCGATTTTATTTGTCTTTCTTAAAAAAAATATTTATCTGTCCATAGGTCCCAAAAGTAGTTAACAAGAGTCTTGGAAGTAATGTGAAATTGACATCCTTAAACAAAATGACTTAACTTCTTAAAGTTTACTTTAGACTCGTTCACACCATGATAGTTAGGCACGAGAACGAAACGGAGACTTCGATATGCATTTGCATCTATATATATATATATAATTTAAAAATTATATATATTATAATTATTATAATAAAATTATTATTATTAAACAATAATCAAATTAAACAATGTTCTTTTATAGAAATAAAATTATAATTTTTAATATTAAAAAAATTATATAATATATAATATGTACATGTATATAAAATTAAAAAATTACAATAACATTATCAATGGAACGAATTCGGGTAGAAATCAACACTTAAATTCGACTCAACTCTAAATTTTAATTTTAAAAAAACTCACACTCGCACTAAATTAAAACGAATTTTTTTAATTCCAATCTAAATGAATTTGAATGAATATAAGCGGGACAATTTATATTTTCATCTCTATTAAAATGCTAACAAATGGTATCTAATTGATTTTCACAAAAGAAATATTTATATATAAATTTTAAAAATAATATGATTATTTAAATATTGAGATGTTTTTCAATATCTATATACTATCGATCAATATATATATAATTACCGCCAAAATTATCGGTTTATTCATTCTTTTAACTAGTAGTCATGTCATCTATAAATTTACCATTTTCATTCATTTCGCTTTTCTATCCATAGTTTTCTCTCTCATATTTTTCGTGCATTCTCTTATACTTATTGGGCCTCGATGTTCGGTCGTACGTTTCTATTACATAATACCCCCTTTTTCTAGGTAAACACATTGCCAATATATTTGTATTTTAATATTTTTTGTGCTTTTAATTTCTTATCTCTTTTGGGTATTTTTGGTTGAGAGAAAAAGTAAGAAAAGAAAAAGAGACACGATGAAAAATAAAATGGAGTTGATGTATTGATAATTTGACGTAAAAGAAATAAAAGAAGAGAATTGTGTCTTTTTATTTTCCCTTATTTGGTTGAGTATAATGTTTTTGCTAAAATATAATTTTGATCGAGTTATTTTAATAAATTTATAATTTTGATCCTACTATTTTAAAAATATTGACATCGACATCCTTTTTTAATTTGAGCTTCAATATTGACAATGTGCTGGGTGGTGTGTAGAAAAATTTAAATGATGATGTAAATATAAATTTAATTTTAAATTATTTAATATTATTTAAATAATATTTGAAAATAAAAAATAAATATCTTAAAAACATCTGAAAATATAAAATAAAATTAATTTTAATTAAACTTTTAAAATTAATTTTATTTGTTTTAAAAAATTTACAATAAAAAAATCAAATTTTTGTTTAATTTACTTTAAACCTGTATTGGATTTTTTTTAATTACTTTTGCTTGTGTCAATGCCATAATTCACTGACCATAACGTCATAAGTCATACTTTTTTAAAGCAAGGAAAATAATATTTTAATTTTTTTTTTGGTGAAATATATTTTCTTTTAAAACTGACTTTTTTTCCATAAATTTTTAATGCAAAGAAAATAATTTTTTTAGCAAAAATATAATTTTTTTGTAGAAATTAATAATATTATATTAATTAATTTAAATAAAATTAAAATTCTACAGCAAAATGATTTTTTCTATCACTTAAATTATTGCCACGTCATCAACATTAAAACTCAAATTAAGAAGGAATATCAAATTAAAAAAAATAGAGGAACAAAAATTGTAGATATACAAAACTGAAAGATTAAAATTGCATTTTATTCAATTTTTTAACTTAAGTTTGGATATAAATTGAGAATAGATAAATTTATTTTCTTTAAATGATAAAAGTACCCTTTGTTTAAAAAATATAATTGAAAGAGAAAATGATTGATTTTTTATTTATGTTTATTTGATTAAGAATTTATATGAACTTACTAAATAACTTAAATTACTTTATCTGATATAATTTACGTATTTAGTTTTTTACTAATTACATATTTAATCTTATTTATTATATCAGTACAATTTAATAATTAATTTTTTAAGTACATTGATTGCTTAATTCAGTTATTCCATTTAAATTGTCAATATAATTAATAGATAGTTAAGTTAAATCCTATAACAATAATGTGATATCACTCCTTCATCTTTCTATGTCTATGTACAACCCTTCATTGAAAGATTAATATTTAAAACATGATGAAATATTCGTATCGACATTTATCGTATTAGTACGTGTATTTCATTTATAGATGCTTTTTTTTTTTTCTTTCTCTCTATTATGTTATTGTCAAATAAATGGATAGTTTTCATATATATTAATATAATATTATTTATGTATTTGAGTTTATTTGTATCAAATTTTTTAGGGTTTTATTATTTTACGTTGTACTTAGTTTTCTTTTATATATAAGACAAATATTAAAATGAAATTTTTAATTTTTATTTTGAAAGCGAGTTCTCATATTCGAATATGATAATAAAATATCCAATTTAACAATATCAACATTTGTCAGTTGAAATAAAATTTAAGAATATATTATGACTATTTTTAAATAGTTAAAAGATTAATATTATCTTTAACTTATATTGACATATCATTTACAATTTAAATAAAATAGTTTGAATTTTTAAATTTTTTGTGTTTATTTTTATTGTAAGTTAAACTTTTAAAATTAGATTAAAACTTTAAAAATATTTGAGAGTGTTGTAATCGAATATAATTTATGACATTTTTATTTTTATTGTTATTTTATATTGAGATTTTATTAATTTAAATTTTATAGTTAAATTATATGAAAAAATTCATATTTGTTATTGAAGTACTACTCATACTTTATTTGTCTTTTAAATATCATGGTATATATCTTGTGAATATCCTAGTTAGATTATATATAAAGAACGACGTTTTTTTTACAGATGTCCTAGTTAAATTTGAGCATGTACGCAAGTAAACATGTTTTCCTCATAGTATTTCTCCCACCAAATTATAACATTTTCACTAGCTTATAGCTCTTTTAGGGATCAAGTCATTTTAAAGCCAACAAATCACTTTATAATATAAAGTGAATAATACAAATATTTGATAACAAATCAAATGTCAAACGTGCATAATAGCACATTATTAGTTCGTTGAAACAACTATCCTTTATGTTTTATAATTGTAATTTATATTAATTGAAAATTGATTAAATTTAAATCGCCATTACAATTGAGTTGAATTTAACTTTTTTATAAAAACTTCCTCCAAATTGAATCTAACCGTAAATATTTTAAAATTTAAAATGAGTGATTTTTCATCAGATTTAGTCCAAGTATATCATTTTTATTCAAAACTCTTAATTATATTTTATATTAAGATTTATATACAAAATATTATATTTTTGTATAATAGATGCAAGGCAGAGATGCAATAATATGAATGATAATTTTGTTTATCAATAAAAAGGTAACATCTCGGGGTGCAATCATCTATGAATAAAAAATAATAAATAATTAAAAAAATAAAATTATATTAATAATATCAAATAAGATATATTTAATAAAAAAATATATCAAATTTAATGCAATTGAGTAAATGTGTCAAAATAAATAACTTGGTATATTATTTTAACAACTCTCTCTTATTTTAGAGATAAGATAATAATTCATTCTATTTTACTAACAATAAATAAAAAAAATAAAAAATAAATTATATTAATAAAATTAAATAAAATATATTAAATTAAAAATATATATTACATTAGAAAACATACATTAAATTTTAATTAATCATTGTCTATCTAACTGTTCTCCAGTTCTATATTTAGACTATTGTCGAACTCATCTATTATAGTTAATTAAAATTTGATGTATTTTTTAATTTAATGTAGTTTGTTTGATTTTATTTACATAATATAATTTTTATTTCTTAGATACACAGGAAAAAGAGGAGAAACTTGCAAACAAATAAAATGCAATTGCTAATTTCTATGCAAAATAGGAAATAATTTTTAAAATAATAAATACGTTATTTATTTTGATATATTTAATTAACTGCATTAACTGTGATTATTTTTTAATTAAATTTATTATTTAATTTTTATTAATATAATTTTATTTTTTAAATTAATAATTAATAATTTATTATAAAAATAAATAAATAAATAATTATAGATGATCACATATTTGTGATTAATATTCTATTAAAGAAAAAAATTATTAATGACATTTTTGTCTTGCGACCTTTTAAAATAAATAAAATTAAAAGTAATTATATATAAATTTTAATATAAAATATAATAAATAATTTTAAATAAAAAGAAGACGTAAAAGATAATGTTATTTTATTTTTAAAGAATATCAATTTTCTATTATTTGTAATTGTCCAATTGTCAACCTCACGGGCACGGGCACTATCCCTCTTCACGCGTGCTCCAATCCAACGGTCACCATGGCACCCGCAATAAACGGAAGTGCATTTCCAAGAACAATGTCGATCCAATCCAACGGCTCAGATCATCCATGTTTGACCCATCCCATCACGCCTTTCATTCACATCTTGAAATAGAATTTGCTCCAAATCTCAATATCTCATTTCTTCAAAAAAAAAAATCTACACATTTCCATCACCACCAAAACCTTCTCTGATCCATCTTCAATTTCCTTTCACACCTTTCTATTCTTCACAAATCTAAGGTCCTGCTCTATCACTGTGTTTATTTTCCATTTAAAATTATCAAATTTGTAAAATCATTTTGTTTTTTGGGTGTGATTTTAGTTTACATATGTTGAGTGTTCTCTTTGCTGATTTCTATTTTTGATTTTTTTTTTTATAAATTGATTCGCTGATTTGGTACTGTATGTGGTTTTGATGTAAAGTTTTGAACTTTAGGCTGTAGTTGACTGCAAAAACTTATTTAAGTTGATGGGTATGAAAGTTGAATAGTGGACTGTGCTTGAGATTAGGTTTATGGTTTTTTTATGTAGCCTTCGTTTTTTTTTTTTTTTTGTTTCTCTTATTTGTTGGATATGTAATGCTTTGTAAAATCTGAACTGGGATAATAACTGGTTTTTCTTTTCATATTTTGTTTTAAATTTATTTTGGATTTGATTTTTATTTGAGTTAGATTTGAGTGAAGTACTCTTTACTTGTCTTGGTTATCTGACATTTATGTTTGCTTTTGCATTTTAATAGAAGTCTGATTTTTGACAATTTCAGGTTAGACTTTTGGGTTTGCCTTTTATGATATTCTGGAGTTGAGCTAAATCAAGATGCCGTGGGTTTCCTTGTTTGTGGATCATAAGAGAAACTGTGTTCGTTTGGTGGTGTTTTTTCGTGTGATTCTGTAATTTAATTAGCTGAGGTAAGAGATTTTTTCCTGCTAATTTGCTACTATTTATAGAGTATAATTTGTAAAATTAGTTCATGTCATAATCTAAGTTCTAATGTAAACTTAATTATAATATATTTGTAACTGTTTTTCTACTGCTTGCTGTGGAAAGCAGAAATTGTGGTGTTAATGCTGTTGTTTTGAATTGATTGGGAACATCAATATCTCCTTCCTTGTATGGCATAACAGTACACTAACAATACACAACATCAATATATAGTTTCATACTTTATGAACATTGTATAGAATCTTATGCTTACTCTTTTATGTTATCCACTGCTTCTTATTTCCTCTGATCCAATAATTTTATCCTTTCTTGCTGCTGCAGGTGATAGCTTTAGAGGGACTCCTCTAATTAGTGTTTTTTTTCCCTTTCATTACCAAAACTGCTGGAGGGTTGAGAATGTTCTTTGCCAAAGTTGGGTACATTAAGATGAGTGTTGGAGTCATTGCATACAGTCAATTGATGTTGGTTTGTCAGGTAAATACTTCTTCTTCCCTTATTTCCGTGTTGACACTTTCCATGGAGACTGATATTGGATTCGAACATCAGATGGAATTTTGCATCACTCCTCTGATATGGCCTGCAAGATATTGTAATTTGAACTATCTGTAACACATGACATAATATTGTCAAAAAGAGGATTTAACTATTTTTTAGTTTCCAAAAAAATTAAAGGCTGAGCTCCATTATCTTGTTATTGCTAATGGCTTTATAAAGCCACATGCTCTGAAGGTTGTTTGATAACTTTTTGTACATACCGACTTTCAGAATGGGATGGTAGTTTTCTCTAGTTATAAACCGTCTCTTATAGAATTGCAGTACTGAACATCACTGCATTTACTAATTGTCTCTATTAGCTGTGAAATATTATTTTGGTTTTATCCCTGTTTGCTACTTTTTATACCACCATTTTCTTTTGCAGGCTGAATATTTTCGTCAGTTGCTTAAACCTGTTACGTAGTCTAGCTTAAAGGAACATTGATTTGGGGAGGGATTGCCTTGTATTGAACCACATCATTAGAAGGCTGCCAGATGAGATGAAGTTTTAATTTGTAAAAGTTGACATTATTTTTTATAGATGGAATTGGAATTACCTTAGTACCTGCTGTTTAGTTGTTACATCACTGTAGGAACTTTCATCCAGCTTTAGTACAAAATAATTTCCAGTTACATTGGCCAAATCCACACTACTTGCACACGTAGCTTAGTCAGAGTGAATAATTATTATAATGCAGACTCACGAGTATTTTATCCCGGGAAAGACGGTACATCCTTTGGCAGATGAAGCCGTTGGTACTTATATGAATGCTCCACATGCTTCTACCTTTGATGCAGTTTTCCCTTCTGGTGTGAGACATATGACACCATTTGAAAGGTTTAAATTGCAGCCTTCTGAGGTTTGCCCCAAGAAATTCATTGTCTTTGATCAAACCGATCAACAAAGCAGGATTTTTTTTAATCCTGCGACGACCTACAAGTTTAACAGTCCCGGCTTCAACACCCATGCTGCGTTTACTCAAGATTTTGAAAAGGATAAAATTAATCAAATGGAAAGGGAATTGTCATCTTCCTTTGAAGAGGATTCTAAGGACATTGATGCGTTGTTGAGCCTAGAAACGGATGAACTAGCGAACTATGATGAGGAAGAAGTCAGCACAGCAAGGACCCGTGAAAAAGACGAAAGTACATCTGATACTTGCTCCAGTTATCGCACGAAATCGAGGAAGAAGAGGTTGTTATCATCTTCTGCGCAAAACTCTTCTGGGTCCAGGAGTTACTGCAACAGTGAAAAGAAACAACACCTGGAGATGAAGAGGATGGTGAAGATGTTGAGAAATATTGTGCCTGGTGGAGGAAACCAGATGGATACTGTTACCGTTTTGGACGAAGCTGTAAAGTACCTCAAGACTCTCAAGGTTGAAGTGGAGCAATTCGGAGTCGGACCATGAAACTGTTAGTTTGACAGTGCATATGTTGCTGCTGCTGTCAAACTCTTTGTTATCGACTACTTTCCAGCCTCGCTCACCTTCCTCATTAAGTCATTACCTTTCGTGGGAAGATGCTCCTTGCAAAGTAATAAATTAACAGTGCCCTTTTACTTATTCTGGTCATGTAAGAAAATTCTCTAATATTAATTGCACTTGGAAATATGTTTGACACTTTTGCTGGTTTATTTCTTTTCTTATGAATAGTGGGGATTGACTGAAGGTTCTTTCCTAACAATAACGTTCATTATTATGCATGTTATACCATGAATGTAATGTACTATAAATTCACTAGACTGATAATTTCTCACTTATGCTTCATACATGTTTTGTTAATTCTTCTTGCACCCTGGATTTGTATTTGCATGCTGCTGCTGTGGTGTATGCTATGCTTAGAAAACAGATTTTTTGAGCATGCTTTATTTAAGCAAGGCTCGCTCAAATCTCCGTTGTGTTAATTTTCTCTATAGTTGTTCTGGTCATCCTTCATTGAAATGTACAAAAGTTGTTTCAATTATCAAAGATCATTGTCGTGTATGCATTGAATGTGCATTTTCGTACCACTGGCTCCCAATAGTGCAGTTAGTGGCGCACCACTTAACCTTTTTTTCTTCAGTGGCATTCTAGCTTTATGCTAGTTTAGGCCCCACGGTGTTTCAAGTTCCATCTCGTTGCATAACCTTTCGGCGCCCTAGAATGAATGCTAAATATTTGAATACTTTTTTTTATCCCTCTTTCTTCTATCCTATGTCCAGGTGCATGAAAACATAACGATGCATGCTCAGTTAAAGCTTCACTTTAGATTTGATTTCGATAACTATTTATACCATAACTATGGCTTCCCAATAAGCATGTCTTCCCAATTTTATTCTGTTGGCTGAATGTAATTTATCGAATCCAAATGTTGAATATTAATTTTTTATTGAATAGATCAATTATGCAAAATGTTGTGAAATAAAAGATTTGATTGAAGTTTTATCAGTTTTTAATTTCATTTTTTTTAAATATAGTTAATATCAATCAACACATACTACCATAAAGGTTAAAACTAGAAAAAGATCCTCGTCAAAACTGTGATATTGATTCAGCTTGCAAGCAGGTTAAAATCATGGTCGCTTAGCAACATTTATATTCACATCAGGCAAGTGTTATTGATTCCCAACCACCATTGCATCCCAAAACTTGTATAGCAGGAAAATAAATTTTCATATGTCAAATCGCTGCTATATACATTTAGATTTAAAACCAAAGTACATTGGGATTGGAATCCATAAGGCCTTTTAAGTGCTTGCATCCACCATCATCATTTTCTCTCATTCTTGCTCCAAGGTTCCACATATTCTAAAGAAACTTCAATAAGCTTTGTGCAAACTCCAACGGGACAAGAACATATACAGCAAAGGTCAACACATTATATAGGACTAGCTCTTGATGTCTGCAAAAATGACAGCACTGATGTCACTGCACAATTCTTAATGTAGGTCAATCTGCAGCAAAGTCACAAACATGACAAAAACAAAGTAGAAAAGAAAGGACATGCATGAACTAGCTCCAAGAGTATATGAAAGGCTACAAGATGTGTTACAAAGATAAAAGAATGGCAACAATAATAACCATTAAGGTAAGACAAAAGCATAACTACTATCAGATGAAGGAAACTCATACACAAAAATAAACGAACCATGCTAGCCAGTTCACTAAAAGTTATTTTTAGCAATTTGTTGACATGATAATATTCTGCATGGATGTACTATTTCTGTATATGCTCGATCAACATTCAACTTCACCTTGTGACTTGTGTGATGACACTTGTCAGAAACAATGTGATTTTGAATCTTAAAGCCTCAACCGTCAAGAGCTATCCATGTAAAAAACATTTTTTCTACTGATGGAGGACAAGATAAGGAAAAAAGATTTCAGAATCAACAACTGAATACCACAAAGATAATTTGAGCAAAGGAAGAGATGGGTTATATAGCGACCTGATTCTGCATGCTTGTTACTGTAGTCCAGCGCTGAGGATGATGAACTGCAACTGAACTGTTAGCAACAAAAGCTAATGTACTTGATTCTTCTAGTACACCGACAGCTTCTGCAGGAGGTAATTCCCTCATTACCCACAGTACCACTGCTGAGGGTATTGATGAACCTGGAAAAAGTGTAAGCTTCAGAATTAAAGGAAGGGAATCCATTTCTAAAAGCAATCAGTAATAAAAAGTATTATTAGGCCACACGGCAGGTACAACTTTTTCAGAGACTGTCATTACACTCAAAAGGGAAAAAATAAAAAGATTCCTGCAACTGAACTATGAGGCGATAACTATATTAACATCACATACCCACAAAATAATACAAAATCAGTAGAAGGGAGACATAAACATCACTCATACGCTGCGGATGCCAGTGATACATCATCTGCAATAATAAAATAATGTGACTGCTAGTTCGGGAAATTAACCCTTTCAGCAAGGATAAAAAAAACTCTTGCAAGTTAACTCATACATACAGGAACGTCGGTTAAAAGTTCTACACAGGAACTTGATGTGAAGCATAGTACAGAGACCACAGTTAAACCTGCAACCTGATAAAATGAAACACTTTCAATAATTTATAAAATAATTATGCACATCAGCACAAGCCTGCGTCTCTGTCTCTATACACGTGCATTGGTTTAAAATAAGCATCTAAATTATGCATTAGATACAAAGGTAGATAAAGTGCAGGCAGCCATGAGTGGGCACCCAGAGGACCACAAGCCCTTGAAATTAAATAAGTTCAGTCACAAAGGCCGTGTGTTATCTAATGCTCCAAAGGAAACAGCAATCTAGTACCTTCCCCATTTCAGATGAAGGTTTCTCAGCTCTCACTTTGCTCATCTTCAAGCATAATAGGATTCCTGCAAAGGAACCATACCACAAATTACAATGAAAAACTATTATGTCTACAAAAAAGGCATCTCATACTCAGGAGTAGTACTCACTAGTCATTAACACTTATACATAAACATTATTGACTTGTATGTTTTTAAATTATTAATTAATTCACCCAAAGCTTGTCATGTAATCGATATTCATTTTTATTTGCAAATGGAAATTTCCTTCTATAATATTAGAGTAGAAAAAAAGATGAAAACCATAAGCACAAGCTCTTTCTATGATTTTGACTTTTTTGAATGTCATTGGTGTGAAGTATCTACTGTCTTTGAACTCGGTATAATTTTGTGGCTTACCCAACATAACCCTAAAATGGTTATTATTATAGAGAAGAATAAATATTTCTTTTGTTATGAACAGAGAAATAGTTCAGTGTATCTCACCATAAAAGCAAGTTTTTTTTCCCTATAACTTTAGACTTATATATTTTTGTTTTGATAAACAACCAGTAACGATAATCAAATTATAACAACAGAGTTTGAAATTGCATAATACTCGTATCACATATGTTAGAAAAATGTATTATGTAGAATCTAAAATTTATTTGATTTAACAGTAACCTCCTTCTAGCTAATCAGCTGATTATATAGGTTCATGAATTGATTGATGCCGATGCATTTACAAAAACACAAACTAGAACATCCCCTCAAGCAAGAGAAGAAAATCAACTCCAAACCCACTTAAATTAGAATGAAAAAACAACTAAAATAGCAGTTGCTCACCATAACATGCTAATGCTCCTCCTAAGAAAAGCATTCCAATAGCAGAAACATCCAAGTACACCTGCATGCGAACTTTGGTCACCAAAACGTGCACGAAAATATTGTTGAAAGACTAAGAAAACACCCATGGTTCATCAAAACTACGGCATCTAGGTTTACAGTACAAATTCATCCTCGTCCAAACAACATATACCACAGTTCTTCCCTCTCTTTTTCAATCAGAAAATTAGAAGAACCCCCTCCAAATATTTCTATTTAAAGCAAGCTTTACTTTTGAAATAAACTAGTATCAGTTACACAGGGTACATAACCATTGTACAAAGGTGTCTGACAGATATTTGGGAGATTGGATAGATATGCATGATTGATTCTTCGATATCTGTTGTTTATTGTCTATTTTTCTTATTTCTTTTTAAGGAGGATCTCCTATTCTTAATAATCTCTCTAGTTGTTGTAATGAACTTCTTCCTTATAAAAAATGTTCACAGAAATATTTTGAACCAATCAAATCAATAGACAACAAACACAAGTTTGGCTGGGCTTTGTGATGGGTTACCCAAATACAAACATGTCGACGAGTCCCACATTGACAACGGATATGACCTAAGTAATGGTTATACGGCTTGGACAATTCTCACCTTACAAGTTGATTTTGTAGTATTGAGTTAGACCCTAGGCCGAATTCTAAGAAAGTACCAGAGACTGTCCTATTTTTGTTAGTGGACTAAGTTCTCATTTATTCACGCTCTAGATATCCAATCCTCTGCATGAGGGAGGGGTTTGAGATTCTTGTTATTTCACCCACACCAATACTTATAAGTTTTGGACAGTTCTCACCTTAAACACTATTTTGAGGGATTAAGTTATTGCCTGAAACTCAAATTCTAAGATGTTATCAGAGTCTATCAAGACCTCGGGCTAGGAAGTTTCCTCCTAGTCCTTAGCAATAAGAGCTCTATTCCACGCCTTTTTTGATGTAGTTTACCTTTTTTTTTATCAATAAAATACATTCTTCCAGTTAGATAGCAGCAGTTCCTATATCTATGCCTCTTTCTCTTGACAAGAAAAAAATATTGAATTCGGCGAAAAGGGTCCTTGGTATGTTTAGAATTTCGTATGACATCAAAATCAAATACAAGCTACTTTATATAGTAAATGTAAACTTAGGTTTTCTAATTAAAAATAATAGACAAGTAATCTTTTACTTCCTATTTGAAGAAGAAAAGAAAGAGACAGTCGTTTAGAGAAAAAGTCATTCCCAACTTTTATGCCAGTATTTGCTACTAAGAAAGTTGGAGTGCTGCATGGCATCAGAGATTATAAATAACAACCACCACCAGAAAAAATTTCCATTAGATGAGACCGACTACACGAGTCAATCATCGCCATTGTATTCTGGCATAAACTAGACCATCAGCAAGTCACTTAGATCTAGTTTTTTAATGGATTATAGATTATATAAAACAAAATAAGTTGCAGTGCCCATACCCGAGCTGCCACTTCAGAGTCAATTGGATTCTTTCCAAGCCCAATCCATATTATTACAGAAAATGCCATCATGGTGATGAAAATTAGTAACATAACCTGGCGAATGATATCCAAGTTATTATATATGAAGGAAGTACATAGTGAAGTTTATATATGAATGTCAGTTAAGAAGAAAATGATAAGACAAAAAACAGAGCTACATATGAATAAGCACTTGTTTTTCTCATACCAAAAGCACAATCTTTTGACGATTTCCGATACGGGAAAAACGAATAGGAAAACACTTTCTATGTCTGTCCCTGTTTCTTAAAATTGATTCATTTGAAGTTTTTCCCAACAAAGGTTCCTCAGAAAAACTTCCTTCATAGTCATCGTCATCGTTTGACTGATGGCAAAGGTCAACCCTGCATAAAGTAGTTCATATTTAGCAATACCATTAGCCTAAAATTATATTAGATATATATCTTTACAAGTACTGTGCAATTCTCATCCAATAATTCACTGCATTATCATGTTAATGCTAGCAGATGACTTAGAGAGTTAGATGATCAAATACACATGCAAAAGTGGGGACCAAGCTTCCAACAGTCATACCGCCTCGGCTCGTGATATTTTTAGCCAAATATCATTATTCTAACAAGATTATGTAAAGAGAAAAGGAAATAGTAAAAAATTGAAAATTTAATATTAATGTTTTTATTTTGCAACACCACATATTATGATGGCTACTTAATATTAATGTTTTAATTTTGCCTCTTTCACTACTGTTTCGCTGCTGGTTTTAGGTTGCTTATGAAGATTTACTTCGGTAGATAAAATATTGTCATAACTCCAGTTCCACTTTTTCGGCTGCACAAAGTGGTAATTCATTTGTTTGCATCTCACCTTCCCTTTAGCCCATTGGTTCTTGACTTTGGTGCATCTGACCACATTACTAGTATACGGCTCTTTTCTCCTCTTTGACCACTTCTGGTTATTTACTTAGGATAGTCTCAGCCAATGGTTTTAAACCATAATCCCAAGGGATTGACACTGTCCCTTAGCCCATGGGTTCTCGATTCTGGTACATCTGACCAAATTACTGGTATAAGGCTATTTTCTCCTCTCACCATTTCTTGTTATTTACCTAGGATAGTCTCAACCAATGGTTTTGAAGCACAATCCCAAGGGATTGACACTGTCCAAATCCTCCCTTCGAGTTACATCTATCTTTTATGTGCCTGGATGCCCATTTTTTTTAATTCCTATCAGTCGATTGACTCGTTCTCATGACTGTGTTGTCACCTTTACTAATTGCAATGTTACTTTGCAAGAGTCTATTGACCTCTATTATCTCTCAAACCCATCCACGACGTGCCTATCACATATTTCTCCTCTTACTATACATGCTCAATTACGTCATTCGAGTCTTCCCAAACTTCAATAGTTAGTACCTAATCTTTCCAAATTATCTAGCTTACATTGTGAGTTGCGTCAGTTAGGGAAACACTACTCGTAGTGATTTCCTATCCGTTTACTTTAGTTCACTCAGATGTTTGAGGTTCTTTTCGTACTATTTCTACTTTCAAGTCTAGATACTCTGTTACATTTATTGATGATTTTTCCTATTGCACGTGATTATTTTTAATTAAAAATAGGTCCGAATTATTGTTTATTTTTGAACAATTTCATACAGAAATTAAAACTCAATTTGATGTATCAATTTGCACTTTGCGCAAAGATAATGCCCGTGAATATTTTCCTAATTAGTTTTAAAATTTTAAGGTCTCTAACAGCATTCTTCATCAAACATCTTGTGCTCATACACCTCAACAAAATGGGGTAGTCGAACACAAATCGACATCTTAATGAAATCACTAGCACTCTCCTTCTTCATGGAAATGAGCCATTTCGTTTTTGGGGCGATGTTGTATTAACAACATGATATCGTATTTCCTTGATAACAAAGTCCCTCACTCGATCCTCTTCACTCACTTCCTCCTCGTGTCTTCGGGTCTACATGTTCCTACCACAATCTCACTCTTAGTCTTGACAAACTTTCAACTCGATCACAAAAATGTGCCTTTCTTGGTTATTATCGGTCCCAAAAAGATTATTGTTGTTATTCTCCTACTTTTCGACGACATCTCATATCGACTGATGTCACAATTTTTGAGTTTGTTACATACTATGGGTCGTTTTTTGGCCCTCTGTCTGCAACCATTCCTGTAGACCCACCAAAGTTTGTTTCACCTGTTTTTTTAATACTAGAGCCTATTACGTATGTCCCACATGAGACACTTACAGTTACCTCTCCTGTTGTCTCGCCTGAGACTCTTCAGACATGTTGCGGTTGTCAACCACCATCGGTTGTACATGTCCTACACCCGTTCTTGAAACCGAGGTCATTCCAGACGTTCCTCCTCCACCACCTCCTTGATATTCTTATTGTTATTCGTAAAGGCATACACCCTAATTGTAACTCATCCCTCAGTACATTGGTTTGAGTTACCATCGTCTTTCTCCTTTGCATTACACTTCCTTGTCTTTTGTTTCTATTCCTAAACTCCAGCTGAAGCTTTATCCCACTCAGAGTGCAGACAAGCAATGATTGACGAGATGTATGCCCTTCTGAGTAGTGGTACCTTGGAATTGATTCCTTTACCATCTAGAAAGTCTTTAGTAGTATGTCGTTGACTTTATACGGTGAAAGTTAGTCTTGATGGTAAAATTGATCGCTTTAAAGCTCATTTGGTGGCAAAAGGGTACACTCCTTGAGCTTGGTTTGCCAGATTTAACACAATAGTGCAACAATTAGGTATGATTCGAAGCGAAGCCGATCATTCTCTGTTTTATCGCCACTCTGCCAAGAATGCATTTACTTAATTGTCTATGTAGATGATCAACATAACATACTCCAGTTGAAACAACATCTATCTCATCAGTTTCAAACTGAAGATCTTGGCACACTTCGCTACTTCTTGGGTATTGAGATAGCCCAATCTAAGGATGGCTTAGTAATTTCACAAAGGAAATATGCCATGAATCTTCTTGAAGAGACAGGTTTATTGAATGTCAAGTCGGTTGATACTCCTATGAATCCAAATGTCAAACCTATACCTAATCAGAGGGGCCATTTTCAGATTTAGGGTTTAGGGTAAATTAAATCATCTCACAGTCACCCCTCCAGACATTTCAGTTTGAAGAGGCAACACAATTTGAAAGGTGATCCACTTCTTGGTATTGTGTTCTTGTTGGAGGAAACTTAATATCCTAGAAGAGTAAGAAACAAAGTGTAGTTGCAAGATCTAGCACTGAAGCTGAATATAGTGTTATGGCATTAGTGACTTGTGAGCTCATTTGGTTGAAACAATTACTCAGAGATTCAGTTTGAAGAGACAACACAAATGACATTATTCTGTGATAATCAAGCAACATTGCATATGGATTCTAATCCAATTTTTCATGGGAGGACAAACATATTAAGATAGATTGTCCCTTTGTAAGGGAGAAGATTGAATCAATGACATCACCAGTAGCTTTGTTAATTCCAATGATCAATTGGTAGATGTCTTCACTAAGTCCTCGAGGTCAACGAATCAATTATATATCTAACAAACTTGGTGCATATGATTTACATGCTCCAACTTGAGGGGGAGTGTTGATAATATACTTATGATCTTTATATTTATTGCATATCATATCATGTAAATAGAGATAATATCTCCTATATTTATTTGTGTATTTTATTGCCTTGAGCCTATATAAAACCGACTCCGTTGTGTAGTTCAGACACACGGTTTCACCAAATGTCTCTCATTGAACATTAACAATAAGTGAAGTTACATACCAGAAAGATAGAAGGAGAAGAAATGCTGCAAAACAAAGTACTTTGGGGAATGCTGCAAAACAATTTTCAACAGTTTAAATAATTTAAACAATAAAAGCTTATCACTGGTGTCTAGTTAATACAGAACAAAGGCTTACCCATAAAGATAAAACCAAAAGAGTGTGACCAATATGTCCATCCCTTGCAAGCAGCAAGAAGTATCAATGCCAAATAAGTGAAGTAACCTGAAATTTGAAGTTAAGAAGTTTGTATCAATGCCCTACACATTCAGGGACTAAAATGATAGTTTACCTATTAGAAGCAAAAATACCTACTTTCACACTTCTTAAGGCTAATAGTTAAGTCCATTTAATTTTCTTAATTTCATGTAAAAAAAAAAAAAAGGGAATACATTTACTAACATACACCTAATTATAATGGTTATCTCCTCCGAACATTAAGTAACTAATGTACATATATTTTTGGAACAATGGCATTAAATGTGAATAGATTAGTTGACAGATTCTTATATTTGAGACCAACAAATACATGGGTTATTTTGATTATAACTGAGGCCCAAGGGAGAAGCATTTATCCTACATGTTGTTATAAATACAGAGTGCGGTATGATTTAGAAACATAGAAATCACAAATTCAACACGGTTATCAGAGTGAGTTATGATTATGTGACACATAGGGTTCATCACAGCCGCTGCCAGCAGTAAGCTGCTGCCAGAAAAGTTTTCCGGCAAGCTTTCATACTTTTCCAGCACTTCTGTATCTCTATTCTGCGAGCCTTCTAAATAATTTGACTTCTATCTCCCAATTTGTCCAACACCAAAGTTTCATCTGCAGAAGACCTTTCATGCTCCCACACGCACTCTGCGCATTGACTTGGTTTTTCATCACCGCAGTTGTCGTTAGTCGTGCAAAGGTACATCCAGTGATATCTCTGGCCAATTTTTTGACGACAAGATCGCCCCACCCATAGGTCCTAGATCTACCATTATTTTGGAGTTTCAGAACACTGTGACATAGTTTCCCGTGCAAACAACCCTTTTTGGACACAATTTCTCTCTCTCTCTCTCTCTCTCTCTCTCTCTCTCTCTCCCCCCTCTACAAAGATCTGGCCTTGTTTGGTTATGTTGTGGCTTGTGATTTCTTATTAGCTCTTCTCAGTTCGTCAACATTTCCATCTTGCTTTCTTCCTGTTGTGCGCATTCACTATGCTTCATCCAATCCGTTCTTCTCAAGAACGTTGATAAAATAAACACCAGATACCATATGGAAAGATGGTGGAGGCAGTATTTGGTCAAATGATAATAGAGAAGGAACAATGGCAAAAGAGCCAAGACCTGATAGTGGAGGAGGAAATATTATTGAGTACACATCTACCAACCCAAATGACAACATGTGGACCTTGGATGACCTTGTCTCTAGCCTATGAGTGCAACAACGAAGAAGTTGTGTGAGCTCTCAAATCAATTACTAAGGCCAATTAAGATGAGAAGAAACGGCGTCACCAAAGAATAATTGGCGATAGATGGTGATGGTGGTGGTAGTAGAAGCATTATTGGGCATTAGTTAAGTTGTGGTTTTGACAACATAAATGAATGGCTAATGTGGAAATATTAATGGACGAGGTGATGATGGGTTCGAAAGCAAGAAAGTAATGGTTTAGGTAGAGATGATGATAGGAAGTGTGAGTGACGTAGTGAAAATAAGCGGTGAGTTTTAATGTTCATATTAGCAACCTTTGAAGCATGTGTGGAGGAAGGAAATGGTGGCGTGGGTCATAGTGATCCACAACCCCCAAATGCAAAGGAACACATTGTTAATAGTCTGGCATTTCCAAAATGGAAATGGAGAGTATTATGTGGACGTAGATAATTATCTCCTGTTTCACTTGGATTATATTTCTATACTTTTGGTGATACTTCTAATGGTGTAAAGGAAAACAGGAATCAACTATCTAGCATATCCGGTACTACCTCTAACAACCTATGCAAGTATAAGACATTATATAACTGCAGTGGATATTTGGTAGAGAAATGAGATCTCCTGTCATTTCTAACAAGATACTAATGCCAAACAAAATGGAATAGAATGAAGGGGGGAAACCAAGAAGATAATTAGTAAAACAAAACTTCAAGGTTGATGGTATGCTACTAATGAATGCATGTCATGACAGGTATGAAACTATACAATTTTCTGAAGAAATGGCACGGTTGTGAATAAAACCTATCTAAATCCAATTATTATTATATATGAAGATAAAGTAATAGATAAAATATCAGGATGGCTTCATATGCTGTTGCAAAATATGAAATAATAAAAGGCTCAATGCTAACCATTAAAAAAAGGAAATGATAAAAAATTAACAATCGGGACCTAAAATATATCATGTGATGATCACTTTACAGTAGACTTGAACATTAATAGTAAATACAACTAACCCCAATTCGAAGAACCAATCAATAGATGAAACACCTGCAACCCATCATATTTACATTTCATGAGAAGGTAGAGTATATTTAACAAAAGCTGGTGTAATAGCAAGTAATAAGCCTAGAGTGGTAAGTAACAAGAAAACTAAATACCCATAGAAAAGTTTATATATTTATAAAAGTTCAAAGAATAAGTAATAGAAGTAGCATATTCCTAATATGTGCAATATACAAATAGCTATATTGCTATATTCCATCGCATGTCTATCCTTTCTTATTATAAAGCCAGCAGCATTGAAATCAGCTTCTGTAGACACATGGACGTTACATTGTGGCTAGAGTTTGTTGCATAAACTGAACATTTAAGATATACACAAACAATAAAACATGCAGCACTGCATCAGCAAAATTTAGCAAGGATGGGTAGCAAATGGTGAAAAGAAGGGTCTGGGAAATCTGGAGTAAGGGTGGCAGATATTACCATCTAGAAAGTAACAAGCAGATAGTTACTTAAATAGTAACAAAAACATACTCTCCAGCTTTACTATAAACACAACAAGACCATTGATTTATATCCTGATTTTAAAATGCATGTTGAGTTGGAAAGGCTCTCAATTCTTGATAATTGGTACAGTACAGCACAACCATATTTAGTGTGAGAGACTAAAGTATTGATCAGTAAATTGTGGCCAGTCATGTATCAATTATTAGTTGTTACCTTTACAAACTAAACAAGTTCATCCATTCAGAAAATATCAAAACAAACTAAACAAGTTCATCCATTCAGAAAATATCAAGTCATAGTAGCAATTAGAAAGATAGTAGCTTGAAAAATGCACTTACTTTTTGTCGAGTCCAACCCTCTTGTAAGCTTCTCAAGTGAATCCTCAGTAACTGTGGTACGAAAATAAAAAAACAAAAAAACCGACAATGAGTAAAAGAAAAGAACAACATCAATAATTCACACTACAGCACAAGGAGCTCAAATCTCAATTTCTCAAAGTCAATATCATGAAATACAATCCCAAACACTCGATTCTTGTACTGAATAACTAGAGAACTCAAGTGGAAGTGAAATTAAGATTAAGTTAATTAACCAAGTTTGACAATTTCGCATGCTCTAATTATTCCTAACTGAAATTGTATTTAGAAAAGGTGTTCAATAAAATATTTGTCAGAAATGAAATTTTTACTAAAAAAGAGTTACAATTCTCTGGTCTGTCAAAGTCATTAGGGCATTAAAAAGTCACTATAAACAGCAAATAGACAGACACTACACAATTGAATTTGTCAATCAGGAAGAAACAGTAAGAAAATTGAGAATCTGAATTGATTCCGTAAAATAAAAACACATTTTCCATGCCTAGTTTGTTATCCATCCATGTGACATTCTGACGTAAGAAATGCAAGAAAACCTAAATTGATGGGGGAAAAAAAGAATGAAAAATGGTAGAAAACCTGTAAAGAAGCAATGAAAGCAATGATCGCGTGAAGGAGAGAGAGAACGAGAATGAGAGGGAAGAGAGGATAGGGGAAACAGTGTCCGGCACCGAATCCCGTCATGGTGTGAGGTTGTTGAATAGAAGAAGAAGAAGAAAGGGAAAAATGCGTCGTTGGTGTTGTATACTCTCTTTCTCAGAGAGAAGAGAGAAGAGAGAAGAGAGATCTCTATTTATTTATTTATTTTAAAAATATATTTATCTATCTGTGTGCATGTAAGAGAGGAACAACTACACCGGCATATGAAATGGAAGGGCAAAAAGGGTATAAATAAATCTGTTGTGATTTTGCCAGCCACCAAGAAAATGAATTATGGTCGTCTTTCTTTCTTTCTGTGGAGAAAAGACGCCTCTTCTTTTCCCTCACATGATTCTAATCATCATTCATTTTATTCATTATATTAACAAATCCAACTCTTCTTCTCTCTCTCTCTCGCGGCACACGTTTTTCTTACCTTACAAAAACCTCACTACCTTTGTCAAATGTCAAATTAATTTCACTGCTGTGAATCCATTTTATTCTAATTATGTATGCATAAATAATATTAATTATTCATTTTATTATTATAAAATGCTATTAGCTATTTAATATGTCAAAGCCACGTTGGATTGGTTAATTCAACCCAAATCTTTTAATCATTTGAGTCAATTTTACAATCAATGTATTAAAAGGAAAAAAATTATGAAAGATTGTACGGTTGGAATGAGGCAATTTTAGGATAGACTGAGATTATAGGCGGTCCATCGTGTATTATATCATTTTCTATTGATATCTTTTTTTTTTTTTAATTAATGGACAAAGCTCCTAAACAACACAAAATATTAAAAACCTCTGTAACCAAAGTTAAAATAAATAAATGAACGCTAAGAAAAATTCTTACATCAAATGAAATATTTAAATTGAAATTGATTAACCTTTATGATAAAAAGTAACGCTCAAAGAAGAATTAAAGTGACTTTATAATATGTTTGTGAAAATATTTGTAACTTTTAATTTGAGACCAATGAAGATATAACTCAATCGATATGATGATGGATTGTTTTTATTTAGGTAATTTTGTTGATAATCGTTATTAATTTATTAACGGCTACGGTTATAAAATAAATAAATGAACATAGAAAAATTTCTAACACCGAATTAATATTTAAACTGAAATTGATTAGCCTTTATGATAAAAAGTAATGTTCGAAGAGAAATCAGAGTGATTTGATAATATATTGTGAAGACCTTTGTAACGTCTAATTTGAAACCAATGAGAATAGAACTCAATTGATAGGACGATGTATTGTTTTTATTTTGATAATTTTATTGTAATAGATAAATAAAGACAATATTAAAATTCAGGAATAATTTGGTTTTTCATTCAGGGACTATTATAGATAAATTAAAATTCTTATCTGGTGCATGGATTAAATTCAAGAAAAAAGGTTTTATTTTAAATTTTACCTTTATCATTGGTGTTCTCAACCTCTTGTGTGTTTATGATTTAACGATTTCTAAGCATAGAGAATTTAGGAGTTTGTTTTGAGACATAATTTGTCGCGTTGGTTTGGATATTAACGACAATAATTGATGATTAATAGAGAATCGTTGTAATAATTGCATTCTAGTTTTGCATTAAAATAGTAATTATCCCGAGGGCAAATAAGTAATTGATTATATTGTGTAAAACAGACAATTAATGAGAGCAAAATCCTCAAAATGTGTTTCATTCTGAATTTAATCATGCACCTATTGAGGTTTATTATTGTCATTGATCTTGTTGGGTTTCGTTTGAGTTATAGGCTTCAAGGAAACATTTAATTCATGGAAGCCCTTTTGAGATATGATTGTGAGGAAGCTTCTATTGGAGTAAGGGAAAATTATCAACGAGTAATGAGTGTACTTGGATGAGTAATGAGAGATTATTGGTTATGACAACAATGTGTATGTAGTGATTGTCCCTTGTTAATGTTGTATGAACAATTTCTCATTGAATATTTTGTTGTTATTTTTTTAATAAATAAATGCCAGTGATTAGTAATTAATTAGAGGATGAGAGGAATTCATTCCCTTACCTATAGGCTACACATTAGGGGACTTCAATTTGATTTATGATTCGTGATTATTGCATCATTATTAATTGTGCCTTGTGAAGATTACCTATATTATATTATTATGTGTTTAATTATTGTGAAACATTGCAATGATCATGTGTATTGTGGCAATGAACATTTTAAAAAGGCTTGTAATGATATTTTAAATTAAGTTGTTTTTTTTAGAATAAATGATAAATTCTATTATAATTAATCTAAACAACTGCAATGAATAAATTATTTATTAAGATGAAAGTGTGTCGATTGAGGTTAAAATTATCAAACACATGAATAGGAAAGAATTGTTTGTTGGTTTATAAATTAATAGGATTACCTTTGGAATCCATATATAGTGTTTGCCAAAAAAGATTCTTATGGAGAATAACTTAAGCAGATGGTTGTAGAGACATAGTAGCGAAAATATATATACAAGTGAATGACGTTTTATCTCTTGTTGATACATGCTAGTTAGAATGCATATGAGCTTCATCGTGATTTTATTTGGATCAAATTTGGACTTTTGAAAACATCCTTTTTTGTTTGAAGACTTTTGTATAATCATATTTCAACAAATGATAACTTGACTTATCGTTGAATTGCTAATTTGAATTCACATATTTGTGTTGTTGGTAATTGGTATGGAGTTGATGAAACTATCTCACATTTGTCTTTTGATTGTCATTCTTTTGGTGGAATATGACTTAATTTAGGGTTGATTGGGCATTAGTAATGTGCTCCCTAATTTGACACTACAACATGTAGTTTGTGATACAAATACTCCAACTTACACAGTACAATAAATTTAAGTTTAATTTCAAATACTCATCATTTGTTTAGTTGCTTAATGATTGAATGTCATTTACGGTTTATGGAGATGTTATTAAAACATATAGTTTGTGATACATACTATTCTGTTTTAAACTATAATAAAAATTGGTTAAAGAAAATTGATATATTTAAATTAAATATATTATTTTTTTAAAACTTTTTTTTTATGTTTTTAGGATGGAGGAATTTATTAATATTAGAATAAAGAAAATGAGTTAATTATCTTTCATTTCCTGATAATTAATACTAATGGGGTAAATATATTTAACCATATCCATTTATAGTTGTACAAGAGCATTCCTATCACATACGTGGATATTATGCATGTATGAGATAAGAAAACGAAAAGAAAAGAATATTATGCAACATAGAAACTTGATGTCAGTGGAATATGAAAGCAATGAGCCAAATAGTCATCATTTTCTCGTAAAACGTACACAATTGAGAGTCCATATTAAATAATAATATTCTAAATGTTTGTTACAAATGGGGCAACTATCTCCTTAATATTTAGATTTTAGAGTTCAATTAGATTTAAAGCCAAATTTCATCATGGTAGCGGAAATTCGTATTAATTTAATTTTATTAAAAAATTTAAGTTTTAAATATTTTTTAATAAAAATGTTTGTCGAAAATATCATATCGAATGACGTAGTCTGAAGGCTTAAACTTCCCACATTAGAGAAAAACCCTAATGATACAAGATTTATTGTAACATAATATACATAAAAAAAAAAACAAGTCTTTTATGTTTGAATTACTTTATTATTAGTTACTTTCTAAATCTTAGTGTTTTCTTCATTTGTACTTTTCAATTTAACGATACATACGTCGTAATTGATATTAAATGAAGTTTCTTGGGAGACAATACTCAAAATTGTCATTTTATTGCTTGTAATAATTCAATTCAATTAATTATAAAAGTTTTTTTTACAAGAGACTGCATTAATTTTACAAGGTGCACATACAACATCATTCTCTTAATTAAAAATAGGTCATTGGTTATTTTATATACGTTTAGACACTTTTATGTTGCTGAGTGATGAAAGTTGATTAAGTTTCATCGATATATTGATAATCACTTACTTCTCTTTCAACTAATTTCAAACCTCACCAAATTCACTAGAACCATAATAAAGTTGAGCAACAATCACTTACTCATTATAATAGATTATAATAGATTGTATAAGCGTTGATTCAACCTCATCAAAATATTCCAATAATACAATGCATCATCTTATTCTCATCAAATTCACTTCTTAATTTTCATTCCCATCATACTCAATTAGAAAACTCCATCAATGAAATCATTTCCTTTTTCTTTTTTCCCACCCATTTCCCCAAATCCATGCTCACCAATAAACCAATCCAGCAACCACTAAATTTGATCAATTAAACTCAAATAAAAACATAAAACAAGAATATTTACAAAGCAAAAAACGAATAGTAAGAAAAATGGGTTAACACTTACAACAACTAATTAAATACACTTAATCAATATATACAAGATTCGTTTTAACAAAATACGATTAAGGAAAATAATACTTTTATGATTGAATTACTTTATTCAATGTACTTCACAAACTTCGGTGTTTTATACATTACTTAGTATGTAGTTGATATTAAATGAAATATTTTAAGAGACAATATTCAAAGTTATTATTGTATTTATTGTAATAAGTCATAATAATTGATTATCACAGTTTCCTACAAAGAACCAAAACAAATTTTGTGAGGTGCATAGATCATATCTTTCTCTTACTTAATTAAAGATGATTATCTTTTATACTTTTAGATATCTTTGTATTATAAAGTTCTCAAAAAGAATCATTATGTTATGGTTCTTAAAATATAAATAGAAATACTTGTATTAATTTATTTATGTACATACACATCTAACTTAAAACCATTGTAGCCATCAATCTTATACAATATTTGTTGGAAATTGGTGACATATTTTTTCGTGTATGACATTTAGTGCTTTCCCGATATTTGGCAACTCATCAAATTTACATGACATAACATTTATATTACTATTTTAATATTTATGTTGCATGTTTTAGTTTTAAATTTAAATTTAGAAAACAATTATGTTGCTAAGGATAAAGTTGTATGATAGTTACTTTTAAAGTTTGAAAAAAATTGTTATTTAAAACTAATTTATACAAAAAAAAAAGTACCTAACAAAAATTGGTAGCTAGTTATTTTTTTTCAAACAACAAATATTTTATATATATATATATATATATATATATATATATATATATATATATATATATATATATTATAGTATTGATAGTATCATTGTTATAAATATTTTGAGAGTTAAAATTAATATCATCTTTTTAGTAATGCATTCCAAACTTACTATCTCAACTACTAAATCAATTTTATATCTTCAATTCAATACTTAATTATCGGTTTTTAATTTTAGAGTGTTTTTTTACTAATTACTTTTAGAATTCATTTTATATTACGATGGTATAGATATTATTATTGGTTACAACTATTGCAATTAGGTATCTTTCATTTTTTTAATAGATAAATGGGTATGTTCCATTGAATTAATGTATCCTAATTCTCGTCTCATAATAAAATATCCCCCCACACCTAATAGTAGTTATCTTTTATTATTTATATTTATCTTTTTTTAAAAAAGATTATTTATATTTATCTTAATTTAATTAAAAAACACTTTAATATATTATTATACTATTTCATTGTCTAATTTATGAAAATTGGGGATGTTATATCGTGTTTTACTTGACATTTGAAACTATATTTTTTTTCCAAATTTCTTTATTTTTAGTTTTCAAATCCATTAATTCTCACCTTAATGAAATTGCTTTAAAGTATGATTTTATCTCTGTTACTTCTATACGAAGAAGTCTTGGATTCAATGCAACAACTTATAAACTTTTTGTCGAAGAGAAATTTGAACATAAAAACCCAAGAAACATGCTACATTAAAAAATTCAAAAAAATCTCAATTTTGTACATATTTAATTGATCTAATACATAAAATTGATAAAGCAAACAAATCAAATTTTAATGTAATCTCAACTTTTTGTTAACAATTTTTATTATTTACTTTATTTTAAAATATAAATTACTCGATTTAGAAGAATTTAATGTAACTTTTACGTGTATTATTTGTTTGCAAGTTAACTCATATGCCCGAGCAATGCACGGGTGACAAAATACACTAGTATATTATTATTCACAATTTCGGTGAAAATGTAAAACTTGACCTGAGATTATTTTAGTTAGATTTTAAATTTAAATTATTTTGAATGATCAATTTTTAAGTAAAATTCGTTATTTCCTAACTACTTGAACCTAATCAATTGATAGTCATATGATATAATAAGAATATTCATCTATATGAATAACTTTTTTTAACTTATAAATTAATTATATTTAAATAAATAAAAAACTTTATTATCGTTATGATCTACATATAAATAAATAATACTTAATATTGATACAAACTTTAGTATTTTTATTTTTCTTTAATTTCTCTAATAATTGAATTCCTTCGATATTACGTTTTCTAGTCACATCAAATTATTGATCACCACTTATTGTTCATTTGATATAGCATCAATATTAAGAGAAAATAAAATTTGATGAAAGCAAACTATATATTTGTTCCAGACCAGACTCAAGAGTTTATTTGCGAATCATAGTGGATACAACTTATCAACCCTAACAAACTATGAAAAATCTTATAGGACTTCATACAAAAGCACATCTGGCGCATATTAAAAGTATACAATAATCTAACCTTAAACCTATATATGTCAGACACAAATTTATTTGATTGTTAGAATGTGTACAAGTACCATCTCCTCCAAAAGGTTGTAGTCTTCCTTCGTTGTACTTCCTAGTCATTGATCTAGTTCTACTCTGAATCAATATCCATAGTTTATCACACAAGTATTATTTCAATTCAATTGAGTGCAAATTTATATAGTCCCCCGGCTTATCACCGACATAAGCCGACAGTCTATTCAGGGTTCCAAACTCAATGTTGGCAACTAAACACAAAGGTTGCGCTCGTTGCAGGACTTAACCCAACACCTTACGGCACGAGCTGACGACAGCCATGCACCACCTGTCCGCGTTCCCGAAGGCATCCCTCTCTTTCAAGAGGATTCGCGACATGTCAAGCCTTGGTAAGATTCTTCGCTTTGCAAAGTCCAACATAAACATATCCTTTACCATGACCAAACATATACAAAGATGAAAAAGCATTTAAAATTAAAGCAATACAACATAATTTTAAGATTTTAGAAGTGATCATCGCCATTATCATAACCATTGATTGGAGGCAAAGATAAATTCTCACTCTCATCAATTGCATCATATATAAGTGGATTAATATCCTTGTGTTTGATTTGTAGGGTAAGAAGCAATAACCGATTTACCTTTTGGATCATTAAGATTAGACCCATGGGCTTGATTGGGAGGAAAGACAACATCAATAGGTTAGGCTCATCCAATGGAATCAAATTAATTTAATGTTTGCATGTCATTTCTTACGTGGGAATAAAAGCAAAATTGGAAAGAGTATTCTTACTCATTTCATCTATGGAAGAAAAAGCTACAAGATTTTTTTTTTTTTATAAACCACTTTCACTTACATTAGAAGATAAAAAGCATGAAATAAAATCATTTAACATCATTAATTAATAGATCTAATCTATCTCTAATAGATTGAGATACCGCATAAATTTTATGAACAAATTCCATAATTTTGTATTTCTTTCTCCTAACAAATTAACCGCTAATATTTTACTATAAAAAAAAATCGAATGTAAAACCTAGGATTAATTAGAAGATATCTTGCATGCCATGAGAAGAAATCTTTCCTCTATTGTTTGAGACTTTACTTATCATTTTTATTTGCCAATTCCCATATAGATGCATCCATTTATTTTCAATATCTTCAAAGTTGCACCTTGTGCTTCCTCAATATATGTTTGATCCAAAAGTTCATTATTTTTCTATTCAAAGAAGGCTCTACATAACAAAAGGGTTTTATTGTTGGACATAACATAAGAATATCAACAAAATCACCACAAAGTGTTGATAACTCGTAGGACTTTTTGTGAATGCCATTCTTTCGCTTTGAAAGTGCTACGAAAAGATCTTTCTTTCTCTCAATCTTCTTCATCTCTCGCTTTTGTTTTCCTTTTGTCGTTTTACTCACCATTTTAATTCATTAATCAAAATAATACTAATTGAGAAGAAAGAGCAAATAAGCTATGTAATGTTGTAGTTCCTATTTTTATGTGTTAATATAGACAAAGAAAATATGGGGGAGTTGAATTCTATAATAAAGTAAATCAAAATGTTATGTGCTGTGGTTTTTCAATTAAAATAACCCAATTTAATTAAGATTCGCTAGATAAAAACATAAATGTTTCATTAATTACCATGATTTCACATCACGCATTATTTTATCAAAATAAATAAAAAAAGCATCACAATTATATTTGAACCCATGTGCAAATTTATAATTTTTGGTTTAACCATGTGGTTCTTAAGAAAAATACTTATATGATAATAAAGAGTTTAGTGGTTCAGATATAAGTAAAATTTGATTAAAGATAATTCCTACTATAATTTGAATTCAGATTATTCTGAATGATTCATTATTATTTGAAACTCATTACTACTTGATTCCAACCACTTAAATCTCTCTCTATATATTTTCTTGTTTTTGAAAAATTTATAATTTAAAAAAAAAAATATCGCTTTATTTAACTAAATAAGTTCCTATATACATAATCATATTGAGATATATGCTTTGGATTTTTAATTTAGTCTTATATTTCAAGAAAGCGTTATGGTTAATTAAACCAACCTTATCATACGTATACATGTATTACAAAAGAGAAAATATTAAGTTATATTATATGATAACAATTTGTTAAATTGAGAATATATAGAAAAATTAATTAATTAATTAATTTTTTGCCTTATGTGTTTGGATTTGCCTCTTTATTTTTTATACATTCGTTTTTTTATTTAATTATAAGTTCCAATCTCAATAACAATTAACTTTGAAAATATTAATTATATGCATTATAAAATTCTATTTTACATAGTCTTATTAATCGACTACAGTAATTGTTAATATTTTTATTTTATCATGTATTGCTAATTCATAGTTTATAGTAGGGTTTTAATTAAAATTTTAAATTAATGACAGTGAATAAAAAATTTCCTCCACAAAAAATTAGATATTTTTAACTTGGGATAAATCAAAAATGAAATTTTAAAATGCAAATAACTAAAGATAAAAATAACAAAAATATGAACCTAGTAATAGACTTCAAATTCATTTTTTTTAGATGAACTTTTAGTGATTTTATAAATATATCTATAAAAAAACATTCAAAAATATATAATGGCTTAACAACAATAATCAAAATAAATTACATGATAATTTTATAAATACTAAAAGTCGTGCCTTTTATAGAGAGTAAAAATATAACATTAAATCTTTTAAGGAATATAAACATATTTAATCCTATTTTTTAAAATATGAATTAATATTTAAAAATGATTTTCAACAATAACTGTATATATATGTCCATTTACATTGAAAATTGAGAGGATTTGAACCTGATATTTTACATAATAACTCAGAGTCCCTTATTCTCTTTCTCTCCAAATTCTTCTAAAATAGAGAAGAATTTTTTTTATAAAAGAATTATATTCTCTTCAAATTTGAACCAAACACAATTAAAAAAATATTTTATCTCCTTCTTTCGCACCAAATACACTCTAAAACTTGTAAATCAATAAATTATACTCATTTTAGTTCGTAAAAAAGTACACTTACTTAATTAGTGACTTTAAATGTAATAAAATTTAACAATTTCGGTATTTTTAATTTAATAGTCATTCAGTAACTTTTTTTAATGTTGTCATTTCTAAAATCCCTTAAATCAATTAAAATTTTATTTTTGAATTACTATTTTGTTCTTATAAATGAGAGGTTGAATTATTTTGGAATCAACAAAATACAGTACTTTAACGTTTCCGGACATCCAATAAAACTAGAACAAAATAAAATATTTTTAGTCATACTAATAATAATAATAATAATAATAATAATAATAATAATAATAATAATAATAATAATAATAAGATAATTAATAATAATAATAATAATAATAATAATAAATAAATAAATAATGTCCATTAAATATTTTTTATTGACATGATTTGGAAATTAAATTTACTGCACATCTTTTAAGATTTTTATAAATTAAATCTTGTCTTTTGTGTATAAATGTATCTCTTGGGATTTTTCATTTTCCAAGACAAATTGATGCAATTAATAAGAGATATGTACAAAGGAACGATAAATGCAATTAGTAAATTATATAAGAGCTTATATTTTGGATTTATTTTTTAAAAGAGGACTTCTAATTAAGGGATGATAATTTGATTATATCCAATACGTGCCAGAAAAAATTATAGAAAATAAGCAGGGTAAAATTCTCAAAATAATATATATATGATAACAATATTTTGATACATCTTCAAAATTCTCAAAACAAATTATCTATTATTTCTCTGTCTTTTTCTTTTATGTTGTGGTGGATTTTTCTACTTTGCCACGGCATACTTAGCACAGCGATGACACTCCATATATTTATGTAACAATAATCTCGTTTAATAATATTTGAGTCAGATTTGTAAGAGACGCATCATAATTTTTTAATGGAAATGTAAAATTTTATTTAAATTTTAAAGAAAAAATTGCCTAAACAATAAAAATATGTCAAAATCTAAAAAAATCAAATTGAATTTTTTTTTTGGTAACAATTATTTTATCACATGCTTATAACATTTTCCCACTACCTTTTAGAATTTTTCGATAATTTACTTCCAGTAGTTTATGAATTGATGATTTCTAGATTATATATATATATTGTCAAATTTACCCTTATTATTTTAAATAAAATTCTTTTTATCCATTATAGTTTATTTATTATAATTTAAAATAAAAAATATGCTTATATCACAATATAGACATGGTTGAATAGGAATATGATAGAACAGTCGTATCTTCTTTAAAAAAAAAGTAAAATGCATTTTTATTATGTAATATATTTATATTGTTATATGTCTGTTGTTAAATTTTATTACTATAAGATTGACATATATGGATTAAATATATTTTAAAATAAATTTTAGAAAATAAAAGTTAATTTGATAATAAAAATTTTAAAAATATATTAGTTTAATAATTTTAGATGACTGAGAAATAAATTTTAGTTACTAAATTAAAAATATTGATTGTTAAAATTTAATTATCAATTAAGAATACATTTTTATGTCATTTTGTATTTTAAAATTAATTAACTTAATAATTTTATTAAACACTACAATTAACTTATTTGTTATCCACTCTAAAATTTAAAGATAGAGATTTTATTTCACTAAATAATCATCTATCCGCCTAACTTTAACGAAACAGAGCCAAAATTTATCATATAATTTTTTTCATTTTCAATGTTGAAAATAGCATTAACAATTATCTTGTCAAAATGATCTATAAATATTTATTGCAGATAGAAAAATAAATGAATTAAGATAATTAATTAATAGTTAAGGGTGCTACTAGGAAAGAATAAATAATTTTATCAAAAGTAACAAAATTTAATAATTGAGAAAAAAAGACTAGTATTTCAATAAATAGTTTTTTTTTGGGTATTTTAAAAAAAAATGGGCTAAAAAATTAACTACTACTTTTAAATAAAATATAAGCAACAAAAGAATTTAAAATATAAATATATTTAATCATAATTTTTAACTAAATACATCCACTTATTCAATACAATTTTTACTAATATTTCATTCATTAAAAATAGAGATTTTATTTCACTAAATAATCGTTAGCGGTAAATTTACCATAAATACAATTGAAAAATAATTACTAGAAATGGAAGGAATAATAAATTTATTTTAAGACAGTCTTTTTTATATATTTCCTTAACATTAAATTAAAATTAACTTTAACATCAAATATTATTTAACCCACTTTTACATGAATGTAGCCAATACATAGAGGATTTTACCTTGAACTACAAAATCTATATTCATTTGATATAGATTTTAAATTAAACACACACATAATTGAAACTAAATTTATTAAATTAAACAAAGAGAAACGACTCGAATTCACCCCTAGTATTTAATTTTGATCAATTTGGGTTTTCCCCATTTATTGCCATGATTTATTTTGATAAACTGGATAGGTCTATTTGCAAGGGCAAGCAAAGATGCAGCTGCATCAATTTCACTTTGAAGCACTTTCAAAGAATCATTCACTTTTTGAAGCCCTTCAAAATCATAAGCATCAAGATCAATAGGGTCTTTACCTTTTTCCATCAACTCTTGGTTCAAATCATTAAGCCTTTGGTTGAGCTCATTGATCCTTCCAATTTGGGGAGATCCACCAATTTGCTTTGATGATTCACCTCCCAATTGATAATTTTCTTCATTGAGAAACTCATTAGTCACAACTTCAAAAGTTGGAGAACCAAAAGCAAAAAGGTTACCACCAGGAGTGTAACCACTCAAACCAATTCTAGAACCACAAAGAATTGATAACTCACTTGCTTTTTTAATAAGACCATTTTTTCTCTTAGAAAATGTAACATTTCTACAATCCCTATTTCTCACAAATTTAATATCTATTTTTTTACGGCCCATGATCACAATTCTTTCCCAAGTTGAGTTTGTGGAAGAGATGGGGTGGTATTTAAAGAGGAGAGTTGTGTTTTTTTGGCCTTTTGAAATAATTATAATTATTTATTTAATTGAATTAAATTAAATGTTATAGGAGTTTTTCAATTATTATACAATACTTTTGAATTAATTGAAAGAATTAAATATTTATATAATATTGGTTTTTTTTTTAATCTTAGACAAGTGATAAAATGTAAATATAGAAAGGTGATAATTGATTATGAGTTGTTTTTATTTTTTGAATACATTAAAATCCATAAATGTAATTTCCCCATATCATATGGCCAAAGTCAAATAAATAATAATTTCATCGTTTTAATTTTTTTTTTCTCGCACACAATTTTGATGTTTCGGGTTCAAACTTAATAATTTTGATATTTGTCAGTTGAATTAGGTCTTGCGTATCATTCATTTTATATCGATTCAAACTCTGACTTAGCTAAATTATATATATTAAAAAATATTATTGATGACACGCACAAAAAGAAAAATATTATTGATCATATTAAATCTACAATCTCAATTTTTTTTTTGTCTAAGTGATTAATACATTGGATCATTATAAATAAATAAAATAAAGTTAAATGAATGGCATTTTAGACATACTATTATTAAATAGTAGATAAACTATTGATTTTTTTTTAAATACAAATTAATTTTTTTTTTTTATATTCCATTATAAAGAAAGTGTATGGTCAAACTTAGTATAGTCACAATATAATAACTTCGTATTTTGTCTTTAAATTTTAACTCAATTGATATTACCCATATTGTTATGTTGGAGGTATTGTCTTGGATTCGAACTCAAAGTCTCACATATGAGTGAGTTTTATGAAGTATTTATTATCCATTCTACGAACTAAAAAAATATAATTGTTTTAAAAAAAATACTATAATAACTTTTTACAAAATACAAATTTTACGAATTCAACGGGTGATTCATGTTGTATTATCATGATAAGCACACGCCCATTTTTAGATGATTTTAACATCTCTGGTCATGCCATTTAATAGTGCATATTCTCTCCGGTCTTATTTGGAAGAAACAATTGAGTTATAATTTGGTCAATAAAGTTGATGTATTTGATTCATATGAGTTGATATATTTGGTTTATATAAACTAATTATATTAATTTTTATTGGACAAATTATAATTCAATTATCTCTTATAGAAAAATTTGAAATAGTGTATTTACTTACATTTTAAATGTCGAATTATATATTTAATTAAAATAATCCGATTAAACATAAAAAAAATCTATACTATTTGAAATTTAACATATTTTATCTATTTAGTAACAACTTGTAATTCCAAGATTGGATTTTTCAAATTTGAATTCTACACAATGATGTGTAACTATGCTAAGTTTGGGGATTAATTAAATTAAATTTTAAAATAATTTTATTTTATAATATTTGGGGATTGTGGAAGACATAGGATGGTATTTAAAGAGGAGGGTTATGCTTTTTTGGCCTTTTGAAATAAATATAATTATTTATTTAATTGAATTAAATTAAATGTTATAGGAGTGTTTTCTGGTTAGAAATTATTGTACAATATTTTTGAATTAATTGAAATAATTAAATATTTATATAATATTGGTTTTTTTTAATCTTAGATAACCGATAATTGATTCTAAGTTGTTTTTATATTTTAAATACAACGTTAAAATCCATAAATGTAACTTCCCCAAATCATGGCCAAAGTCAACTAAATAATAACTTGATCATTTTATTTTTTTTATTCTTTTTTTTTTCTCGTACATAATTTTGATGTTTCGAGTTTAAACTTAATAATTTTGATATTTATCAGTTGAGTTAGATCTTGCGAATCATTCATTTTATATCGAATTATGAATTAGCTAAATTATATATATTAAAAAAATTATTAATAACAAACACACATAAAAAGATTATTAATCATGTTTAATCTACGATCTCAATTCTTTCCTAAGTTTAGATTGCGAAAGAGATGGGATGGTATTTAAATAGGAGGGTTATGCTTTCTTGACCTTTTAAAATAAATATAATTATTTATTTAATTGAATTAAATTAATTGTTATAGGAGTTTTTCCTCGCTATAAATTATTACACAATACTTTTAAATTAATTGAAATAATTAAATATTTATATAATATTGGTATTTTTTAATCTTAGACATCAGATAAATTGTACCCATGGAAATCTTGTAATTGATTCTGTTATTTTTTGAATACAACGTTAAAACTTATAAATGTAACTTCCCCAAATCACGGCCAAAGTCAAATAAATAATAACTTCATCCATTTTTTTTTTCCTTTTCTTTTCTCACACACTATTTTGATATGTTGGGTTCAAACCTAATAATTTTGATATTTATCAGTTGAATTAGGCCTTACGAATCATTAAATTTGTATCGAATTTGAACTCTGATTTAGCTAATTCGAATTATGAATTAGCTAAATTATATATATTAAAAAAATATAAATTACAAACACACACAAAAAGATTATTAATCATATTTAATCTACAATCTCAATTCTTTCCCAAGTTGAGATTGCGAAAGAGATGGGATGGTATTTAAAGAGGAAGGTTATGCTTTTTTGGCCTTTTGAAATAAATATAATTATTTATTTAATTGAATTAAATTAAATGTTATAGGAGTTTTTCCAAACTATAAATTATTACACAATACTTTTGAATTAATTGAAATAATTAAATATTTATATAATATTGGCTTTTTTTAATCTTAGATAACTGATAAGCTGTTTACATGAAAATGTGGTAATTGATTCTGAGTTGTTTTTATTTTTTGAATACAACGTTAAAATCTATAAATGTAACTTCCCCAAATCATAGCCAAAGTCAAATAAATAATAACTTCATTGTTTTATTATTTTTTCTTTTTTCGCACACAATTTTTGATGTTTCGAGTTCAAACCTAATAATTTTGATATTTATCAATTAAATTAGGTCTTACGAATTATTCATTTTATTTCAAATTTGAATTTTGAGTTAGCTAAATTATATATATTAAAAAAGATGATTGATTAAACGCACAAACAAATTTTTAATTATATTTAATCTACAATCTCAATTCTTTCCCAAGTTCGAGATTGTGGAAGAGATCGAATGGTATTTAAAGAGGAAGGTTATACTTTTTCGCCCCTTTGAAATAAATATAATTTGTTATTTAATTGAATTAAATTAATTGTTTTAGGAGTTTTTCCTGACTATAAATTATTATACAATATTTTTGAATTAATTGAAAGAATTAAATATTTATATAATATTGACTTTTTTAATTTTAGACAACCAATAAACTGTACACATAAAAATGTGGTAATTGATTCTGAATTATTTTTATTTTTTTAATACAGCGTTAAAACCCATAAACGTAACTTCCCCAAATCATGGCCAAAGTCAAATAAATAATAACTTCATTCATGTATTTTATTTTTTCTTTTCTCACACACTATTTTGATATTTTGAGTTCAAACCTAATAATTTTGATATTTGTCAGTTGAGTTAGGTCTTACGAATCATTCAGTTTGTATCGAATTTGAACTATGATTTAGCTAATTGGAATTATGAATTAGCTAAATTATATATATTAAAAAAAATATTAATTACAAACACACACAAAAAGATTATTAATCATATTTAATCTACAATCTCAATTCTTTCCCAAGTTTAGATTGCGAAAGAAATGGGATGGTATTTAAAGAGGAAGGGTATGCTTTTTTGGCCTTTTCAAATAAATATAATTATTTATTTAATTGAATTAAATTAAATGTTATATGAGTTTTTCCTGACTATAAATTATCACACAATACTTTTGAATTAATTGAAATAATTAAATATTTCTATAATATTGGCTTTTTATAATTTTAGACAACTGATAAAATGTACACATGAAAATGTGGTAATTGATTCTGAGTTGTTTTTATTTTTTGAATACAACGTTAAAATCAATAAATGTAACTTCCTCAAATCATAGCCAAAGTCAAATACATAATAACTTCATTGTTTTTTTTTTTCTCGCACACAATTTTGATATTTCGAGTTCAAACCTAATAGTTTTGATATTTATCAGTTGAATTAGATCTTACGAATTATTAATTTTATTTCAAATTTGAATTCTGAATTAGGTAAATTATATATATTAAAAAAGATTATTGATTAAATGCACAAACAAATTATTAATTATATTTAATCTACAATCTCAATTCTTTCCCAAGTTGAGATTGTGGAAGAGATGGGATGGTATTTAAAGAGGAGGGTTATACTTTTTTTCCCATTTGAAATAAATATAATTTGTTATTTAATTGAATTAAATTAATTGTTTTAGGAGTTTTTCCTGACTATAAATTATTATATAATATTTTTGAATTAATTGAAATAATTAAATATTTATATATTATTGACTTTTTTAATTTTAGACAACCGATAAACTGTACACATGGAAATGTGGTAATTGATTCTGAATTGTTTTTATTTTTTGAATACAACGTTAAAACTTATAAAAGTAACTTCCCCAAATCACGACCAAAGTCAAATAAATAATAACTTCATCCATTTATTTTTTTTTTTCTTTTCTGACACACTATTTTGATATTTTGGGTTCAAACTTAATAATTTTGATATTTGTCAGTTGGGTTAGGCCTTACGAATCATTCAGTTTGTATCGAATTTGAACTATGATTAAGCTAAATTATATATATATATATATATATTAAAAAAGATTATTGATTACACGCACAAAAAGAAAAAGAATATTGATCATATTTAATCTACAATATCAATAATTTTATTTTTGCCTAAATTACCCTAAATGATTAATACATTGGATGATTATAAATAAATAAAATTAAGTTAAATGAATGGAATTTTAGACATATTATTATTAAATAGGAGATAAACTATTGATTTTTTTAATGAGTTTTTTTTAAAAAAAAGATATAAATTAATTTTGCTTATATTTCACTATAAAGAAAGTATATTGTCAAACTTAATATAGTCACAATATAATAATTGTATTTTGTCTTTAAGTTTTAACTCGGTTGACATTATCGATATTATTATGTTGGAAATATAATCTTGAATTCAAACTCAAAGTCTCACATATGAGTGTGAGTTTTATGAAGTATTTATTATCCATTCTATTGTCCTAAATTATAATTCAATTATCTCTTATAAAAAAGATACGAGACAGTGTATTTACTTATATTTTAAATGTCGAATTATACATTTAAATAAGATAATTCAATAAAACATTAAAAAAAAATTATACTATTTGAAATTTAACATATTTTATCTATTCAGCAACAACTTGAAATTCCAAGATTGGATTACTCAAATTTAAATTCTACACAATGATGTGTAACTATGCTAAGTTTGGCAATATATATATATATATATATATATATGGAAAAATACACATAGTCCTTTATGTTGGTCATCTGTATTAGATTATTCTTTCAATTTTATTTATTTATTTATTTATTTTATCATTTCAGCCTTTCAAGTCATAGATCGTGCATACAATTGATATTGATTTATAGATATATTTAAAATATGTTTGTATATAATTAATTTTAATTTTTTATTTAGTGATATTAATTAGGATTTATTTGAAAAGAAAACAACAATTTATCTAATAATTTAAAATTAAACTTATATTTGTAAAATGAATTATTATATTTAGAGATGCAAATCTTATTATTAACGGTCTTAAGGATCAATCGAGTCAATAAAAACATTAATGTACTTGATCTAAAAATATATAAATTTTTTTATCGGCTCAGTTATCTTTATGTTTAGAAGCATAATATCAACTTTTTTATTTACTCAACTGAAATTAAAAAATTAATTTGATTTTTTGTTAAAAAAAATAAAATTTAAGAATTCTAAAATTATTCATTTTCTTCTCTATCATCATCCAACGTCTCATTTGTTGAACAATTATATCTTATTGAAAGAGAAAATGGTATAATAGAAACAAGAAATATATTTAGACCAAAAAAGAAACAAGAAATATAAAAAGAGTGTTTTAATATAAATATTTAAATAGTTTTTAAGGTTGAATCTTCGACCACATCACCATTTTCCACCCAAAAATAGTTGTCACAACTCCTTGATTGGGAATTTCAAACACACTAAAAGTTAAAGTTTAATTTTGTAGTTGGTTGAAGAATATGTCGAAGACCAAGCCATCAAATATGTTTCACTATATTCTTCTCTTAACTTAAAATGTCAATTGATGCTGATTTGGAGAAAGAGGAGGTGAAACAAAATACATAAGTTAAATTGTAGAAATTTAACTCCTGCTTAATCAACCATGTTAATAATGGGTTATATTATAATTTCAATGGTGACATAAGTAGGTAACTAAATCAACTTCATAAAGCCATATATAAGCATTTTAAAAGGTAACGATAAACACATGTTATGATTTAAAAGGACAATCTAATAAAAAACTTAAATAATCAATTTAGTACAATTTTTTTTTTTTTAAATTGGGGAAGAAATTTATTTTTTTACTAATCATTTATTACAATGTCAATATATATATATATATATATAGTCATTTAATATTTCGAAACCTTTAACAAATGAAGTTACCATAAATTTTATAAAAAGATATTGTAAACTTTCTCAAATTCCCATTTACTATCTCTTTTTAATTACATGAGTTGAAAAAAGATATTATCATATTTATAATAGTTAAGGCTACCGTAAGAAACATTTAACTAATTAATATTTCGTTTATATAGTAAAATAACAAATAAAATGAGATAAATTGCTTTTGTTGCTAAAAAAACTTTTACAATATAGGAAAACCTAGTAGGCAATATATTGAAATTAATTAAGACAGTATGTAAATAAATAAATAAATTAATTAATTAATTAGTATTCTCACCATTTCTAATAAAGTATTGTTTAAGGTTTCTTCACAAGAACTAACAAAATCAATCTTAAGGAGTGAAATAAGTTTCTTGAGTTGGCCTTGTTATTTGTAGTATTATTCATATATTGTTGTAAATGCAATATATGATAATCACTGAATAATTTTTTAAAATAAAATTAGATACGTTCTGAAAAAGATAATATTTCATCCGTTCTAAAATAATTAAGTTATTTGATTATTTTATACAATTAAAAAAAAATAGTATAACTGAAACAGCGATAATAGTATTTTTTTTATCAAATTATCTTTATTATGTATTAAAGCATTATCAAATTATCCTTGTTATGTATTAATGCATTATTAATGTTTATAAAAAATATAGAAATATGACATATATGCTTAACATAAAATGACATTCAATATAAAAATTTAGGTTATATATTTTCCTGAATCGAGATTCATATAAATGTGAATCAATTCATGTGTTTTGCATTTCACAAATCAAATTTAGAGTAAAAACGAATCGATTCAAGGACATTACATCATAAATCCATTCCCGAATTTGAAAATCCCTTTAAAATGTATTTATGTAAATTTTAAATGCAATCTTAATTATCATGCACCTATATATAGTAGTATGCATGATTAAAATAGGTTTTGTCAAACAATTTTATGATTCACAAACTTAAGCGAATATACATAGTCTAATAGATTTCGAGTTTTTTATATAAATATCTCTCTTTTTTAAAAAATTTCTCTAATTACCTTACTTTGAAACTTCTACCTTTAACTTATTTTTAATTTTAATTGTTATTATTATTATTATTTAATTTTTATTTAATTGTTATTATTATTATTTAATTTTTATTATAATTTAATTTATTTTTTTTTAAATTTATAATATAATATAATTATTTTTATTTAATCAGTTTAATTATAATAATTTTTAATTATGATTATAATAATAACTAAAATATAAAATTTATTTATAATTTATTAATATATTTTATTTTAATTTATTATTAGTATTTTTATTTTTTAAATAATTAAATTAATAATTTTAATAATAAACTAATTTTAAAATATAACAAAAAAAAAAGTTCTCAATTAGAGGTTGCTTTCCCAAGAAACGACCTTCTATTGAAGTTAAAATTTTTTTCCTTGAGGTGGTCGCTTTCCCAGAGAACGACTTTCTACTGAAAAAAAAAAGTAGAACATTTAGAGAAATAAATTTTAGACTAGGGCAATTAAGAAAAAAAATTAAAAAAGAAATATACATATAAAAAACTCATAGATTTCATATTAATTAGTTTTGCCTCTAGTGATGTTAGTGTATTTTCTTTAATGTCTTTCTTAAATAAAAAAGTTCATCTAATTCTCTAACCATTTTCACAACCAAATATTCAATGGTACGTATTGCCACGTCCTTAACTACTCACACTACACACATGACAATTTTATATGCAAGTAAAGTGACTTCACTAGTTTGATCAATTGATGCATAATCTACAAGAAAAATTGATCATTGATGTATAATCTAATGATTTTTCAAACACTATTTTACCAACTACCACCGTTTTAAAATTACATAAATTTAATTAAAAAATATATTTTATTTGATTAATTATTTTTGTGCGTTCATACTTTCGACAACACAATAGTACCTCGCAAGACTACTAGTACTAATACTATGTATTAACTAAATTATAAATCAATTTATGACTTACTAGATATGATGTTGCTTTTAACAGATATTGAAAGCAAGTTAGACATGGTATTCAAGAAAAATGAATATAGTCTAGCAATTAATCCTGGTCAGAATTTACAAGCAGATGTTGTAGCTACTTCTGAAGTAATAAAGAAAATATGGGGATAATCTACATACATACTATCGGTCAAACATTTTATACCTTCATAAATTAAGAAAAGTAAAATAAACCCTCCCCTCCAAAATCCTCCATCCAAACATACCCTTAGACAAAAACTAAGTAACTCAGTTCAAATCTCAATTGATAAAAAAAAAATAAAAAAATCTGTTTATTCACATCATAACAGAGGGAGGTAAACCTTGAGTTACACAAATCATCAAACACTTGATGCTCAATTTGTAAAACACACGAAATCAACTAACCACTATAACTACAACTATCAAGCAAAATTTCTAAATTATTACGAGAAGAAATGTCACAATTAAATGAACGGAATACCTAATAATCGATATTAGCTATTATTTTAAAAGTAATAATGTAGTATAATCTGATTGATTAAATGTAATGAGAATTATTAATAATATGTAACAAATTACATGAGTGTTGTTATTGTGGGATTTTTGAAGGAAATGTGTGTGAGAGAGTTTATTAACTTTATATTTACAAATATAAAGATGCTTATTGTATTCTTACATTCATTACCAGTTCCATACACAATCTTCAATATATCTTGTGGTGTTCTTGGATATACCAACGAGTTTTTGTCCCCAACAAGGATGTTTCTTAAGACTCTACCCTCAGCATCTTGTTCTTTAGAGACCATGAGACCCTCATCTTTAAAACCACCATGTCCTAATTTATTCCTAAGTATTGAAATGCGATTGGTGAACTCTGCAACACTCAAGTGATAAGGTTGTAATAGAAGAAGCTCTTCGTATAGCAATGTTTGAATAACTGCATCTTGGCTCGACTCTACTCCCAAAAGACTTGTAACAAGCTGTTACAATACATGCAACATTAATATGATTAGCAAACTCAACAGTTTTTTAGGCCCATAGTAAAATATTAGAAGAGACATTTTTAAAATGAATATAATAATAATAATATTTAATTATAAATATGTATTTTTATGTTTATAATTTGCATATTTTGAAAAACAATATTATTATTATTATTATTATTATTATTAATTTTAATTTTAATTGTGTATACATTATACAACTAATACATATGATTAACATAATGCATACCTATAAAAAAAATTGTTTGAAGTAAGTAATTATTTGTTCAATTCTAAGTCGTTATTAGAATCAATTTATTTTTATTTTTAAATTATCATAAATAAAAATTGTAATATGAAATACATGGATCAATTTTGTGACGACAAAAACTAGGATGCGAATAAATAATCACTTTGTAAAATTTTGGTAATTTATACAGAATAGATATAGTCGAAATTTATATGAGGACCTAAATTTAAATCTTAAATAATCTAAAAAAAAAAAGAGTGTTAAAGCTCTATATCACTTACTTTGAGGTAAAATAGACTCTGCGTATAATAAAATCAATTTAATAACATGAAAAAAAACAAATAATACATTAAATGGAATAACAAAATCATAAGTTCGTAAATAAAATGCATCAATAGGATTACTAGTATATATCTACGTTTTGATAAATATTTTTTGTTTAATTTGAAAAGTTTTCAAAGATTGAGCTTGAGATTATATACCTTCCTTGAAGTAGTATTCTGCAAGAGTGGACTGGCACCAACATAGTCGATAAGACCAATATAAGGAATTACATAAGATGCCAGAAGAAAATTGAGATCATTGGCATAGGGATCAAAAGGAGGCACCAAAGGTCGACCAAAGGCACTATCCATCACCTTGGCAAATGATGATGTGCTTAGTTCTAACAAAGGCCTAGGAAACCCTTTTACTGTCCAACTTGTTGTAAACCAAATTGATAGATGATATCCTTTATAGTGGGACTCAATTTGGCCAATTTTGCACCAATAGGAGGAGGTCCATCCACCCTCTGCTAACTTTGGAGCAACTACATCGAGTCCATGACCCAATGATCCATATAAAAAGAATTTAGCTTCTAAATATTCTAAATTAAATAAGATCAGAATCAGAATCTGATTGTTGTTGTTGGGAGATGGGTGTAGAAGAACAAGACTTTGGGGTCAAGATGAGAGAGGCAATTAACAAAAGAAAATGGAGGTAGTGACTCTTGAAACATAATGTGGTGCCATATTTAAGGTCATTTTATGGTGATATGATGAATATGTTACTATTTTTATTTTTTTATTTTATAATATGGTCACAAAATGCACTTATATAAACTAATTTTTGGTTCATGCATTTAACAAGTTTGTGCCACGTAATAAGATAATGTTATATAGGCTTATCACACTATCTATTAATCAATTGACTATTTACTTTATCTTATTAATTATATTTCTTTTTTTAAAATCTTATTAACTTTCCTCTTTTTGCATCATCTTTATATCATTTCTTCGTTTCCTAAAAAATCAAGCATGGACTCATATGTTATTTTACTACTTTCACTATTTTATTTTGTTATCTTTTGTAATTGTAAAAAAGAGTGGTTTAAAAAAAAAAAGTCAAAATAATATTTGGGAAAGATAATAATTGACCCACGTGTTAGTCAAAAAGTCTAATAACTTAAACCAAGAGAAAAGGAAACACTAAATATGCTTGATTTCGAAAATTGTTCAAGAAATATAAAAAACTTTCAACAACCATAGCAACCTTTTAATTTTCATAAAAATTATTTAAATAATTAAGGCTTAATTGCAGTTTTGGTCTCCCTATTTTAACTGAATCGCAAAAGTAGTCCCCCCATTTTGTTTCTCCCCAGTTTTGGTCCCCCAAGCAGAATTTTGGTCCAAAACTTGATGAAATTTCATTTTTTTTTGCATTTATTTAAGTCACACAATGCCTCAAGATCTCATTCGCAACAATTGTACCTGAAATATATGATCATAAATGATGTAGTACGGCTTTAAAAAATAAAATTTCATCAAGTTTTGGACTAAAATTCTGTTCGGAGGACCAAAACTGGAGAGAAACAAAATGGAGGGACTACTTTCGCGATTCAGCTAAAATAGAGGGACCAAAACTGCAATTAAGCCAATAATTAAATGCATGCAAAATTGAATGTGTGCTCAATTTTTGTATTTATTGAAAGTTGAAAGCTTACTCGGGGGATTAAAAATATAAGACATGCAATCAATTGTCATTGTGCGATCCGCTTTAAATTTTTCTTTTATATGTTTCATCAAAATTGTTAGAGATTTTCTATAAAAAAAAAAAGTTATTGAATATTTTGTTATATATTTTAGTTTTAAAAAATAAGTGTCTTTTGATTCTTTATGTTAGCAAACTGTCTAAATTTTATCTCAAAAATTGTATCAAATTTTCTATTTGTAATTTTTTTTTTGGTACTTTGGCTTTTAATTTTTTTTTCTTTTATTAAGTTAACTCCATGGTGTATTGTTGGAGGGGTACATTAAAATCTGAAATACTTGTAGATTGTTTTGTGGCAATGTGATTATTGTTTAAGAAAATTGGAGATTCGTCTAATGAATAGCTGAAGAATTTTATTGATATTGTAATGTTTAGATTTACGATAATGATATATATACAATTACAATTTTCATATATCTATTCAACATTTTATTTTTTTTCTATTTCTCTTTTGCTATTATATTTTTAATATATTATATTTATTATATCAATTTTTTTATTTCTTAAAACTCAAAGTATAATCACCGTATGAGTGTACTCCAAACATTTGTCTTAGTTTTATTATGATTTTTTTTAGTTTTATTATGATTTGGTTTTGTTATACAACCAATTTCATTATGTTTAAGAATTTTATTGTAATAAAATATGTTATTTTAATATTATAATTTGGTATTAATATTTTACTATTGTTTAAAACTAGCTTGAATTTTTTATATTCAAATATATGAGATATGTTGAGTTTTTTCTTATACGTTTTTTATATTAGCTATTTGTATTTTTGCGGAAAGTTGGCGTTGGATTGCACAAATATTGAATAAATATATATTTAATAGTTTAAATTACATGAATTTAGAATATGAAATATAAATATATACTCTACAATTCTTTTAAATAAAAGTTTATTATTATCTAAAATAAAAATATAATTTATTATTAATATAATTTGTCTTGTGTGACGTACGAGTTACACACTAGTATATTTAGAAAGAAAAAAAAGATACAATTGAATTTTTCTTCAATTACTCTTATTCTATTTATTGACACCTATTTAAAGTCAAGTAAATAATACTCTAACACATCTTTTATCTATCATATTATATATTAACCATTTTGACACACTTTTTTTTATTTTATATCACACTATTTATTTACCAATTGACTATTTACTTTATCTTATTCATTGTATTTCTCTTTTTCAAATTTTAAATCTTATTAATTTTCCTATTGCATCATCTTTCTATTATTTTGTTCGTCACTCCTAAAAAATATAAAGCACGAACTCTTATGTCATTTTACTACTTTCACTATTTTATTTTGTTATATTTTTTAATTAATATAAAATTCATGTTTCAATTATTTTTATTTTTACGAAGAAATAAACTTTTGAAAATTTATCTATTTTTTTTATAACATCAAGAAAATTTAGTCAACCAAATGTGTATATATATAAAAAAAGAGATATAATTGAATTTTTATTCTATTTATTGACACTTATTCAAAATCAAGTACATAATACTCTAACACATCTTTTTATCTAAGATACTATATATTAATCACTTTGACACAGATTTTTAATTAACTTAATGTAAGTTTTTGTACATGGATTATTTATTTTAAAATAGTTCAATTTGTTTTGTTTGATTTATACAGATTATGAGAGCACTATGCTCTGTATTTCGTGATGAAGTTTTAAATTTATTATAGTAAAAACAGTTTAAAACAGACCTCTCGCACTCTAAGTGAGAATCATACCACTAGACCAAATGCCCATTGTTGGTAACGGTTATCGATACGTAAAGTTATTTTAATGTTTAATGCTTTTTTAAACGAATTTTCTATATATGCAAATTGTCAAACCTATCATTACTCATTTGTAGTACTTTACATATAATTATATCCAATAATTGATATATATTTAATTGGATTGTTTTACAAATATATTTCATTGAATTTATGAATTAGTTTTCATGTATATAGCTCATATATTTTGTTTTTTGACATATAAGATAATTTATTAATTAAATAACTAAATCCGGTGCAAAACATCTTAAATCAATTGTTATCATCCAATCAAATTTACATACAATTTTTCCTCCAAAACATTTAATAGAAGTTAGAACTGAATATAATTCTATATAATATTTTTGTTCTTATTTATAGATGGAATGAATAAGGACTCGGACTATTATTTAAATAAAATAACTAAATTCCTCAAATTTCATTAAACTTAAATTTCATAAACCATCAACTACCAATGTCAGAGCTTTAAACTATCATTTAAAATAAAACTATCATTGGAAACTGGCATTAGTTGAACCCAACGACACCATCTGTTGAAGTAAATGACATTCTAGACGAAGGCCTGAGTTGGTTGGGGGAGTGGGTGGGTGGCTGTGATTAATTAATAATCATTAATCAAACAAAATTCTCTTTATAAAATACAATAGCATGGGAACCTCAATCTAATAATCGGATTTCTTTGTTTGTCCAAACACTACACCACTACAACCATCACTTGCTTTCTCTAAATTTTCACCATTTTCACCATGACCAAATCATTTGTTTCCCTTCTGATTTTTTTCTTTCTCCTTCTCAATGCAGGTAGTTATATATTTGAATTTCATTTTATTACTTTAGATACATTGTTCATTGTATACATTGTTCATAATTTCAATCTCTCTTTATATACATTGTTCATAATTTCAATTGAAAATTTACTTATATAGATACTATGTGCAAATGATTTTTTTAAATCTAAATTTCAATAGTGGAATCTATTTCATCAAATAAACAAATTTTCATTAATGCTTTAAATTGCGAAAAACTTTACTATTTTGACCCTTTTAGATTCTAATTTGTTAAGATTTGATTGATTTTGAATAATTTTACTTGTGCGGGAGGGAATTTGAAGTTTGTTAATGGAATGGTAAAATATTAAATTCCTTAACATTATTTTGTGTTGAATAGAATTAATTAATTTATGAAAAATAGAATTAATTTGTGTTGAATAGAATTAACCAAGTAAGCCATTTATTGAATGTTTAGTTTTAGTGCACATTCACGTGCAAAGTCTTCAGCAAGTGAACGTGTACTGAAACTAAACGTTGAATATGTTTGCAATATGTTGGGTGATTACAAGATTATTCAATCAGGTGGATCATGTTTCTACCCCAACCCACCATTGAATCATGCCTCTGCTATAATGAATCAGTATTATGCAAAAAATAGAAAAAAACCATTGGAACTTCAACTTCTCTACCTCTGCTCTCATTGTTCTTATTGAACCAAGTAAGCCCTTTATTGAATGATTAGTTTTAGTGCACGTTCACGTGTGAAGCCTTCAGCAAGTGAACGTGTACTGAAACTAAACATTGAATATGTTGGCAATATGTTGGGTGATTGTAAGATTATTCAATCAGGTGGATTATGTTTCTACCCCAACCCACCATTGAATCATGCATCTGCTATAATGAATCAGTATTATGCAAAAAATGAAAAAAAAAACCTTTGGAAATGCAACTTCTCTACCTCTGCTCTCATTGTTCTTACTGAACCAAGTAAGCCCTTTATTGAATGATTAGTTTTAGCGCACGTTCACGTGCGAAGCCTTCAGCAAGTGAACGTGTACTGAAACTAAACATTGAATATGCTGGCAATATGTTGGGTGATTGTAAGATTATTCAATCAGATGGATCATGTTTCTATCCCAACCCACCATTGAATCATGCATCTGCTATAATGACTCAGTACTATGCAAAAAATGAAAAAAAAACCCTTGGAACTGCAACTTCTCTACATCTGCTCTCATTGTTCTTACTGAACCAAGTAAGCCCTTTATTGAATGATTAGTTTTAGTGCACGTTCACGTGCGAAGCCTTCAGCAAGTGAACGTGTACTCAATCAGAACATTGAATATGCTTGCAATATGTTGCCTAGTTGCAAGATGATTCAATCAGGTGGGTCATGTTTCTACCCCAACACACCAATAAACCATGCATCTGTTGTAATGAATCACTACTATGCAAACAATGGAAGAAACCTTTGGAACTGCAACATCTCTAACTCTGCTCTCATTGCTCTCACTGACCCAAGTAAGCCTTTTTTTATATATAAATGGAACATGTAGCCTTAATGTAAGTTTTTGTACATGGATTATTGTTGTGTTAGATGGGATTTTGAAATAGTTCAATTTGTTTGATTTATACAGGTTATGGGAGCTGCAAGTATGCTTAGTGGGAATGGCTACGGTGGAAGAAATATAGATATTATATTGTTGCATAAGGATTTTACTTAATTGTTTATCAAACTTAATGAATTTTACTAGGATCGTATCTCTGAGATACTTTATTTTATTTAAATAAAAAAACTGAAGTTTGCTTCATATATATATATATATGCCTTTGTATTTCGTGATGAAGTGATTAATGAAGAAAACGAGGCATTCCGAATACCAATTGTTGGTAACCGCTATTCATACGTATTATCTAATAATTTAACGATGTCTGCCTATTTATCAAAAAAGAAAAAAAAATATGTTTCTACCCCCACCCACCATTGAATCATGCATCTGCTATAATGAATCAGTACTATGCAAAAAATGAAGAAAAAAAACCCTTGGAACTGCAACTTCTCTACCTCTGCTCTCATTGTTCTTACTGAAACAAGTAAACCCTTTATTGAATGATTAGTTTTAGCGCACGTTCACGTGCGAAGCCTTAAGCAAGTGAACGTGTACTGAAACTAAACATTGAATATGCTGGCAATATATTGGGTGATTGTAAGATTATTCAATCAGGTGGATCATGTTTCTATCCCAACCCACCATTGAATCATGCATCTTCTATAATGAATCAGTACTATGCAAAAAATGGAGAAAAAAAACCGTTGGAACTGCAACTTCTCTACCTCTGCTCTCATTGTTCTTAATGAACCAAGTAAGTCCTTTATTGAATGATTAGTTTTAGTGCACGTTCACGTGCGAAGCCTTCAGCAAGTGAACGTGTACTCAATCTGAACATTGAATATGCTTGCAATATGTTGCCTAGTTGCAAGATGATTCAATCAGGTGAGTCATGTTTCTACCCCAACACACCAATAAACCATGCATCTGCTGTGATGAATCACTACTATGCAAACAATGGAAGAAACCTTTGGAACTGCAACTTCTCTAACTCTGCTCTCATTGCTCTCACTGACCCAAGTAAGCCTTTTTTTTATATATAAACGGAACATGTAGCCTTAATGTAAGTTTTTGTACATGGATTATTGTTGTGTTAGATGAGATTTTGAAATAGTTCAATTTGTTTGATTTATACAGGTTATGGGAGCTGCAAGTATGCTTAGTGGGAATGGCTACGGTGGATGAAATATATATATATATATATATTATATTGTTGTATATGGATTTTACTTAATTGTTTATCAAACTTCATGAATTTTTCTAGGATCGTATCTCTGTGATAATTTATTTTATTTAAATAAAAAAACTGAAGTTTGCTTCATATATATATATATATATATGCCTTTGTATTTCGTGATGAACTGATTAATGAAGAAAATGAGGCATTCCGAATACCCATTGTTGGTAACCGCTATTCATTAATCAAACAAAATTCTCTTTATAAAATGCAGTAGCATGGGAACCTCAATCTAATAATCGGATTTCTTTGTTTGTCCAAACACTACACCACTACAATCATCACTTGCTTTCTCTAAATTTTCACCATGACCAAATCATTTGCTTCCCTTCTGATTTTTTTCTTTCTCCTTCTCAATGCAGGTAGTTATATATTTGAATTTCATTTTATTACTTTAGATACATTGTTCATTGTATACATTGTTCATAATTTCAATCTCTCTTTATATACATTGTTCATAATTTCAATTAAAAATTTACTTATATAGATACTATGTGCAAATGATTTTTTTTTAATCTAAATTTCAATAATGGAAATTATTTCATCAAATAAACAAATTTTCATTAATGCTTTAAATTGCGAATTTTTTTACTATTTTGACCCTTTTAGATTCTAATTTGTTAAGATTTGATTTATTTTGGATAATTTTACTTGTGCAGGAGGGAATTTGAAGTTTGCTAATGGAATGGTAAAATATTAAATTCCTTAACATTATTTTGTGTTGAATAGAATTAATTAATTTATGAAAAATAACATTGTCTTTGATTTATTAATGCAAGAAGAATGAAGCAAGTTGGTGTGTTGCAAAGCCTTCAGCAAGTGAACGTGTACTCAATCTGAACATTGAATGTGTTTGCAATATGTTGGGTGATTGCAAGATTATTCAATCAGGTGGATCATGTTTCTACCCAAACCCACCATGCCTCTGCTGTGATGAATCAGTATTATGCCAAAAATGAAAAAAAAAAAAAAAACCCTTGGAACTTCAACTTCTCTACCTCTGCTCTCATTGTTCTTATTGAACCAAGTAAGGCCTTTATTGAATGATTAGTTTTAATGCACGTTCACGTCTGAAGCCTTCAGTAAGTGAACGTGTACTGAAACTAAACATTGAATATGCTGGCAATATGCAGGGTGATTGTAAGATTATTCAATCAGGTGGATCATGTTTCTACTCCAACCCACCATTGAATCATGCATCTGCTATAATGAATCAGTATTATGCAAAAAAATGGAAAAAAACCCTTAGAACTGCAACTTCTCTACCTCTGCTCTCATTGTTCTTACTAAACCAAGTAAGCCCTTTATTGAATGATTAGTTTTAGCGCACGTTCACGTACGAAGCCTTCAGCAAGTGAACGTGTACTGAAACTAAACATTGAATATGCTGGCAATATGTTGGGTGATTCTAAGATTATTCAATCAGGTGGATCATGTTTCTATCCCAACCCACCATTGAATCATGCATCTGCTATAATTAATCAGTACTATGCAAAAAATGAAAAAAACTCTTGGAACTGCAACTTCTCTACCTCTGCTCTCATTGTTCTTACTGAACCAAGTAAGGCCTTTATTGAATGATTAGTTTTAGTGCACGTTCACGTGCGAAGCCTTCAGCAAGTAAACGTGTACTGAAACTAAACATTTAATATGCTTGCAATATGCTGGTGATTGCAAGATGATTCAATCAAGTGGATCATGTTTCTATCCCAACACACCATTGAATCATGTCTCTGCTGTTATAAATCATCTTACAATCACCCAACATATTGCGACTTATCTGCCTCTGCTCTCATTGTTCTTACTGACCCAAGTAAGCCCTTTTTTTTACATATAAATGTAACATGTAGGTTTTTTAAAAAAATCTATCAAACACTTCATTTTTAAAGATTAAATACTATATTTGGTTATGTGACTTATAACTAAATGTTAAAAATTAAAATTTTTGTGTGTAATGATTTTATTTTTAGGGGTGATATTTGAGGTTGAAAATTGAGTATTTGAATTTTTTTATTAAATAAATCAGTAAGATATTAAATGTAATGTATATAATTCTATAAGGATAGATTTTTTTTTTGGTTCTATATATAAAAATGGAAGTGTAGCATAGCATGTGTTTAACTTAATAATGTAAGTTTTTGTATATGGATTATTTTTGTGTTAGTGAGATTTTGAAATAGTTCAATTTAATTTGTTTTGTTTTGTTTGATTTATACAGGCTATGGGAGTTGCAACTATGCTTAGTGGAAATGCTATGGTGGAAGAAATAAGAAATATATTATCATATTGCACCCTCAATAAAGAATCATACCACTGGATCAAATGCCTCTTATTGATAACCGATCTTCATAGAAAATAATTTTAGTTTAATGTTTAAAAGAATTTTCTAAATATTTAAATTGTCAAACCTATGATTACTAATTTGTAGTATTTTACAAATAATGAATATATATTTAAAATGTGTTTATCGGTACCTTTTAAAATGCTTATAAGGCTTTATGAAGTTGATTTAGTAACCTACTTATGTCACCATTAAAATTATAATATGACCCATTATTAACATATAAAATATATATAAAAACCAACTAAAGGATTACAGAATTAAGATTTTAAAACTAAGGAAAGAATATGTAAAAATATTAATTTATAAAAAAAAAATATATTATTATGTTTAGATAAATTAAACATCCTTTTAGGAAAAAAAAATAAAAAAAAAAATTATTATTGAGTTGCAAGAGAAAAGAGTAATCTTGAAAGAATGAATGATAACAGAAAATCAGAGTTGAAGAGTTGAGAGTCGAACGCAGCAACGTCTCATCACATGGCGAAAATAGCTGCTTCTTCGGCCTCAGCCTCTACATCCACCACCGGGTACCTATTTCTTCTCACTTTCTCTTTATTGGCTCCAACTTTTATAATTAACTCAATTTAAACTAATTAGCCATTTTAGGTTAAACAAACTTAATTTCATGGCGGCATTGTGAATTTCAACTGTGTCTAGGTCTACTCCTCTAGGGGAATTTTTTACAAACAATGTTGCATTGAGTTTTTCAGAAAACTAGTGTTGAGGATTAAATCAAATGAGGGAATGAAGAGATCGTTGCGTCAGACTAAGTCAAGAGAGGAAACCAAAGCAAATCAAAATAAGAGCAAACAAAAGATTGATGCTGAGAAGCCAAAGAAACCCCCCACTGCTTTCTTCTACTTTTTGTAAAACTTCTTTTATCTCCGTCTGTTCTTTGTTTATACATGGTATTGTACTAATTAATCTACCATAGTGACTGTGTTCATTGGAAGTTCTTTTTCATTCTTAAGGGAGGATTTTCGGAAAGAATATCAACAGCAGAATCCAGATGTAAAGTCAATGCGTGATGTACGTATAGAATTTCTCCTACTAATATTTCTTCTAATTTATTTTATACTTTTCATTTCTCTTCAAGCAAGATTGTTTCACACTTCATCATTTTAAATTGTATAAACAACACAAAAGTTAAGTATCAATTTTAAAAATTACGAGTTCTTTAATAGTTTTTGTAACATTGTGCAACCATCATCATTATTATTATTATTATTTTCTTCATCATCATGCAAAGTAATATTCTTCTTCTGTTTTCCTCCTTCCTGCGTTCATACAGATTGGCAAGGCGTGTGGAGAGAAGTGGAAAACAATGACTTATGAGGTATATTTTCCTCCATACTTCTTCCTTCCATATTTAACCTGAATTTTGTTATTATGGTTGTGATGTTTGATGGCTGAAAACTGAGTGATTCAGATATTGGCTCCAGTAATTTTGTCAAAATTGTTTAGAATGTTTGAACTTGATTGATCATGACTTGTTTGAATATGGATGAAAAAGTTTTGAACAATACTCGTGAAGAACAAGTTTTTGTTAAATTTGAAACAATTGGAATTCGTTATGACTATTTTGGAATTTCTAGGTTATGTACATATTTGGAATTTGGCTACTGCAATGCAAAACTGTCTCTGCTGGTTGGAATTCCACGCTGACATGATCTTCAGTTTCCTGATTGATTTAGGGACATGTTTTTTCGTTTTTTATGTTTTATTGGCGTTTATTCTGCTTGTGCTATTGCTGACCGTTCTGCTGTATATTCCAAATCAATATAAAACTAGTTTTTCTCAATTTTGTTTACTGTTTAATTACCTGGCAAAGTGGAGTGGTTCATGTAATTTGTTCAATTAGATCCAAGCGAAAACGAAAAATCACTTTGGTTAGGTTCATATTAATAACATCAGTATCTGACAGGAGAAGGTTCAATACTACGATATAGCAACAGAAAAACGTGCAGAATTTGATAGAGCAACAACAGAGTATAACAAGAAAAAGGTAACCAATCTGTCATATTCATGGCCAGTGAGCTAACTCTTATTTGGTCAGTTATGAAATATACAATTCTGTTATCTGTTGCTTGGCAGCAAAATGGTGAATATGAAGATACCGACGAGGAGTCGGAGTATGATGAGTAAAGCCGTGTTGTCATTTCTTAATTCTTACTAAGAAGGCTCCATCTGTATCAATTGAAACTACTTGGAAGTTGTATATTCAGTTGTAGTCAGCTCTCAGTTTGTCCTTGTGAATAATTATCATTTTCTGTGTCATGTTTTGACTTTTGAGTAAAGTAATTTTGTTAGATGCATTTAGATGCTTAGAATTTCAGCTGTGGGCTTATATGTTGAGTACACTGCTTAATAGAAGATATTCCTTGCATTTCATAAACATATTTGTATTCAATAATATTTCCTAGTTAATATTTTAATAACTTAATGAAAAATGTAATTAAGTTTATTGAAAAATGTTTTGCTAATTTTCTTCAATGCTACTTCAGTTGAATCGATCGGGAGTGTGTGAGTTCTAACTCTGGCTAGAACAATCTTTAGTTAGACTTTCTTTACCTTCATGTTGAATTTAGATTATCGGGACCATTTCTCTTGGAAACCCAAGAATTAAGATCAATTGTTCAATAGTTGAAGTGAAACAAATTAAAATTTCACTCAATTAGCCAACTCCACCCATTATTACTTCAATAGTTGAAGTGAATTGATTATTTCAATTCTTTGACAATGTGGGATCAACATCCACACACAAACACAAAAGTTAGAATTAGAACAAAAGTCTAAAATAGAAAATGAGTAAGAAAGATGTATCCTAGCAGTTCTAAATAAGTCTTAAGGAAGGATCCAATTTTTTTTATTTGTTTACTTATGTAAGTGTTCTATCACTGTACTGTACGCAATTGAGGAAGAAACACTCCGGTGAAAACAAGGTATAGTAGCATAACACCCCTTAAAATCAATTTTGAATTAACTTAATTGAAAAATGTAATTAAGTTTATTGAAAAATGTTTTGCTAATTTTCTTCAACGCTACTTCAGTTGAATCGATCGGGAGTGTGTGAGTTCTAACTCTGGCTAGAACAATCTTTAGTTAGACTTTCTTTACCTTCATGTTGAATTTAGATTATCGGGACCATTTCTCTTGGAAACCCAAGAATTAAGATCAATTGTTCAATAGTTGAAGTGAAACAAATTAAAATTTCACTCAATTAGCCAACTCCACCCATTATTACTTCAATAGTTGAAGTGAATTGATTATTTCAATTCTTTGACAATGTGGGATCAACATCCACACACAAACACAAAAGTTAGAATTAGAACAAAAGTCTAAAATAGAAAATGAGTAAGAAAGATGTATCCTAGCAGTTCTAAATAAGTCTTAAGGAAGGATCCAATTTTTTTTATTTGTTTACTTATGTAAGTGTTCTATCACTGTACTGTACGCAATTGAGGAAGAAACACTCCGGTGAAAACAAGGTATAGTAGCATAACACCCCTTAAAATCAATTTTGAATTAACTTAATTGAAAAATGTAATTAAGTTTATTGAAAAATGTTTTGCTAATTTTCTTCAACGCTACTTCAGTTGAATCGATCGGGAGTGTGTGAGTTCTAACTCTGGCTAGGACAATCGTTAGTTAGACTTTCTTTACCTTCATGTTGAATTTGGATTATCGGGACCATTTCTCTTGGAAACCCAAGAATTAAGATCAATTGTTCAATAGTTGAAGTGAAACAATTTAAAATTTCACTCAATTAGCCGCTTCCACCCGTTATTAAGAAAGCAATATTTCAATAGTTGAAGTTAATTGATTATTTCAATTCTTTGACAATGTGGGATCAACATCCACACACAAACACAAAAGTCAGAATTGGAACAAAAGTCTAAAATAGAAAAGGACTAAGAAAGATGTATCCTAGCAGTTCTAAATAAGTCTAAGGAAGGATCCAAATTTTCTTCACACGTTTTATTCACTACCTACACCACCTTTTGCAACATATATTAAACTACTGTCTATGAGTTTCCACTTCATGTGCAGAGTGTATCTGAAAGGATGTCTTCAATGAATCAGCAATGCTTCTAACTTCAGCTATCATGGCAACCACATCATTTAGTCTGTTAACTGCAGATCCCACACCCTGCGATTCAGAAATGCACCGAACCAAAGTCAATGATCTTGCTGGGAGAAGGGTATAGTAGGTTTATCATTATGATTTCTAATTTACTATTAAAAATTAAATTGGGAAGAATAAAAATCCCTTACCACACCAGCAGCTCCAGCAGTGATAGCCATAGGTGCTGTGACAGCACTTAGCCCAGATGAACACATAACAGGTATCTTAACAGCTCGCGATATAGAATAGGCTGCTGCTAAAGTTGGCGTTGCCTACAATTTCCAGTGATTAGAATTTTGATAATTTAAGGAAGAGTTTGTCTCATGATATGAAATCGTTTCTATCTAAAGTCTCAACAGAATCCTGTGTCTATCATGTTAAATATTTTTCAGACTCTCGACATGATTTATTTATGATGTAATTTCACTTTGATGTTTTAAACCATTTTAATTATTGCCACAAACATTGTTGTGTTAAACCTATACATTCTCAAATTCCAGTAATGAAAATGTAGGCAATCAGGAAAAGACATATTTTTCTGCTTACCTTCTCAATCAAACCTAGAACACCAGACTTAGTAGGATTGGAACATTTGCCTCCCTCAGTTTGAATAATATCTACACCTTCTAGTTCCAATGACTCTGCAAGCTTGACCTGTAGTAAAAGTTTCATATTTTTTTGTTTAATTAAACCATTTTAATATTGATAGTATCCGCATAATTGTGCACTATGGAAGCATAAATGCTGTTTGTAACCTGATCAGGGAGGCTTAGTGTGTGAGGAACAGTGACAGACAAAACTATAGAAGGAAGTATCCTCCTTGTCTCTTTTGTTAGACTCAGAATCTGCATAAAAAGAAGGACCATGGAACCCAAAAAAGAAACAAGTGTAAGCTTTTATTGATTTCTGACAATTGAATCAGTAACAAAATGCTAACATGATACATATATAAATTATTGTCATTCGAAATTCAAGATTGAATACTCAAAACCATTATTTACCTGCTCTGGAGTAAAAACCATTCCTTTCTCATAGAATGAATCATAATTTCCAATCTCAACCTGCAAACGCAATATAATGTTAAGTATAGATCTCATATGGTCCAATGTAAATGGTAATGGTTATTCCATCTTTGACTGCAGCATGAACTTAGAACTGATATTAGAAATAGAAATAGACAAAAATTCAAACCATTAGTGCTCCTGCTTCAACTGCAGCTGGAAAAGTTGCAGGATCTACAGAAGAAACACAAACCTGCAAGAGTGACGAATTATAAAAACTTTTGAGGTCCTTTTCTCTTGCTTCAATTGCTTTGATAATGGAAAGAAAGTTAGATCTTAGACATCTAGAAAATTATAATCATAAAATTAGTTCTTTCACAATTGAATATACATGCAAATTGGAATCAACATGAATGTTCAACATCAACTTTATAAATGATTATTATCACATGACTATATTAAACTTAGCAGATGTCAAGGCATTTTCCAAATCCTCTATGCTTAATCCAGAAAGCATATATATAAGAGTTTAAGGACATTCATAAGAAAAACATGAATATACCGGACACGATGTTAGGCTGATAGCTAGCTTCACCAACTCCGGGTCACATGCAATATCGACG
>NC_021165.2:12691313-12707840 GCF_000331145.2 Cicer arietinum
CCCTACACGCACGAAGATGACAATACATACTCATTCACAGTCCACAGTTTTATGTTGGTTTGTAATGTGAAACAGTTATAGTAGAAAAAAGAAACCATAAGAAAGCATCACTTAGAATTTGGTCAAAGACTCATTCGAAATTCATGAAGATTCGAGAGGATTCACAAACATAAGATCCTTCTAAATGTCAATAGTCTCTTAAATCAGTAATCAACTATCTCCTATCAGAAATCAAAACTTGATTGATTTCAAATATCACTTGCAAGGAGTATTTATAGGTACAATTAGAGAAATGAAGACTTACATCTAGGCAATTCCTAATTAAAATTTACTTCTAGTTATTTTCAACACCTCTTTCAAATTTAAAGCACTTGTAGATTTTTACATAGATACTCCAACAACTCTAAATAATTTTAAATAATTCTAGATTTAACTAATGTCAAATTATATATTAAACTGCATCTCATTTTTCAGGGGACAAAAACTACAGTACTAGTCAACAGAGCTCAAAACAGAGAAAAATAATGCAGAAAGAGTGAAGTAAAGTACCTTGTCTGCAGCAATGACAACTGATGCAACATTTTCTCTGTCAAAATTCTGCAAGCCTGAGATAATCTTCAAAACAAGCCAAATATTTATCAACATACACAATTAAACTTCAATGAAACATAGCTAGCTAAAAACACTATACATGAAGATAAGAAAAACAACACTTGGACTAATGAAAATCAATGAAAAGATAAATGAGTTTTCAATGGTTTAGTTTACCTTGAGAGCCATTTGTTCGCGAAAATCTTTAAGGACAGACTCTTTGGTTGATGACAGTAGAGCTTTGGTAGTAAAACAGGTTTTTCTTTTCAAAGGTAGTAGACATGGCCTTGAAGTTGCAGCAAGTAAAGGGTTGTTATGGTTTGGGTTTAAAAAAGAGGTAGAAGAAGGAGAAGAAAGTGATATGCATGTTAAGGAATGCATGTTTGTGTAGTTATTATGGTAAGAAAGGTTGGATTGAGAAGAAGCAGTGTGTGTTGTGTTGTCTGTCTATACAAGAGAAGGAAGGAAAATAACAGATAAGATGTGGCAGCTTTGAACTGTCCTGTTCTCATGTGATGGAGATTTTGTTTGTCTTTAAAGTGTTAATAATAAGTATAAAAATACTTAATTAAAAAAAATATTATTGTGCGTGTGTCCATTGTTTAGATTTAAAATAGATTTGATGGGAGGGTGAGTTTTGAATAATTTTTAATATTAATTTACTCTAGATTACTTGATAGAGCGATCCACTCTAGAATTTGTTGTTATTATAAATTGAGTTCTAAAAGCAATTTTTCATTGGGTACAAATTAATATATGAGAGTCCAATATAAATCTTTCACTATGATCAAACATATATATATAAATATGACAATACGTCAGAAAAAGTGTAACATAAGTGTAGATATTTGAATTTTTTAATTATTTAATTATGGATTAAATAATGTCAAAGACGTCAGTTACTTGGAAAGTTTATGTGGAGATGCATTACATCATATAGAAATGGATTAATCAATATAGAAATAGGTGCTACTCCATTCGTTTCTAAATTTTGGTTTTTTTAATCTGCACACATATTAAAAAATAATAAAATTAAGTAAATTTAGTCTTTTTTATTCTTTATTTATTAAATAAATAAAAATTCAATGTTTTTGTATGTTTAAAGATAAAAAAAAAATATCATTAATTATATCTTAATTTTTTATACCAATCAAAATTATATAACAAAAATAAGATACTTAAGAACCAAAAATTCGATGAACGTGAAAATTTTAATCTTCAAGGGTAATATGAGTTTGACATAAACTTTAATTCACTTTCCGTGACCATATATACGTTATCTACATATAATGAAAATAATTATATCGACTTCAACTTCATAATATTTACTGTATAATCGTTTAATTAAGATCAGATAATTTAAATTTTTTATTTATTTGAGATTTGAATTTGTTTAATATTAATCAGACAGTTATGGTGTGGCTGATTGTGTGGATACATGCTACCATTGATTTCACCAAATTCAAATTCTTAAAAATGTATTTGAGTCTATTTTTATTTTATTTTATTTGTTGCAAGTGTTCTATCACTTTACTATACGCAATTGAGGAAGGAAGCATAGTAGCATAACACCCCTTTACTATATCAATTGTAACAACTAGAAATACTAAATCAAAGTTAACTTAATTGAAAAAAACAAAAGCTAAAAAGCTTGGATTGAATTGAGTAGTAGGAAGTTAGAAGAAGGATTAGTTACATAGTAATTAGCATCAGAAACTGCAACCACAACAAAGGTAAAAAAAACATAGTGCGAGAACAAGTACAACAGCCTCAAAGGCAGAGACAACCTTAAAAACAACATTGTCCAAGAACGAAACAGGCAAAGTAAGCCTGTTCCACTTGAATGATGATGACGATGATGATGGCCATAGAAATTTCCACCTCAACGATTCCTTCCGAAGTCTCTTCAAAAACCATGATCTCTTCTTGCCAACCATTGGTTCTGTTCCCTTTATTCCTCAATTAAATTGAATTAATCAATTTGCTTTGTGGATGGAGTGTTGGGCTTATATTGAAGAGAAAAGGAAGCTTCCTCGTTGCCTTTTTGTTTACATTTCTTAGTACTCACGGTTTTTCAACCGTGTTGGATGAGAGACAAGAAATAATATTATAAATTAATTAATATAGTTTATATATTTATTATTTTTGGCAATTTTTTTTTATCATTCTTCTTAAAACTCTAATATAATAAATAGATAACCAATTCTTTTTATATAAATTTTAACAAATAAATGCACACCCTCAAAGTCCAAATTTTTTTTAGAAAAGAAGAAACAAAAAGTGAGACATAATAATTAAAATTAAAGGAAGTATACTTAGACAAAAAAAATTATATATTTTATCATACTGCACTATTTTTTTTTTTACAGAGAAAATTAAATAATTATCAATAAAAATTCACATAAAATGTGATCGGTCTCGAATTCAAATTTGAAACGTAATATAAAACATCATATCTAACAATTTGTAGTTAAGGGTGAATTAAGATAGTGAATTAATAGTTAAGGGTGCTAAAAGGACAAAATAAATAATTTTATCAAAAGTAACAAATTCAATAATTTAGTAAAGAAAACTAGTATTTCGGTAAAAAAAAAAATTGTTGGTATTTTTGTAAAGTTTTTTTTGTAAGAGATATTAAATACTAACATAATTAACTCACATAATTATAAAATATTAAATTCAAACCTAAGACAAAATATTATATTTAACCAATTTGTGAATTAAACTAAGAGATAAAGACGTGTTTCTGTACAGTTCTATATTATTAAAAAATTTAAATACAGTATACTCTTCAATCACAATTAATTTTCTGATATTATTATAAACAAGGCTAACTTATTAATGAATTTAAAAAACTTAAAAGAGCTCAAAAATTAAATACTACTTTTATATGAAATATAAACAACAAAAGAATCTAAAATATTGATGTATTTAATAATAATTTTTAAGTAAATACATCAATTTATCTAATATAATTTTTACTAATAGTTTATTCCATGACACAACAAGTACACTTGATAATTTTATTTTATTTTATGAATTAATGAATTTTGTTTTTGGAAAAAAAAAAAACAAAAGAGCTCAAATTTGTGAATTCATTTGACACATTTAAAAAAATATATACTACATGAAAGATATATATATTTTATTTCACTGAATAATCCTTAGCGGTGAATTTACCGTTACCATACATGCAAATTGAAAAAAAATACTAACTAGAGAATGATGCAATAATATTAATTAAATGATACAATTGAAAAAATAATTAATATAAAATTAAAATTGGAAGGAATAATTAATTTATTGAAGACAATCTTTTTTTATTATTCATTATGAGACAAATAAAATATAATTTTAAAATGACAGTCACTATCCTTAAATTAAATGTTTTAGGAGTTTTTCCTGACTAGAAATTATTATACAATACTTTTGAATTAATTAAAAGAAATAAATATTTATATAATATTAGTTTTTTTTAATCTTAAACAAACGATAAACTGTACACATGAATAAGTGATAATTGATTATGAATTTTTTTTTATTTTTGAATACAACGTTAAAACTCATAAATATAACTTCCCCTAATCACGGCCAAAGTCAAATAAATAATAACTTTATTGTTTTATTTTTTTTTTCTTTTCTTTTCTTTTCTCGTACACAATTTTGATGTTTCAAGTTCAAACCTAATATTTTGATCTTTGTTATTTGTTAGTTGTGTTAGGTCTTACCAATCATTCATTTTATATCGAATTTGAACTCTAAATTAGCTAAATTATATATATTAAAAAAGAATATTAATTACATGCACAAAAAGGAAACAAATTATTGACCATATTTAATCTACAATCTCAATAATTTTTTTTTGCGCCTAAATTACCCTAAATGATTAACACATTGGATCATTATAAATAATAAAATTTAGATAAATGAATGGCATTTTAGACATACTATTATAAAAAAGGAGATAAATTATTAGTTTTTATTTTTTTTTTAAATACAAATTAATTTTGATTATATTTCATTTTAAAGAAAGTATATGAGTCAAGATCCTTAGAAACCAAACGTCAAACTTAATATAGTCACAATATAATAACTTTGTACTTTTTTCTTTAAGTCTTAATTCAACTGACACTATCAATATTGTTACGTTGAAAGTCTTATATTAATTCGAACTCAAAGTCTCGCACATGAGTATTCCCAAATAATTCCCAAATAACTAACACATTAGACATGTAAAAAAGATATAGTCCATTGATTTTAAAAAATATGGTCCAATGATTTCAAACTAAAACACACGACACACCATGTAGAACATTAGTGCAAGAAAATTTTAAACCATGTTGAGAGTATAATGACCAAAAAGGTGTAATCACAATATATGAGTCATTCGATTAAAATTGTATTTTCTAAATTTTAAAGTAAAGTTTACTTTTTTTCTTTTATTTAAAAAATCAAAACTTAAAATTTATATTTTCTTATCATAATCAAATAACGTCGATATTATGATTGTGTGACTGCATCTATTTCTCGATCTATATGCAATGCGACATGGACATTATTTTGTAAAAAAGAAAAACATTACCCTAGTTCAATTTACAAAGACATCTTCCACAATGTCAGTTTGGCAATGCCAGTAAGATGGAACTGGTCTCAAGCTCAAGAACATACAACAAAATGGGAGGAAGGAATTGATTAGAAAAGAAACAAAAAATTTAGGGGCTAAAAGTATAAATAGCAAAATAGGTGGAGCAATCGTTCACAAGTCAATATAAGCCCCAACACTCCATCCACAGAGCAAATTGATTAATTCAATTTAATTGAGTAATAAAGGGAACAAAATTAATGGTTGGTAAGAAGATATTATGGTTTTTGAAGAGACTTCGGAAGGAATCGTTGAGGTAAAAATTTCTATGGTCATCATCATCATCATTCAAGTGTTACTTTGCCGATTTCATTATTGGACGATGTTGTTTTTAAGGTTGTCTCTGCCTTTGAGGTTGTTGTACTTGTTCTCACACTATGTTTTTTTTTACCTTTGTTGTGGTTGCAGTTTCTGATGCTAAGTACTAATCCTTCTTCTAACTTCCTATACTACTCAATGCAATCCAAGCTTTTTAGCTTTTGTATTTTTCAATAAAGTTAATTCAAAATTGATTTTAAGGGGTGTTATGCTACTATACCTTGTTTTCACCGGAGTGTTTCTTCCTCAATTGCGTACAGTACAGTGATAGAACACTTACATAAGTAAACAAATAAAAAAAATTGGATCCTTCCTTAAGACTTATTTAGAACTGCTAGGATACATCTTTCTTACTCATTTTCTATTTTAGACTTTTGTTCTAATTCTAACTTTTGTGTTTGTGTGTGGATGTTGATCCCACATTGTCAAAGAATTGAAATAATCAATTCACTTCAACTATTGAAGTAATAATGGGTGGAGTTGGCTAATTGAGTGAAATTTTAATTTGTTTCACTTCAACTATTGAACAATTGATCTTAATTCTTGGGTTTCCAAGAGAAATGGTCCCGATAATCTAAATTCAACATGAAGGTAAAGAAAGTCTAACTAAAGATTGTTCTAGCCAGAGTTAGAACTCACACACTCCCGATCGATTCAACTGAAGTAGCATTGAAGAAAATTAGCAAAACATTTTTCAATAAACTTAATTACATTTTTCATTAAGTTATTAAAATATTAACTAGGAAATATTATTGAATACAAATATGTTTATGAAATGCAAGGAATATCTTCTATTAAGCAGTGTACTCAACATATAAGCCCACAGCTGAAATTCTAAGCATCTAAATGCATCTAACAAAATTACTTTACTCAAAAGTCAAAACATGACACAGAAAATGATAATTATTCACAAGGACAAACTGAGAGCTGACTACAACTGAATATACAACTTCCAAGTAGTTTCAATTGATACAGATGGAGCCTTCTTAGTAAGAATTAAGAAATGACAACACGGCTTTACTCATCATACTCCGACTCCTCGTCGGTATCTTCATATTCACCATTTTGCTGCCAAGCAACAGATAACAGAATTGTATATTTCATAACTGACCAAATAAGAGTTAGCTCACTGGCCATGAATATGACAGATTGGTTACCTTTTTCTTGTTATACTCTGTTGTTGCTCTATCAAATTCTGCACGTTTTTCTGTTGCTATATCGTAGTATTGAACCTTCTCCTGTCAGATACTGATGTTATTAATATGAACCTAACCAAAGTGATTTTTCGTTTTCGCTTGGATCTAATTGAACAAATTACATGAACCACTCCACTTTGCCAGGTAATTAAACAGTAAACAAAATTGAGAAAAACTAGTTTTATATTGATTTGGAATATACAGCAGAACGGTCAGCAATAGCACAAGCAGAATAAACGCCAATAAAACATAAAAAACGAAAAAACATGTCCCTAAATCAATCAGGAAACTGAAGATCATGTCAGCGTGGAATTCCAACCAGCAGAGACAGTTTTGCATTGCAGTAGCCAAATTCCAAATATGTACATAACCTAGAAATTCCAAAATAGTCATAACGAATTCCAATTGTTTCAAATTTAACAAAAACTTGTTCTTCACGAGTATTGTTCAAAACTTTTTCATCCATATTCAAACAAGTCATGATCAATCAAGTTCAAACATTCTAAACAATTTTGACAAAATTACTGGAGCCAATATCTGAATCACTCAGTTTTCAGCCATCAAACATCACAACCATAATAACAAAATTCAGGTTAAATATGGAAGGAAGAAGTATGGAGGAAAATATACCTCATAAGTCATTGTTTTCCACTTCTCTCCACACGCCTTGCCAATCTGTATGAACGCAGGAAGGAGGAAAACAGAAGAAGAATATTACTTTGCATGATGATGAAGAAAATAATAATAATAATAATGATGATGGTTGCACAATGTTACAAAAACTATTAAAGAACTCGTAATTTTTAAAATTGATACTTAACTTTTGTGTTGTTTATACAATTTAAAATGATGAAGTGTGAAACAATCTTGCTTGAAGAGAAATGAAAAGTATAAAATAAATTAGAAGAAATATTAGTAGGAGAAATTCTATACGTACATCACGCATTGACTTTACATCTGGATTCTGCTGTTGATATTCTTTCCGAAAATCCTCCCTTAAGAATGAAAAAGAACTTCCAATGAACACAGTCACTATGGTAGATTAATTAGTACAATACCATGTATAAACAAAGAACAGACGGAGATAAAAGAAGTTTTACAAAAAGTAGAAGAAAGCAGTGGGGGGTTTCTTTGGCTTCTCAGCATCAATCTTTTGTTTGCTCTTATTTTGATTTGCTTTGGTTTCCTCTCTTGACTTAGTCTGACGCAACGATCTCTTCATTCCCTCATTTGATTTAATCCTCAACACTAGTTTTCTGAAAAACTCAATGCAACATTGTTTGTAAAAAATTCCCCTAGAGGAGTAGACCTAGACACAGTTGAAATTCACAATGCCGCCATGAAATTAAGTTTGTTTAACCTAAAATGGCTAATTAGTTTAAATTGAGTTAATTATAAAAGTTGGAGCCAATAAAGAGAAAGTGAGAAGAAATAGGTACCCGGTGGTGGATGTAGAGGCTGAGGCCGAAGAAGCAGCTATTTTCGCCATGTGATGAGACGTTGCTGCGTTCGACTCTCAACTCTTCAACTCTGATTTTCTGTTATCATTCATTCTTTCAAGATTACTCTTTTCTCTTGCAACTCAATAATAATTTTTTTTTTTATTTTTTTTTCCTAAAAGGATGTTTAATTTATCTAAACATAATAATATATTTTTTTTTTATAAATTAATATTTTTACATATTCTTTCCTTAGTTTTAAAATCTTAATTCTGTAATCCTTTAATTGGTTTTTATATATATTTTATATTTTTGTGATTTTAAATTCTGGACAATAAAAAAAGTTAAATAGTTGTTAGTGTTTAAAAGACAATATTGAAATTTCTTATAACATGAATTTTAAAATAAAATAGTTTTGTACTCACTTTTCTAGATTTTTCAACGTGGAGTACAACTGTTTTGATTTTTTGTTTTTTTATTTTTATTTTTATTAAGTTTTTTAAGGTTATTTTAGATATTTCAATAAAAAAAAAAAATAATCGAGGGTACAAGTTTAATTAGGGGGTACGAAAGCCAAATGTCTGGATCAGACTGCGTCAAACCAAAAGTTCACACAACAAATCAATTGGAATTTTTTCTTTAAAAAAAAATAAATACTACAATAATTAACGTACATAATTAGTTATAATGTTTCAAATTCAAATTAAAAATATAATATACAATATAATAATATCAATATTTATCAATTAAATTATATTTTAAAAAAATCAAATGACATATTATTAAATACTAAAAATCTGCATCCATATTTTATTTTATTTTAATGAACATCCACCATAAATAAAATAGTATTCTAATAACACAATACTCTACGTAAAACATTACCATTTTCAGTATTTCAAATTTAGTACATGATGACGAAGTATATTATTATTATCCATACATAGTAGCTCGTTAGTAATAATTAAGTAAGGGGTTTAACTAGTTTCCAATGTTAGCACCGGTGTTAAACTTTAGCCTTTCCGAATGTTTGAGTCCTCCCTATGAGTTGTTGAATGCATTTTTGGTTCCATTGTTGTTATGAGTTGTGTAACTACCATTTTTAATTTTTGAGACATTCCCGAATAAAACCACCCATCTTATCTTATAATAATATATTAATAATCTCACTCGACACTTATTAGCTTTGCGTTGATGTTTGTTGCTAACTGAGTGTGGCATTATATAGATGCATAAAGAATCCTTCAACACGAAGCTACCTACTTAATTTAATTTTTTCACATCATGCATATGTCCCTTCTAGAAAGTGATACCAATACTAATCTTGTTTTCTTATAAGAGTCTATTTACCGTCTATTTTGTAATTAATTCTATTAAAACGGATTTAAGCACGAATTCCAACGTCTTTTCAATGTAATAGTAATAGGGTTAGAATTGGATGCAGTAATTACCATAACTTTATCTAATCTTATCGTTAAATATACCAAATTGCGAATTTCTTACTTGATCCAACTTTAATTATAAGTAAAAATGTATATATTTATTGGCCACAAATATAAAGTATAGGTCAATTCAACATTATAGTGGATTAATTTTTCGTTTTCTCATTTACGTACGATGACTTTTATGATATATATAAAAATTAATATATTTTAATATTATTAAATTAAATCATTATAATTAAATAATAAGTCATCTATAAATGAGTAATTTATTTAACTACTTGAATCAAAATCAAATAAAAAAATTCTTAATTTAGTTAATTTTAATAAAAATATTATTTGATGATGTAAGAGAAATTTATCTCTCTTGTTTGATTTCATAATTAATTTTTTTAAAATATTTTGTATATTTATTTAATTCAAAACAAGTATTTTTTATTAGAGTGTCTCTCTGTATATAAAAATAAGTGTTTAAATAACCCTACCGTTAAAAGATCAATCGGAGAAAAATCAATTGAAAAATTTGAAAGAAATGTATGTATGACTTATGAGTGCAATTGGATACCGTCTAAAAAGACCAATGTTTTAATGAAAATTCAATCAAATAGCCCTAAAACTTTAGCTTTTCATCACATTAATTTTTTATACCGTGACACCAACACGTGTTCATTTGTATGATAAATAAAGAAAACTCAAATGTTTATCGAAATACCTAAAATTTAAATAGTTAAAATTAAACAAAAAATATGCTAAAGAAAATTATACGTGTCCGCTCAACAAATATTCGACACTTTTGTATAAGTGAATACAAACATACATAAGAATCTTGTAAAAAACAGTACATAAAAATAAGAAAAGGACGAAGAATCCCCCAGAAAGAAAAAAAAAGGATGAAGAGGTATTTTGTCCTGAGGATAAATATTGACATATAGCTATCAGAGAATTTAAATCTATGTCCATCTCTCTCAATTATTTTTATATCTTTTAATTTTATTTTTTATTTGATTGAAAATTTATATTACATAAATAATACATATAATTTTTTATATAAATATAAATTATTTGGTATGTTATTAAAATTTATAAAGATTAACATTGTTTAATAAAAATATATACAAAATTAATTTTAATATATCTTTAAAATATATTAAATAATTTTAAATTGTTATAAATGTTTATAATTATAATATTTATGATATGAATTTTTTATTTAAAATAAAAAATAAGTAAAATAAAATACAAATAAAAATAATTAAAAGAGATCGAGAAAAATTTAAATGAAGAGAATCCAAATTTCCAATTGGAGTAAACATGTAACGATAAGATTATATAAAGTAATTAACGGCAATTGCTGCATCTAATTCTTTTTATTTTTACACTATTATTATATATAAAATACGTCTCTTAATTTTCTTCAAAAATAAACTAGTCTTAACTTCAATTTATGAAAAATGGAGCTTTTTAGCAAACAAAACAAGATATATTAAGATAAGACAATATAGCTATACATGACCAAATTCAAATTTATTAGATAGTGTTTGGTAGTATTAGTACATCAAGTACACCTGATCACACACATACTTAAAACACATTATTAGTATTATTTATTCATAATTATATTATTTGTGAAGCTTCTGAAACATGTAAAGGTTTTAGTTTCCAATCTTGGCACCAGTGTTAAACTTAGCTTTTCCGAATTTCTGAGTTCCTCCCCATGAGTTGTTGAATGCCTTTTTGGTTCCATTGTTGCTATGAGTTGGGTAACTTCCTTTTTTAATTTCAGCACCAGTGTTGAATTCAGCTTCATCGTAATCTTGTGTACCCAATTTGTTGTTAAATGCATCAACTGTGCCATTGTTTCCACCATAGTTCAAACCCAATACATTCCTTAGTAAACCAGCCATCTTATTATCTTATATTAATAATCTCACTCGACACTTATAATGTTGTATAACTTATTGTGGCATTATATAGATGCATAAAGTTAAAACAGAATCTTGTGCTACTATATATAATATATTTCCTTCAACATGAAGCTAGATACTTAATTTCCTGATAGCTACCATTACCAATATCAGTACCAATTGGGCTATTAATTAAGGATATATATAATTGCTGCATCCAATTCTCTCTCTTTTATTATTCCGATAAAGATGTTGGAATTTATGCTTCAATCACTTAATGAAGTTGATTACAAATTAAATTAGGGATATTATTTACTAATTAAAAAAATTTCCTCGAGTTTATAACAACTTTATATAATAAATAAAAAATCGATCTATTAATTTGGTCTAAAATTAGATCATATGACAAATCATTTACTTTTTGAATATTTTTTTTTATTGATATTTCATTTCTGATAAATAAATATCTAAATTGACCTTCAATGTTACAATATGAATTCATGAGGTATGATACTTCTTACTTCAAGTATAGGTATTTAAGTTACACATCAACTAAACACGTAGTAAATATTGAATATATAAAAATGATGATACATATATCAATTGTTTTAAGGTTGAGATATTATATACGATGTCAAAGTAGTTATGTCTTAAAATCATACCTCATCAATTGTCTTAAGATTTTGGAGTATCTTAAGTTATTTGATAGGATAAATCTATATTCTTAGAGTATCTTTTAGGATTTGGTTTTATATTATTTATTGCTAAATTACATCGTGATCCCTTAACTTAATTTCAGTTAACGTTTTAATCATTTTATTTTTCTCGAGTTGGTCCTTTATTTTAATTTTAAGTGAGAATTTGATATTTGATATTTTAAAATGTTAACATTGTTGATATTTTAAAACATAAAATATCAAATTGTCACTTAAAATTAAAATAAATGACCAAATCGAGAGAAAAAAAAAAAAAGATAAAGGACTAAAACATTAACTGAAATTAAGTTAAGGGGCCACAAATGTAATTTAGCCTATTTACTAGCTATTATTATAATTTTAGATTTATGATTGACTCTATATACTCCTATAAATATGGATTAATATTAAGTCTTTTCTATTAAGTTATTATTTAGTAATGATATTCAATTGAAAATCTAGCTTTATTTTGTTCTTTCTCTTCTTTATAATTCTCTATTTTGTTAACATGAGTGAAAGATAAGTGAAATAACTAATATACCTAATTCTATAAGATTTTGCATCATATCCTAGGTAGGCTTTACAAGTTTTTTTTATGCTAGTCATCATGAGTTCAATTCAATTTCAATTTCAATTTCAATTTCAATGTGCGTCAATTAGAAAAAACCTAGCTTGCCACAAAAAAGAAAAAAAATCTTCTTATTCTTAACTCTTCTTCGTAAATCTATTAGAGATGGTTGGGTAAGGCTAGTTTTTGGCCTAAAATCTCACTTCCAACTCGTTTTACTTATTTTCCTTTTAATTAAATTAATATTTTTCACATATACTTAATTTTGTATGTTTTGGTGTGGTATTTGTTTGATTCAAATTAATAAATTAATTTCGATCAAATGTAAATTTAATCAATTACTTTGACATTGTCGATAATACACAGCTCTAGAAGCATATATATTTCACACACTCCATTTTTTTTTACATTCGTAGGCTTTATCACAATTGTAATAATTTTGTTGTTTTATGTTATTAACTTAGATGTTATAAGTTTGTTTGCAAAATCATTTTTTTTAACTTTAGTGATTTTGAATTGTATTGTTATTGATCGATGTAATTTAAATAAATTAATATTGTTTTTAGAAGAAGAAGAAAAAAATCAATTTTAATGTGTGTAAATAAAATGAGTTAAGTTTGTTGGTATTATAAAAATGTTACCAAAATAGTTCTTATAAAACATCCCTAAAAATAATGTAAAAATTATTAAAATTATTAATTTTTTTCGCCATTAGAGACAGGCATGAATATTTTTTAAAACAAAAATTTAAATGAAAGTCTAATCTCTTCCATTAGACTTGTTTACCTTAACATAAATTGATTGAGATTATTGGTTGCACACCGATTTTGCATCCATTGTTTTGCAGACTTGGAGTTGAGATATCCACTGTCATTTGAGAGCATTTGGGAGCTCCCCGCTATGCGTTTTTCTTAACCACAAATGTATGTCATTATGTTTCATCCGACTCAACACATTTAGAATTTAGAGGTAAAATGCAAAAAAATTGTGAGCATTTTAAAGTCTATAATTAACAGTATTTTAGTAAAATAATTAAATTTCTATCAATATTTATAATTGATTTTAGTGTAAATTTTTTTAATAGATAATAAAGTCAATCAAATAAATATTTGTTGAGATAATATTAATTTTGATAAAATTTTATTAATTTTTATTTGAAAATGAAGCCTTCTAGTGAAGTAATTTTGTTTATGAAACATAAGAAGATTACCTTGGTAGTTTTATCTTTGGATTCGCCCCCCTATACTAGATTTAGCAACCATAAACCAAGAAACTTAGTTTTAAGGTCCATATCCATTACACGTTAAAGGATCATTATATGTTGTCTAACTTTTATTTTGTACTTTAAAAGATAGTTTAAAGCTCTGGTATTGGTAGTTGATGGTTTATGAAATTTAAGTTTAATGAAATTTGAGGAATTTAGTTATTTTATTTAAATAATAGTCTCAGTCCTTATTCATTCTATCTATAATTAAGAAGAAAAATATTATATAGAATTATATTCAGTTCTAACTCCTATTAAATGTTTTGGAGGAAAAATTGTTTGTAAATATAACAATTGATTTAAGATGTTTTGCAACAGATTTAGTTATTTAATTAATAAATTATCTTTTATGTCAAAAAACAAAATATATGAGCTATATACATGAAAACTAATTCATAAATTCAATGAAATATATTTGTAAACAATCCAATTAAATATATATTAATTATTGGATATAATTATCTGTAAAGTACTACAAATGAGTAATGAAAGGTTTGGACAATTTGCATATTTAGAAAATTCGTTTAAAAAACATTAAACATTAAATTAATGATACCTATATATAATATGTATCGATAACCTTTAACAGCAATGGGCATTTGGTCTAGTGGTATGATTCTCGCTTAGGGTGCGAGAGGTCCCGAGTTCAATTCTCGGAATGCCCCATTTTCTTCAATTTTAAACTTTTACGATTATAAATTTAAAACTTCATTAATTCATCACGAAATATGTAGCAAACTTCAGTTTCTCCCATAACCTCTATAAATCAAACAAAATGCTACGTTACACTTCCTTTTTATATATAGAACAAAAAAAAACTTATATCTTTATATAATTATATTTGCTGAACTTCCTTTTTATATATAGAACAAAAAAAAACTTATATATTTATATAATTATATTTGCTGAAAGCTTTGCAACACACCAACTTGTGTTATTTTTCATAAATTAATCTATATATTATAATAAAACAAACATGATAATTTGACAAGTTTGGCACGTGTCAGCTAAATAGAGTATTAGAAAAATATCAAATTTCTATTAATAGAAATAATATTTCATTGTGCAGATTTATTTTTTTTTTTACAATAAAATTAAAATTCCATTACATCACGACTCTATACGCGATGATGTTGAGAAGTTAATGGCCAATTAAAAAATAAGAAGAATGAATTAAAAATAAAATACAATATACTACACGACTTGACACCGTTGAGAATTAAGTGGCCAATTAAAATTAAAAAAAAAAATAGAATACTTGACAGTTTTTTTTTTTGTGTTGAAGGTAATTGTTTTTTAAACACTACTTTATCAATCAAAAATTTATTTTATTTTACTAATTCTTGTAGTGTCTCTAAATTTCCTTCTTAATTCGCAGTCCTCAGTTAATCGTCTTTTTCAGTGTTCTCTCATTTTTTTCCTCAATAATCTCTTATTTTTTGTGTCTCCTTGATAGATATCATTCATATTATCTCATTTATACACAATTCCCTTTTAATTTTTTCTATTCCAAAAATTCGTTATTTAATTTTGTGTTTATTGTTCTCCGATGTCTGGAAAAATATCAAATTTTGTTTTCAATTTCTCCAAATAAGGAGTCGTGGAATTTGGTTGTTAGAGTTGTGCTGATTGTGTGGTTTCTGTCTGATCATAAATTTTATGCGATGGAAATGGTATTGAGGGATGACAAGGTTTAATTTTTATTTTTATAAATTCAAAGTTTTAAATTATACAAAAACTTATTTGTTATGATATTAATATAACAAATTTGTGTTTCATATTGTTAGGGTCATAAAATTCAAGCAACAATACAAACTCGATTTGAGACTACTCTTCGTGAGAGGGTTGTGTACAACTTTCGTTCTCCCGGTGTTGCGTCTAATTGTTTTTTAAACACTACTTTAGCAACGATTTTAAATTAATTTAATTAAAAAATTTATTTATTTTTACGTTTAGTGCCATCAGACTTTCCTTTTTTATCGCTGTCCTCAGTTAAACATTCATATTATGTATTGTATACACAATTAGTTTTTTATTTTTGGCTTAATTGCACTTTTGGTCCCCCTATTATAGGTGAAAATTGAAAGTAGTCCCCCCATTTTGTTTCTCCCCAGTTTTAGTCCCCCAAACAGAATTTGAGTCCAAATCATCATGAGTTGGCATTTTTTTAATGACGTGTCAAAAAAAAGCTGACGTGGCAGACGCATACGTGGAATAAAATTATTATTATATTATTTCTAATTAAAAAACATAATTTATATTTTTAAAATCATTATTATAATTGTTAAAAATAATTATTACAAATAAAATTTATTTGTTATAATTAAATTAAAAGAAAAAACACCCAAAATCCAAAATCCTTCCCAAATCAAAATCAAAAGGATTCACTCAAGAACCCTAAAACCATTCTGAATCCATCACTGATTTTTCATCACTGATTCGTTCGCATTCATCACTGATTCGTTCGC
>NC_021165.2:12708011-12710818 GCF_000331145.2 Cicer arietinum
TCACTGAGTCGCTTTCTGGATCGTTTGTTCATCTGTCGTTTTCATCAGTGATAAAATGGCGAGTGGAGGTCATTTCAAGTTCTCTCCATCTTCAGATAGGAAAGAAGATACAAAGTTTTGTGCTAGGTATGTTATTTTAGGGTTTTCGCTTTGTTTTATTATTAACATTATTAAACTCTGTATTTGAACTTTGATTTTAGGGCCAAAAGTTTTTCTCTACACTGTTAACGAAACTCAATGCCTTTATGCGTTTTTAATAATGTGGTCCATGTGTTTTTAATAATGTGGTCCATGCCTTTATGACTGATTTATTCAATGATTTGTTTTGTGTAGGCCAACTTCAGTCCACAGAGTTAGGTTAAGAATTAACCATGGGGGTAGTTTTGTAAACCACCCAGTGAAGATGTACGTTTGTGCCCAAGTGGATGAGATGAATTGGTCTTGGGATGTAGACTTAATGTCTCACATGCAAATTACTAAAATGGTCAAAAGTTTAGGATATATGAGTTTTAAACACTTGTGGTACCAGCATCCGAAGTACTCATTTACACGTGGACTTAGACCTCTCAACAATGACGAGGATGTATTAAAGTTTGCTGAAGATGTCAAAGGGTTCAACGTAATTGACGTCTTTGTGGAACACTGTATAGATAATCCTGAAACTGAACCAGATCAACCAAATCAACCTGAACCTGAAGCTGTTCAACTTGAATCTGAAGCTGTTCAACCTGAATCTGAAGCAGTTCAAACTGAAGAAGATAAATCAGAATCTGAACCAGTTCAAACTGAACCAGATCAACCACAATCTGAACCTGTTGAACCTGAATCTGAAGCAGTCCATGGTGAAGATTATCTGAGTGAAGAAGATGAAGATTATGTTGCTAACTCAGATGATGACGATGATGATATGGGTGAGTTATATGACGATGAGGATTGGGACTGGATTTCTGAAATACCAACTGAGATCTTTGTTAATGTTGGTGATGAAAATTCATTTGAAAGACATGAAAACCCAAGAGGAAATCCAGGGCCTAGTTTTGCAACTGATTTTGAAGAAAATGATGTGAATTCTGATGATTTGGATACTCCACCAGGAAGTGAAGTTGATGAAGAGAATGTTAGGAAATTTCCTAAATTTAACCAACCTGAAAATGGTGATGAAGTAAGGTTTGAGTTGGGCCTAAAGTTCAATACAAAAGAGCAGGTTAAGAATGCTGTTAAAGATTTTGCAATGGAGACTAAGAAAAACTTGTATTTCAAAAAGAATGATGGAAAGAGAATTATTGTTAGGTGTGAGCCAGAATGTCCATTTTACATGAGGATCAGTAAGAGGACTTCAAATGAATATTGGCAATTAGTGAGTTTCACAGAGGATCATACATGTAATAGGAGGGCAAAAAATAAACAAGCTAAGACTGAATGGCTTGCCAAGAAATTCGTTCCTATGTTGAGACATACACCTGAAATGAAACCCAATGGATTGATTGTTGAGGCGCTTGATAAATGGGGTGTGAAGTTGTCTAAATACCAAGCATATAGAGCCAAAGTAAGAGCCATAGAAATGATTCAAGGTGCTCAAAGGGAGCAATATGCACATTTGAGAGAATATGCTGATGAACTTAGGAGATCAAATCCAAACTCTACGGTTATTATTAAGTGTGGTATGTCTGACATTGGACCAGTATTTGAGAGAATATATGTATGTTTGGAGGCTTGTAAGGCTGCATTTGCTAATACATGCAGGCCTTTAATTGGGTTGGATGCTTGTTTCTTGAAGGGAGAATATGGCGGTCAATTAATAGCCGCAGTAGGTAAAGATGGGAATAATCAAATGATTCCCATTGCATATGCAGTTGTTGAAGCAGAAACAAAAGACTCATGGCAATGGTTTCTGGATCTTTTACTGGAGGACCTCAACAATGTTCAGCAAAAGCAATATGCATTCATTTCAGATCAACAAAAGGTATGTGTGCTGAAGTCTATGCTGAATAATCTGTTTTTAAGCAATCTGTTTAAGCAATCTGTTTTTAATGAATTTGTTTGTAAATAATATGTTTCAGGGATTGGTACCGGCCATTGCCAACATTGGGGCCCATGTGGAACACCGATTATGTGTTAAACACTTGTATGGGAATTGGAAAAAAAAAAGTATCCTGGAGGACATATGAAAGAGCTTCTTTGGTTGGCAGCAAGAGCTACTGTGGTCCAGGATTGGGAGAAAGCAATGCAAAAAATTAAGGCAATCAATGAAGATGCATGGAAAGACATGATGCAACTTCCACCATCTATGTGGACTAGGTCAGCATTTCGCACTGATACACAATGTGACCTTCAAGTAAACAACATGTGTGAGGCTTTCAACATGGCTGTATTGGAGTATAGAGATAAGCCTATCATAACATTACTTGAAGGTTTGAAACATTACATTACAGTAAGGATTGTGAAACAAAAAGAACTCATGCTACGATATAGAGGCAATATATGTCCTAGTATTCAACAAATATTGGAAAAGGCAAAAAGAGCAGCTGGGTGTTGGTTCGCAACTTGGCATGGAGATGATGATTTTAACTTGTTTAGTGTCACAAATGGTGTAGATACTTATACGGTAAATCTACACACAAAAACTTGTGCTTGTCGTAAGTGGGATTTGACCGGTATTCCGTGTTGCCATGCTCTTGTTTGCATATGGCATAACAAAGCTGATCCAGAATCGTACGTTTCACCTTATTATAGGTATAAAACTTGATTTTAACTGCATTATTGGTTCTGCATTTTGATGTGCTGCTTGTTCTGCATTATTCTGCATT
>NC_021165.2:12711530-12720239 GCF_000331145.2 Cicer arietinum
TGTGCTGGTTCTGCTGGTTTTGTTGTGGTTTAGTTTTTTTGACATGTTTTTGGTTCTTTAAATAGGAAAACAAACTTCTTGACATGTTACTCTTACATTATAATGCCATCAAATGGACCAAAACTTTGGCATGCATCAAATGGAGATCCTATAAATCCCCCAATCATGAGAAGAGCACCGGGTAGACCAAAGAAAAAAAGGAACAAGTCCAATGACGAGTCAAAAGGTTCTAACAAACTACCAAGACAGTTTGCAACTGTGAAATGTAAGAACTGTGGGAAGCTTGACCACAACACGAGGACATGCAAGGGTAAAAGTGCAGCAGATAGAGAGATACCAAAAGGTGGAAATAACATCAACAGAACAAAGAGAGCAAAGACAACAAGGGTTGGAGGTGATGAGGGAGAAACACCAACAATTTTATCTCAAGATTCACAAGCTCCACAAATTCAAGATTCACAAATCAATTGAAGACACGAAACTTGTGATTTTTATTTTGGTTATTATGAATATGTAATCATACTTGGACCTATATAATTTGGTGACTATGAATATGTACTTTTATTTTGGTTACTTGTGAAGGAACAATTTTATTTTGTAATGCATTAGTATGACCTTTTGTTGGACTTAAGTTATGGAACGATTATTTTGTAATGCAGTAGTATGTAATGATGGAATGATATCAAAATTCTAACTTCAGATTATGGACCAGATTATTCTGAAAAATTGTTTTGATTATTGTCATTATTCTGATTATCAAATTTAGGTTCAAAAATTGGAATATTGTTCTGATTATTTTGACCAGATTATTCTGATTATCAAATTTAGGTTCAAAAATTGGAATATTGTTCTGATTATTTTGACCAGATTATTCTGATTATTTCAAACAACTGCAAAATTGTTTTACCAAATTTTATTTATACAATGATATCAAATTGAGTTATTAACATGTAAAAATAGACAATCAAATTACAATAATACTAATTTCATTTGATTATATTAAACAATTACATTACATTACAATTTCAACCATAAACACCCTAAATTACATCATTACAAAACACCCTTAATCCAATCATTTTAATTACTTCAACATTACAATAACCAAAAGAACAATAATCAAAAGCCAGGAAAGTGTCAGAAAGCCTTTCATTCGTTTCAACTTCAACTTCATTTCATCATCACAATTTTTTGTCACATTATCTTTCTTCTTGAATTCATCAATCCTTTTCATCAAAGACATAATAACTTCTTTTGCACGTTCTGTCATTGGCTCATCAAACCAATCAAAAAAATTGCAAGATTTTTTACCCTGTAACTAAACATAACAACAACTTATAGTTTTATTTTAAATGTTGAAATCACTTTCACATTTGAAATCATGGCTACCAGGTTGGAGGTTTGTGAGATATTTCTAAAATATTGGTAATATATGTATCTATAAGTTGTTATACATGACATGATATTTCCAAAATATTCAATGTTCAGATGGAGGACACGTTCACTTGCTGAAGGCTTTGCAACACACCAACTTGCTCCATTAGCATTCCCTCCTGCACAAGTAAAATTATCCAAAATCAAAACAAATTAGAAGGTATCTAAAGTAATAAAATGAAATTTAAATAATAACTACCTGCATTGAGAAGGAGAAAGAAAAAAACCAGAAGGGAAATAGAGGATTTGGTCATGGTGAAAATTTAGAGAAAATGATGATTGTAGTGTGTATTGTGTAGTGTTTGGAAACAAAGAAATCTGATTAATGATGGAGGTTCCCATGCTACGCATTTTATAAACAGAATTTTGTTGTTTGATTAATGATTATTAATTACTGACATCCACACACCCATCCTCCAACCAACTTCATCTAGAACTCTTCATCTAGAATGTCATTTACGGGTCCAACTTTCATTGCGTAAAAATGAATTTATTAAATACTAAAATTTTAATTTGTAACACTTAATCATAAGTCGCATCACCAAAAAACATAAAATTTAAGTTGAAGGTTGCATCCGGAGGACAAGACTTGTAATTAAGTATAAAAGCAAGTATTAATGGTTAATCTTAAAAATTAAGTGTTTGATAATTTTTTTTTGAAATAACCTACATGTTAGATTTATATATAAAAAAAAGGGCTTACTTGGGTCAGTAAGAACAATGAGAGCAAAGTGAGAGAAGTTGTAGTCTCAAGGGTTTCTTCCATTGTTTGCATAGTACTGATTCATAACAAAAGAGGCATGGTTCAATGGTGTGTTGGGGGTAGAAACATGATCCACTTGCTTGAATCATCTTGCAATCACCCAATCAATATATTGCAAGCATATTCAATGTTCAGATTCAGTTCAATGTTCAGATTCTTGCAATTAACCGACACGCACGCACGGGTTACACACTAGTTAATTTTATTCAACACAATATAATGTTAAAGAATTTAATATTTTATCATTCTATTAGCAAACTTCAAATTCCATCCTGCACAAGTAAATAAATCCAAAATCAATCAAATCTTAACAAATTAGAATTTAAAAGGGTAAGTTTTTGCAATTTAAAGCATTAATGAAAATTTGTTTATTTGATGAAATAGTTTCCACCATTGAAAATTAGATTAAAACAAATCATTTGCACATAGTATCTATATAAGTAAATTTTTAATTGAAATTATGAACAATGTATATAAAGAGAGATTGGAAGTATGATTGAATTAATATCCTGCCATTCTAAGAATAAAACTAATTTTAGTAAATTGATTTGACTCATTTTAAAATGATTTCTTCTAATGTTAATTTGTCTAGTTGCATATAATAAAAATTATTTATTTATTAATATTTATTTGTAAAGTAATTAATTATTTATATAGTTTTTAAATTGCCAATAATACACCCCAAAAATCAAATTATTAAAAACATTTAATGTTTACTGTAATTACTTCTAAATCATATACACGATCGATTCATATGTGTTGGATGTGTAAATTGTTTTACATTTAAAGTGTTTGAAAGTTCATTTTTTTATATTTGATTGTGCCTCCTCAAATACACGGTTTAATTATAGATGCTATGTATGAATATCGGTTACCATCAATGGGAATTTCGTCTAGTTGTATGGTTCTCGCTCTTTGTGCGAGAGGTTCCGAGTTCAATTCTCAGAATGCCCCATTTTCTATATATGTAGCAAACTTCAGTTCTTCTACCATGTCATTCTCACTAAGCATAGTTGCAGCTCCCATAACCTGTATAAATCAAACAAAACAAATTCAACTATTTCAAAATCCCATCTAACACAAAAATAATCCATTTACAAAAACTTACATTAAGTTAAACACATGCTATGCTACACTTCCTTTTTATATATAGAACAAAAAAAAATCTTCTATCCTTATATAATTATATTTTATATCTTCTAGTGTTTTTTTTTTAAATAACTCAAATACTCAATTTTTATTGCGTAAAAATGAATTTATTAAACACAACTTTTAATTTTTAACACTTAATAATACGTCGCATCACCAAAAAACATAAAATTTAAGTTAAATGTTGCATCCGAAGGACAAGACTTATAATTAAGAATAAACTTTGAAATTTTCGAAATATTAACTTTCTAAATTTCGAAAGTTTTCATGAACATGAAACTTTCGAAGTTATTTTTTCCCAAAATTTTAAAACTTTCGAAAGTTTGCATGAACATGAAACTTTCGAAATGTAGAAAACCTTCGGAACTTTCTAACAATCTGAAAGTTTCGAAATATAAAATTTAGAAACATAAAGTTTTTCAATTTCGAAACTTTGGTATTCATGGAAAAGTTCCAAAATGCAGTTTTATTAGTAATAAATTAATAATAATAAATAGTAATAAATTTATAATAATAAACTTATAGTAATAAATAGTAATATATTTATAGTAATAAATTAATAGTATTAAATTTGATATCTAATATGGGAAGTTTTAAATTCATCAAAATTTTCGAAAGTTTCAAATGATCTGGAAAATAGTATTTCGAAACTTTCAAATTTTCTAAAAATTAATTGAAAATTTCGAAAGTTTGGAATTTTTTGAAACTTTCGAAATTGACTTACTTCGAATGTTTGAAATTTTGGAAAGATATGTGTTTCGAAAGTTTCACATTTATCCAAACTTTCGAAATTTTCTGGAAATTTTTATTTCGGAACTTTCATATTCAACGAAAGTTCCGAATGATATGTGTTTCGGAAGTTACAAATTCTTCCAAACTTTCGAAACTTTCTGGAAATGTTAACTTCAGAACTTTCATATTCATCGAAAGTTTCAAAATTGGTAATTATTTCTGTAAAATTATATTTCGAATGTTTCTAATTTAACAAAAGTTCTGAATAGATAATAAAACTCACTTTAATTATTTCAAAAGTTTGAAACTTTCGAATATTAAGAAATTTTTTGTAAGTTTCGAAAGTGGAGGTGAGAAAAGAGAGTGATAAAATAAAAGGGTAAAATGGTCATTAGAAAAAAAATTAGAGGGTGGGAGGTAAAAATGGAGAAGTGTACGGTACAATTCTCTAAATTCACGTTGAGGAGACAAATGGCCCAATGATAGCAAATGGATTTTGAATTAGACTCTGATACTATTTTAAAATTTGAATTAAGCTTTACACAAGTCAACAAAATCGATTTGTATAGTAAAAACTATTCACTATTTATATACATTTTGGTATGTCTTATCTCATCTAATGACTTTTAACAATATGGGCCAAGACCATTGTTCCCTTCACCCAAACTTACGTTGAAGATGCATAAAATGTTCTCAAATTTTAATCCCTTCCACCTATGTTTGTTTTTAAATACACATTCAGATTAATTAATTTGAATGTGTAAAGACACTTTTAAATTAGTCAATTCAAACAAAAATTTGAGACTTTGGAGAAAATATAAGAGTTGAGAAAAGAAATTCCCATCTTTTTATAGGGTGGGCCTTATTTGAAAAGTGACTCATCCAACATATTATATAAGACAGAGGAAGTAGATGGAGGGTATGGTGGTATAAGTTTTTTTTTTTTTTTTTGACATATTAAGATTTTTTTGTTTAGTAAAAATTAACCGATGACAAATAGATTAATTAGTAATGAATGAAGTTAGTAATGAATGAAGTTATAAGGATAAACTAGCTAATAACAAACAACAAAAAGTTAACTAGGGTATTGGATTTAAAGTGTTTGATAAAATTATTAACTAAATTAACTAATAAATATAAAATGACTTAAAATTTTAATTAATATTTATATATTTTTAATTAAGATAATAAAAATAAAAATAAAAATAAAATATTGTATATTATAAGTTGAAACACTATTTGAAGTACTGTGTATCTACTTGATAAGATCAAACCACTAGTTATATAGAGAATATCATATAGTGTATAATTAAGGTCGAATAATCAAAATAATTAAATTTGTTTCACTTTTATTTTTTTACGAGTTTATAGTGTGTTTTTTTTTTGTTTAGATGTTACTTCAAGTACGCTTAGTTTATAACATATATCATTTGCACTAATTTTGACCTTGATTGTCTTAGTTAAAAAAGTTTATATATAAATATTTATTATTTAATTATGTACATACAAATATATGAATTATTAAAAATTTGTATGCTTACATTTATGCAATTACCTCTCAGTTCACTCAAACAATTCAATAAATAAAAAAATACAAATATTAAACGTTTTTATACATATCAGGGGACAGTTCACGAGTATCTCTTTCTCCCTTGGTTTAGTTCTTGATGCTAAAGTAAAAAAATACATATACAAAAAATATCACCTATATGTCACATTACATTAACCTTATTTGTATTTGTATCTGATATTTGTATTCACACACTCATTTAAATGGTAGACTAGCTAGAGATAACTCAATTCCAATCTACAAATATTATTGTCATGTTTAATTTGAAATTTGTAATGATTTCCCTCAAAAACATTAATGATAGAAGAAAGTATATATATGAACAATTACTAATACAATGTTTTGGAACTGTCTCACGAATTGCTATATTAATTCTTATGCCACCATTTTCATGTCTAATAATTTATAGATATGAATTTATAAGACAGTTTGTGTCAATAATTTATAGACATGAATTTATATATAATCATAGTAAAAGTAAAATATCTTTAATAATCTAATAATTGTGATTGGTTATCAATGTAATTTTTTTGTTAAACTAATATATAGGAATTAAATCCTATTTTCTTTTAATTAATCATTGAAACTTCATAGAATTGTCATTGGAACCAACCGTGTCCTTGTTGAGATCTATATACATTGGTCCAAGGTTAAGCCACCAAAGCTAGAACTTTATGCCTTAAAAATGTTTAGTTTCCAAAATTGTTTATAATATTATTAATTATGTTATAAATTTATTTGTTATTATTATTAAGAGTATCGAATTGGATAAGATAAGACCTATCAAAATATACATAAGTGGTAGGTATTCTTCAACCTACAAGTCGATTTTGTGGGGTTGTGTAGGGTTTAACCTAAATTATAAGATGATACCAAAGACTATCCAAGATCTATTAAGCCACCTCTATCAAGTCACTTTTGTAGTTACTCGAATCTTTTATTGAATGAGATAAAACCGATGAAAGTGTATATTAATAATGGGTAATTCTCATTCTACAAACTTAAGACCCAATCCAAATTTTAATATATTAGTTTAGTTGGTAAAATGTAAGATATTAAGTTTATACTATACAATTATTTTATGTTTTTTTACAATTTAATAGTCAGCTTTTGCTTTTAAGTATCTAAACTTGTTGGACCGACCCTACCTGTAGATACTCTGGCTGTGGACTTCAGAGGTCACAAATTAAAAATCCAATTTCGAAATCTAAGCTTGAAATGGAAACGAATTCATCATGGAGAAAGTTTGTTACATTGTGCCACTTGCATGAGAATGAGCATGGCATTAATTTATTACCACTTGCCCACTTGTCTTGTTTTTTTTGGCAAATATGTGCCATCTTTCCTCAAACCGCGTTCGGTCTTTTTGCCAATACCATCCAAATTTCATTTCACATGCTCACACTATTATGCATTCCTTCATTTGTTCATCATTACACACGCATAATTAAATTTCTATATTTTTAGATTCTTAATTGCTAATGCTAAATTAGCTTTTGCAGCTAAGCACTTCAAAAAATCAATATTCGTCGACTCGACTCAAGTAATTAGTAGAAATTCATACAAAAATCATTGCGTCCCTGCTCACGGGATTGCTTTTATAATCCACACCAATTGCATCACTAGTCAAACATTTTTATCGATTAAACAAACCATCCACAATATTAATTTATATTTTTTTAGTATATTCTTAAATTTCTAATACCGATTCTTTCTACTAATAAAGACTATACAAAGTCAACAGTCGTCTAGACAAATTCATTGCATTCATATGACTAGTATAGCAAGACTTCTAGATAATTATGAAATTACTTCGAATGAGTTTGTAGAAAATTGTATTTTTATTATTGACAACTTGGCAACATGAGAAAAGAAGGATGAATAAGAAATTAAACGACAAAATTAAACTTTCAAACAATTATCAATTCAAAGAAAAACTCATTTCAGTTTTAAATATAAAAAGTATATATTATTTTTTTACATTTAAGGTCGAAAAATATATTAATTTGACAAATACCAAAATCATAAAGTGGTTTATGCTATTGGTTCTTCCCCTCTATTTCAAAGTCAAAAATATTTTTGGCGCATCTTATGTAGCGTCTCATTCAGTAGAAGATGCACCAAAGCAACCACCTCAAATACTCAACTTAAGTCAAATTAATTTAATGTGCATCTAATGATTTATCTAGTTTAGTGTGAACACCCTCTAAGAATAATAAAATAGTGGATAAATGAACATGATATCTATAAAGGCTTCAGTTACTACAACTTTAATGTTATGTCATCAAACTTATTCAAGTTAAGTTCAAAGTTATGTTATCTCTAAATCTAAACTTTTGGTTGACTATAGTCATAGTCATTTCAATTGTTACAAATGCTGAAAAAACAACCTTTGAAATTGAAATTGAAGCACTGAATGCTTTCAAAAATTCCATAACAAATGACCCAAATGGAATATTTTCTGATTGGGTTGAAACTCACCCTCATTGTAACTGGACTGGAATTTCATGTGACAAATCTTCAAAACATGTCACATCAATTTCTCTTGTTGCTCTTCAAATCCAAGGTGAGATTTCACCATTCCTTGGAAACATTTCAAACCTTCAAGTTCTTGATTTAACTACAAACTCATTTTTTGGTCATGTACCTCCTCAGATTAGTCTTTGCACTCAACTCACACAACTTTTACTTGTTGAGAATTCTTTATCAGGTTCAATCCCTCATGAATTAGGAAACCTACAAAATTTGCAGTATTTGGATTTAGGTAGTAACTCTTTTAATGGAACACTTCCTAGTAGCATATTCAACATCACTTCTTTGTTAGGTATTGCTTTCAATTTCAACAAACTTAGTGGAAAAATTCCATCAAACATAGGGAATCTAATTAACACTATACAAATTGTAGGGTTTGGGAATAGTTTTGTTGGTTCTTTACCTGTTTCTATAGGTCAGTTAGAAGCTTTGGAATCTTTTGATTTTAGTCAAAATCAATTATCTGGTGTTATACCTAAAGAGATTGGAAACCTAACCAATTTAGTATACCTTTTATTGCTTCAATATT
>NC_021165.2:12720249-12721528 GCF_000331145.2 Cicer arietinum
ATTGTAGCAAACTTGTTTACCTTGAGTTATATGAAAATCAGTTCATTGGAAGTATTCCTCATGAGCTAGGAAATTTAGTTCAATTGGAAACATTGAGGTTATATGGAAATAATTTGAATTCAACTATACCATCTTCCATATTTAAGTTGAAATCATTAACACATTTAGGGTTATCAGATAATAACTTAGAGGGAACAATATCTTCTGAGGTTGGATCTTTGAAATCTTTAAAAGCATTAACCTTGCATTTAAATAAGTTTACCGGAACAATTCCTTCGTCGATAACAAATTTGATAAACTTGACAACTTTGTCCATGAGTCAGAATCTACTTTCAGGTGAAATTCCTTCAAACTTAGGTGTGCTTCATAATTTGAAGTTTCTTGTGTTGAACAACAATTTTTTACATGGACCTGTTCCTCCTAGTATTACCAATTGTACTAGTTTGGTAAATGTGAGTTTGTCTTTTAATTCTTTAACTGGGAAGATTCCTGAGGGTTTTTCAAGGCTGCCTAATTTTACTTTTCTGTCCCTTGCATCTAACAAAATGAGTGGTGAAATCCCTGATGACCTCTTCAACTGCTCAAATCTCAGTACTCTAAGTTTGGGGGATAATAACTTCAGTGGATTGGTAAAATCTGGTATCAAGAATCTGTTGAATCTCATGCGTTTGCAGCTGAATGCGAACGCATTTGTAGGGCCGATTCCACCAGAGATTGGAAACTTGAATAAACTCATCACTTTGTCCCTTTCTGAAAATAGATTTTCAGGTCATATTCCGGTAGAATTGTCCAAACTTTCTCTCCTTCAGGGACTCTCTCTACATGACAATGTATTAGAAGGTACAATACCTGATAAACTTTTGGAACTAAAACAACTGACTTTACTTTTGCTGCAAGAAAACAAGTTGGTTGGCCAAATACCAGATTCACTCTCAAATCTTGAGATGCTTTCGTACTTGGATCTTCATGGAAACAAACTTAATGGATCCATTCCAACAAGCATGGGGAAGCTCAACCGTCTTTTAATGTTGGATCTCTCTCACAACCACCTCACAGGATCGATTCCAGGAGATGTCGTTGCACGCTTCAAAGATATGCAAATGTATCTTAACCTTTCTTACAACCATTTTGTTGGAAGTGTTCCAGCTGAGCTGGGGATGTTGGAAATGGCACAAGCCATTGATGTTTCAAACAATAATCTGTCAGGTTTGCTTCCCATGACACTTGTCGGGTGCAGAAATATGTTCAGTCTTGATTTCTCAGGAAACAATATTGCAGG
>NC_021165.2:12721600-12975041 GCF_000331145.2 Cicer arietinum
CTGAAGTTTTTAGCGGCATGGACTTGCTTCAAAGCTTAAATCTTTCAAGAAATCATTTAGAAGGTGAAATCCCTACAAGCTTGTCACAGCTTAAAAATCTTAGTTCCTTAGATCTTTCTCAGAATAACTTGAAGGGAACTATTCCTGAGGGCTTTGCCAATCTTTCCAACCTGATGCAGTTCAACTTTTCTTTCAATCAACTTGAAGGTACTGTACCTTTGACTGGAATATTTGCCCATATGAATGCATCTAGTATGATTGGAAACCAAGCTCTTTGTGGAACGAAATTCCTAAAACCGTGCAGAGACAATGATCATTCTCTATCCAAGAAAGCCATAGTTATCATTGCTTCACTTGGATCTCTTGCTATCCTTCTACTTGTAGTGCTTCTGATTTTATTCTTCAAGCGAGGCACCAAATTTGGCAAATCTATAAAGAGAAAGGATACTGAGAATCATGAACCAGATTACGATGCAGCATTGGCTCTTAAAAGATTCAGTCCAAAGGAGTTAGAAAATGCCACCGGTTGTTTCAGCTCGGACTACATCATTGGTGCTAGCAGTTTGAGCACCGTTTACAAGGGCCAATTCGAAGACGGTCAGATTGTAGCCATAAAAAGATTGAATTTGCACCAGTTCTCTGCAAATACTGACAAGATCTTCAAGAGAGAAGCCGGAACCTTGAGTCAGCTGAGACATAGGAATTTGGTTAAGATACTTGGATATGCCTGGGAAAGTGGGAAAACAAAGGCTTTAGTTCTAGAGTACATGGAGAATGGGAATTTGGATAGCATCATACATGACAAAGAGGGAGATCAGTCTAGGTGGACATTATCCGAAAGACTCGGGGTTTTCGTTTCTATTGCCAGTGGATTGGATTACTTGCACTCTGGTTATGATTTTCCCATTGTTCACTGTGATCTAAAGCCTTCTAACATCCTTTTAGATAGAGATTGGGAAGCTCATGTCAGCGATTTTGGGACGGCTCGAATACTTGGTCTTCATCTGCAGGATGGTAGTGCCCTTTCCACATCAACAGCTTTGCAAGGCACAATTGGCTATTTTGCACCAGGTATAAGCCTTTTATAATCTTTTACGGTCAATGCATTATTTATGTGTGATATGTTTTTATCATATTTATGTTCATAGATGAGTTGCAATCTAAATGAATAATTTAGTTCTTTTCAAATTTGTATAGTTAGTATATTTTCTGCACATTAGACTGTTCTAATTAGCAAAAATAGCACTAAAAGTTCAAGAGTTGAATGCGTTTTATTTCGTTCCTAAGTTTTGTGACCTAAAGATTTTCTTATATTTTTCACTGTCTGAACAATATTTTTCTGTCATTTCCAGAAACTGCCTACCTAAGGAAAGTAACAACTAAAGTGGATGTGTTCAGCTTCGGTATCATAGTGATGGAATTTCTAACAAAAATAAGACCAACAGGGCTCGCAGAAGAGGTCGGCTTGCCAACCAGTTTGCGCGATATAGTGGCGCAAGCCCTTGCAAATGGAATGGATCAAGCTATCAACATTGTGGACCCTGAGTTGATCACAAAAGACAATCCAGAAGTGTTGGAAGAGCTCTTTAAGCTATCATTGTGCTGCACTCTACCTGATCCTGAACGTCGACCAAATATGAATGAAGTTTTATCTGCACTTGTGAAGCTTAAGACAGCAAAATAGTATTACTGTCTTTTTAAATGATAAACAACATTGATATTAATTAATTATTGGTGCTGGTTTTTCAAAAGAAGAGAAAATCATTGCTTTCCAATTGTTTCATCACTAGTTTCTTTAACAATGACAAAGCCTTCTGGTTTCCATGTTAGTCTACCAGTTATGATGAAATGTTTGTATGCAACAAATTAGCAGAAGACTTTGAGTCTGCAATATCATGTGGAACTTTTGTAATATGATTAGTATTGCTTCACAACCATGTATTAATACTCCCAACTTTTTAAGTCTGCATTGACTATCTCTTGTTGCATAATCTATATTTTTCACTCCCTCTCTCCATTCGTCAATTAAATGCAGATATATCTATATATACATTTGAGTTTGCTCTGTCGTATAGTTAGAGAAAGATGTCAGTTTGGAATTAAAACTGACATCAGAAACAACTTATATATAAGCACTTAATTAAGTTGTTATCCAAATACACTTTATCCTTTTAGAATGAATAGATCTCAACTCAATGAATAGTCATCACAGTAACCAAAGTTCCAATTCCAGAATTATATAAAATGGACAGATTACAAATTGATTGCATTTGCATACAAAAAGAAGCTACAAAGAAGAATATCATAAAATAATGCTTCAATTACTAGGAGGATCATTATGAAGAAATTCTTGAATAGTTGAAGGGAACACCAAGCCTCCAAAACCAGAATCAGCACTCTCAGAAACAAAAACAGCTTTCCCTAAAAGCAAGTGTGCCAATCTCAAAGGCTCTTTCTTCTCCACACGAATAACACCATCACCATCACCATTTAGAAAATGCTGAATCCACCCATTTAACCTCAACACCTCCTTTTTACACTTTGGCCCTTCTACACCAACAATCTTTGAATAAAACCCACCTTCACAGTGACAAGAATCACAATCTTCATCACCCTCAAAATCAAAACCATCCCTTTGTTCCTCTGACATTCCTAAAAGCTTCATTAACCACTCAATTTCATCAACATCTTGAGCTTCATTTGAAGGAGTAGTTTGAGCAGGATATTGTTGATGGGTGAGTGAGAACCCTTGAGAAATTGAGACGAATTGTTGAGGTGGTTCACTGCTTTCTTGGGTGGGACATGTTTGGCTGCAAATTTGTTGGAGGAACAAGGGTGAACCCAAACTTGATGAAAAATTGCTGCTTTCTTCTACTTGTGATGATTCCGTTGTTTTTGTTGATGTGCTCTCTAATTTTAACCTTTTTTCAACCTGAGTACCAAATTAATCCATTCGTTAAAACATTGACAAGAATAACATTTCATGATGTTAAAATTGAAATTGTGATTTCTTCATACCTGTTTTAACGACGAGAAGAATTTGGAATGTGAAGAAGACATTGATAATGGTCCGAGTTTTGTTTTTCCTTTGGTTGTTATGTATCATAAATATATAGTAGTGTACTGCATTAGAATATATTAGAGTATTATGGTATTTATTTATTTACTTATTTATTTATTTATTACATCCACTACTTTTGAGTGTTCTTAGTTGAAGTTATTTCAATTTTAGCGTTTTGAATTGTATTATTATATATTGATTTGAATGAATTATTTAAATGAGTGGTTGGCATATAGATTAAGTGATTGGAAAAACAAATTGATAGATGAATAATGTAAAAAACAAGTGATTAACATTAAGTTGCATAGACATATGATAGATAATTCACAATCTAAGGGGAAGTACATTACAAGAACGTAAACTTCACCAAAAACACATAATGAAACCGAATTAAGGTCACTTTCCGGGAACAAAGTTGGTGGCATAGGCCCATGCATTGTTGTTGACAGGGTCAGAAAGATGGTCAGCAAGGTTCTCCAAAGGACCCTTTCCAGTGACAATAGCTTGAACAAAGAATCCAAACATAGAGAACATGGCTAATCTACCGTTCTTAAGTTCTTTGACCTTCAATTCTGCAAAAGCTTCAGGGTCGTCAGCTAAGCCCAATGGGTCAAAGCTACCACCAGGGTAGAGTGGGTCAGTGACCTCACCAAGAGGCCCACCAGCAATACGGTAACCTTCAACAGCACCCATCAAAACAACTTGGGTAGCCCATATAGCAAGGATACTTTGAGCATGGACCAAACTTGGGTTACCCAAGTAGTCAAGTCCACCCTCACTAAAGATTTGTGATCCAGCCTTGAACCATACAGCTTCACCGAATTTAACACCATTTCGGGACAAAAGCTCTGGGAACACACATCCCAATGCTCCCAACATAGCCCACCTGCTGTGGATTACCTCCAGTTCACGGTTTTTCGCAAATGTCTCTGGGTCAGCAGAAAGCCCAGCAGTGTCCCAACCATAGTCACCTGGGAACTCTCCAGTCAAGTACGACGGGGGCTCACCAGAGAATGGCCCTAAGTACTTCACACGGTCTGGACCGTACCATGGGCTACCCGATGAAGCTACTTTCTTTGTCGTAGCAGACTTCCTCATGGTGAACCTTGAGGCTCCCAATTCTTGGCTTGATGGGCTCAGCTTCACTGGCTTGCCAGCTAAGGTTGGTGAAGAGAGAGCCATGGATGAAGCGGCCATATTTGCAATAATAAAGAAAATACTTTCTTATTGTTATGCTTTTGTAAACTATGAATGGTGAGTTTCCATGTTAACATGGATGTGTATTTATATTGTAGATTAAGTTCTTGTGCTCTTATCTTATGTTATCTAAAGGTAAAATCTGATTGGAGGTTTGAGATTTTTGTTGCTACACTTGTCACCTTTCTAATCCACATATGGGTTAGATTCTTCATATGATTTGCAACCAATGTTGGTGTTACATGTGTACCTGTGGGATTCCCGTAGATATAAATTAACATTTTATTATTAATTCATAAAATTGGCTTAATTTTTGAGGCTATGCTTTCACTGACTCAGATCTGTAAGATAAATTTTTGGGTCCACATCTTGTGCACTCAGAACCACAAAATTTGAAAACACTGATTTGTGACTGTAGTGGATAATTTCTATTTCAAGAATTATTAGAGCAACGTGTAGTAAGGAATACAGGATAAAGGCAGACAAATTGTGAAAACAAACAACCAAGTCAGGGTTGATGATGTTACACATACAAGGGTCAATTTTTATTCATGAAGAAACTATTGTTAATTGTAACACACTGAGTTGGATCTTACTCTTACATGGCTGGTATTATTTAGGCCATTGTTTTCATTTTTCAACAACAAAAATTAAACAGTTCACAACCTCATGATTTATTATTAAGTTATCATGCAAGAGGTACTTAAGGATAGTTTTCACTCATTGTGCCGATTTATATGTGTTTATCTTAAATTAGTTGTCAATTAAAGATCAATAAATAGTATATTAAGTATACATACGATCACATGCATTTTGACAAAAAAATAATCAGTAAGCAGTGTGCTTTGAATTCTTAACTATCTTATATATGTTAAAAATGTTGAAGGGTTCAGACTTGAGACAACAAAAACTGTAAAACAGATAATTGCAAGAATAAATAGAAAAGGTTTATTATATCTCCACGTCATTTTTTGACTTAACTCTCTGATTTTTTTTTTAAAAAACTTTAATAATTCGGAATTCTATCAAACGACCAATTAAGCACTTATATCTCCACATCATTTTATGTAGCACAAGGGCGTCTAAGGATATTCCTCCATAGGTTTACATGTGCATAGAGGAAGTGAGGCAAGTTAATGGTCCCTGCTTTTTGTCGTACAAGATATTTTTACCAAGTTTAATTCCCATTTTAATGTTCATGACTTATCCAAAATATATGATGGCAATTTCTTATTGGATGAAGTATGTGTTTATGATATCTCTTTAGATTGCATGATCTGTTAGTATGTATGAGGACCAATTATATCAAGGTGTCTCAACATGCTTAGACAAATGAGATTGTTTGTCTTGCCTATTAGGAAATATTTGAATATATTATGATGTGAATGTGTGACAAATAAAAAGGATATTGAAGAACATGGCTTGAAATTAAATGTGATTACTCATGTTCAATTAATTTGATGTATAAAATCATTTTGTTCAATCTGTTATAAGTCTACCTATGAAAACATGAAACATAAGCTCCAAACTGTGTTATCAAGAGACAAAACTTGTAATGGTTAACTAATTTAGTGGTGGAGTTTGGATGAACTGTTTGAGGGAGCCATATACATAAGGAGATATAAATTATGACACTAGAACTAACAACTATTAACATTTAATTCACATCACATGTATTCTTTAAATTATACGATTCATAATTTCGTACTTTTTATGGTGCAATTATCTTAGAAGATAAGAAAACTTATTCCACTTTTTGACATTTTGAGATTATTCATAATTTTAGAGATATCAACTAAATTGTAAATAGACTACCTAATTTTAGACTCTATTTAAGACTCCTTTCTAAAAAAATTATTTTAATTTCTATTTTTATCTCTAATATAATAGATTCTCAATTTGTAACATTTTGGTAGGGATTTTGATACAGTGTCTTCTAATGAGGCTTACCATTCACCAACAAATAGCATGTATATACCTATTTAGTATAATAGAATTTTGAGTGTGCCATGACACCTCTAAGAAGAAAAATCATGTCACAAAAAAGACCCGTCTCTTGAAAACCATGATTGGAGATTGCTTTGAATATGTCCAAGGTAGTTTTTTTGGGTGTAATCAACATGTACTAGCTAGTGAAATGTTTACCATAATAATACAACTTTGGTCATTTAAAGGAGCATTATATAAAATTGGCAAAATTCATCATTTCTCTTCAAAGGGCCACAAATACACATTCTTGTGATAAATTTTTTAATAGATAAGTTTAACATAATTGAATCAAGAATATCTAAATTAAAGAGTTTATACTAAATATCTTGGATGAAATCCTTCTAAAAGATTTTAACATCTTCACGTATTATCAGAATTTATATAAGAATTTTATGAATAAATTGTCCGCAAATTGCATATAAAATCTTGAGACATAATTTCGTGGTGTCTTTCTGATTTGCGAAGAAGATTATGTAAACAATTTTTCAAATATAAACATGATTTTCCAACTAATAACTTTAAATAATGTCGATTCTTGAATATAAATAATTAAAAATTAACTATTACATTATTAAAAAAACACTATTATAAGATGAATAAATTTTTTATAGTATTTAATTTTATGTATAAAGCAGGTATAACGATAAGTTTTTTTCATAAACAAATTTCGAGGACTAAAATTTTAAATTAAAAAATCTAATCATTAGTTGAAATAGTTAAAATAATTAAAAAAAAATAACACATGCAACTTCTTAATTTTTGTTAGTGTTATTTATAGTATAATATTTAACATTTTTCATCATTTACGTAGAACCACAATTTCGTAGAGCTAAATTCAAACTTATTATATTTGTTTAAACCAGAGATAAACTAGAAGATACTTTATTGATACAATTTGATGATTTTTTTAATTCATTTTTGTCAGTATTATTTTACTTTTTATATTAACAATTACAAAGTCGTTTATAGTTTAGAATAAAAAGAAAAGATGGGATCGATTGAGAAACGTAAACACATTTTAACCGTTAAAACTTAAAACCCTAAACACAACTCACGTTCAGATCAGAAACACTCAACTCAAACTGACCGGATAAAAACCAAAGGCTCGCCGGAAAACGCCGGAGGATTTGGCCGCTGCCCACCAGCAACAGCGATCAAATTCATTCTACAGGTTTTCCTTCTTTTTATTTTTTACGAATTTTCCTTCCCCTCTCCTCTACCTAGCGCGAAGATGCGATTCCATCGCGATAGCCGTCGCTTCAAAAGGAAACGCACCGGTGATTGAGCTGTGTCGCCGCCAAGCTCTATACGGGCATGCGGAACATTCGATTTTCAGTTACCTTTTGCGGATGCTCTCGTGCGGCATTGTTAGTAACACTTAACTAGGGTTTAGTAGAATTATTTTATTTGATTAATTTGGATATTATACCATGCGTTTCAAATCGATCAATCTTTCTGCTGCAGCAGCAGAAAAGTCCTGATACTTTGGGAAGGGATAGGAGTGGGGGTGCACTGATTAATAGGATTTTGGAAGAATGTGCATTGTCGTTTTTTTTTCTCTTTACTGTAAACAAATTCATTCAATAGCTTGAACAAAGATAGGTACAAAGAGATTGCAAAGATTTGTATCGACGTCCCGTCCACAAATTAAAACTAAAACAAATAGCAAAGTCAAGAATGTGCATTGTTGGATATCGAGGGTGAACAGTTTAATTAAGCACATATTTATTAAATATATTTATCATATAAGAGTTTATGTAGTATAAGCTAATTTTAAAATTGAAGGATAAATGTGGGTATACTTTGTACTCCTTCCATCCCATATTGTATGATGTTTAAGGTTGTAGCACACTCCTTAACTTCTATAGTACCGACACTTCTGATCAAAGGCGCGTGTCCCAATGTCCGACATGTGTCGGTGTTTGATTGATTACATTCAATTCATTAATTTTCTCAAATTATTATTAGAGTCAATGTGTCACTATTTGTGCTTCATAGTCTTTAAGTAAAGTAATTAATAGTGTATATTTTATAAAAAGTGTTGTGCAATGTACAAATGCACTTTATATCTCCTATTAAATAGGTATTTTATCATTTATTGATCAAAAAGCACAATAAAAATGAATATGGGGTAATAGTGGAAAAATTGTTTAATGTTTCATTGGATATGTAAAATGACTATCAAATTTAGACAATTTGGTTTTGTTTAAACGTCTTACAATATGGGATAAGTATTGATTACTTCACAAAAATAATTGCACAATGAAGTGCTACTAGAGCTGAGCACACTTCTGGTTCTTTTTTTTGGAGGTTTTTAATCATTGCAGCTGTTGGTCACTGCTACAGGCTCTGTCATCACTTATTCCTGCTTAAGATACTTTGTTTCTCTCTCTAATTTCATATATCATTTGAATTTCATTGGGAACTTGTGAATTTGTTATATGGTTGATATGCTATGTTATTTTCACTAGCATTGGGAACTTGATCAAATCTTATAGTATTTCTTTTCATCTTGCTTTCATTCTTTTAACTGAAGTTAGTTGATTCTTTTAAAAGCAAAGCTATTAATCATTTTTTGGTAACATTTATAAGTTTTTTCATCTATTTTATTTTTCTGTACCCGTCACAGGTTTTTGGAGAAATTACCAATTCATCTACCATGGCTAATAATCCATCACAGCTTCTCCCATCAGGTTTTTTTTTCACTGTCTCTCACCAACCATTTTTTTGGGTAATCCAATATAGCTTTGAACTCTGTTTAAGATAACATATCATTTGTACTGAAAATATGCAGAGTTGATTGACCGCTGTATAGGTTCAAAAATATGGGTGATAATGAAAGGTGACAAGGAGCTTGTTGGTACTCTTAGAGGCTTTGATGTTTATGTTAACATGGTCCTTGAAGATGTCACTGAATAGTAAGACCTGCTCTACCATATTTTATGCTCTTATCCATTAAATAAACTTTCTGATGCTCCTTTTTTAATATTTATATTGTGCATATTTGACTGTTTTTCTGTAAAATATGTGGTTGTTGGGTAAGAAGATAGAATAGGACCAGCTTTACATGTTTTATGGGATGCAATTGTTCCGTGCGTGGACTCAATGGCCCCCTCCCACCCCCACTCAACTTTTTGAAATACAGTAGAATCGTTACTAAAAGCCACCATAATCCTTGACTTCACTTGATTGTTATTAGCGCTGATTCATCTGGAATCAATACAAATAATAGGAGTCTTCCATATGAGAAAGCCTCTCATATTCCCCAACCCTGTAACTTGAATGACTTATCCTCAGTGAATGCAGGAAAAAATACCTTCACAACTGGAAGACTAGCTAACATCCTGTAACCTCCAGTTAGCTCCCTAGTCCCTACTACAACTTTCAGCTAGTTAAAACTTAAAAGGACATGCCCTAAAGTAACAACATGCAGGTCTTAGATAATGTAACCATCTATCTTTTGAGGCTTTGAGGTCTATAGGAGCTCCCTATGCATGCTAAAGGAGCCTTCAATATCTTTCTTGGAGCTATATAACCAAGAGGTCTCTCTCTAAGTAATGCCATACAGAGTCTTCTGTGATCCATGATGATCATCTTTTGAACTTGTCAGGACATGTGTTATTATGTCTGGGTTAAGTGTTTAGGTTCAGTTTGTTATGCAAATATAGTACACCAACAACTATGTTTTTTTTTCATTGGGTGTTGTTCGATACACAGACGTAGACAATGTCATAATACCTTTATCATGTATTAAGTTCATAGATCATAGATAGATTATTTATATCTAATACTCCAAAGCACCAATGTCCCCCTGCCCCTGTACAAGTGTGCCGGCAAATAGTGGTTTCATACATCATTGCATTTATGTTGCTGTGGAGCATCTTTCTCCATGGGTTATTTCTTTTTGGGATTTGAGGAGTCTGAAGTATCAACTGTAGATTTATAATAATTTGATTTGGTTTTTTGTTTTTATAATCATACAACAGTGAGATCACTGCTGAGGGGAGAAGGATAACTAAGCTTGATCAGATTTTACTCAATGGAAACAACATTGCCATTGTAAGTGTCAAATTTTCAATTGTTTTCTATTTATCTAAATTCCATGGATTATTTATAAATCATTTGACTTAGCAACTGTAGAAAATGTTGACAGTAATCTCACATGTTTTTTAGTTTTTCCAGTGTCATAGTGATACTTACAATATGTGGTGTTCAATGCAGTTGGTCCCTGGTGGTTCACCTGATCCAGAATGAATAATGGTACTTGGTTACACCTCTATTTTGAACCCTTAGTCGATGCACAAGGCACATGATTCCTATATTTGAAAGAGGATTCTGAGGCAAGCTAGGTTTTTTTCTTCCGTAAGCTTGTTTTAAGGATACATGATTGTAGTAGCTATAAGACCTTAATCATCATGTTGAATTGTGGATTGTCCCGTGTAACAAGCAATGGTATTGATTACAGTTAACTCTGCACCTCTATATTCCCGTTTCTCTTCCATTACTATCAAAGTTCACCCGTGTCTACTATGAGCTGATTGTCAGCTAATGCTTAATTGGACTCCTTTCCCAATTGAATGTGGTACCTGTTATATATTTGCTAAGATTAGTGAAAGTTATTTGCATTGTAGTTATTAAAGGTCATCTTGCACTAATGATAAAAGGCTTCTCTTGTATTGTCAACGACCTGGGCTAAATTCTGATTGATGTCCCTGTTATATTTATATAACATTAAACCGGCTTAATTATGAAGGATTGAATCAGTTCAAACAGTTGTGACTGCTTTGCCAGTTTTATGATAATTGATTTTAAAAGTTTTGATTATCCAAGCATTGTTGTTTTCAACTTTCGCTTGAATGTTTTTACCAATGTTTCTTCATAGGAAAATTTGAGTGTTCAGACTTCTGTTTGTGGACTTCGTGTTGGTGTAGTTAGTTGGTCAGTGTTAGTTAATAAATGATAACTGATTATAGTTTGTTAGTGGTTCAATAAGCTGTATAGAGCACTATCCCTTTCCCACTCATTTATATATTTGATCAACATTAAATCTCATAAGTTTTTCTCTCTCTCGCAAGCTTTGATGCTACATTCCTTCTTTTCCCTTTTCTCTAATTCCCTTCAGACTTCATACAAATTACAAAATGAAGTGGACATATATGATTACATTAATTTTAGATCTTGACACGATGACGATGGATTTCATTTCAAAACCAGTGTAGGTTTTGAATATTTAATTAGCTTCATATTTTTTAATATGCTACAAATTTCAGAATATTATTCCATAACATATTAAAAGTGAAAATTTATCAATACCATTAGGTCAGCTGTGCTAAATAATTTAAAAAGATGATTGAAAAATTTAAACTATTAACCTCGAATTGTAGAAGAAAATATTGTGTTATCATCCTAATAGTAGTGATCATATTCAAATTGAAAAAAAATCACGTCAACCAAAAGTGCAATATTTTTTATGACAAATTGGGACCTTTATTCAAAATTTTAACCTCAATTGATTTATAAAACTTGACAATCTATTGGATTATTATTAGAGCTGTCAAAAAAGCCCCCAACTACTAGACCTCTTTATTTTTTTCTTATTAAACTCTTAATATTAGGCCTTTTATAAAAATAATTTTTTTTAAATCTTGGTCCATTATTTCATGGGACTTAAGAGAGGAGGCTCAAGGGGCTTATAGGCCCCCAATATTTTGATAATATTGAGATCTTTTCTTGAAAAAAATTTTAAATTTATTTTTTTTGAAAAAAATTAAAAAATATTATTTTTCTCAAAAATTGAGAAAAATAAATAAATCGATTTTTTTTCTTCAATAAAAAAAATCAAAATTTTTTTATCCATGAAAAAATTAAAAAGAAAATTATCAAATTTTTTTTTAAAAAGAAAATTATTTTTTTTTTGAAAACGTGGGCCTATAGGCCCACTAAGCCCCCAAAATTTTAAAGGGGAGTTTACTTTTTGGGGGCCTTTTAAATTATAAATTTTTTTCACTCTTACAACATGTGGGCTAGGCCCAATAATTAGGGGGCTTGTCAAATTGACAACTCTAATTATTATTATGTATAGAAAATTATCATATTTTGTTTACATGCAAAGAGAAATATTTTATAGTATTATTGACAAAGAAAAATCAATACAAAATTTAAAAATGTTGCACTCTGTAGAAATTTGGATGTTTTTAATATTTTGTTACAAGATTATATAAGCAACAAGCTTATAATATTTTGGTATTTAGTTTTTGTCATCGACTATTTTCTTGTTCCCATTGAAAGAGAAGAAAAAAATCCGCCACTCACAAATGCCCTTCCTCTTTCGTAATGTTTTCAGTTGTGCAGTTGTAAACTTACTTTCTTACTGGGTATTCAGTCCAGATGTCTCATAATATCACAAATTTCATATTTAAAGCTCAGTGATACTCCTATTTTTGTCAAATTATCTACTTATATAAAAATATGTTAGAAATGAATTTGGACATGAATATTTCTTAATATAAAACAATTCACTCAAAACTAAATTAATTTTACCAGTCCAATTCAAACATATACTAAGTGTAAAATTTTCAAAATATGTTTATTTTTTGGCATGGAGTTTTAAATATACTATGAAAAAAGAACAAGAGATATAAATTATATTGGAAGGAAAAAGGTACAAGCAGCAAATAATTGTGTGGATATTTAGTTGCATTATACATTCTTTCTAGTAGAGAAAAACAAGGTCGCAAGCACTTTCAATATCACAGACCGAGAAGTGAGAACCAAGAGAGATAATAAACTCTTTTTAGGAAAAAGTTATAAGCTTTGTCAAAAATAAAAGATAAAAAGTTTACAGGCAGTGAACAATTTTTATTTTGCTTGACATTTGATTACATTCTACATTCTTTTTAGTAGAAAACTAAGATGAAAGCCTGTAACGCTTTTACATGTGTGACCTTTATACACTGTTGGCAAACTAATTAAATAACGAAGAAAAGGGGGAAATAATTACACAATCCTGTGAGGTATAGTGAAGTTCAAATATCACCTAGATATAGAATCCATCAATGCATGAGAACGGTTGCTTCACGGAAACTAATCTAGCTAGCAGCATAGTTTCAGTAACCATGTTGCATTCATATTATTATTCTTTATATTCATTCTCAATTTGAGATGTTTTTGCATGACAGGCATGTTCAGATAAATCCTCCTCATTGAGCATTAAATCTGATCTCCCATCTCTGTTTAGGAAACTGACAAAATTGAACGGATAGCACAGAAAAGCCTCCTTTTGCTAAATTAAGCACGTTTTGTTGCCCTTCCTCTAGTCACAGACTTTGAGTAGAGCTCCTCATATTGTGCTGCTGAAGAATCCCAGCTGAAATCTATGTTCATGTCCTTCTGAACAAGTTGCTTCCAACTCTTAGGATCGTTTGTGAAGAGATTAATTGCACGTACTAAGGCATCGTTTATTCCCTGTCAAAATTGTGTTATTAAAGTTTAAAAGACCAACAAACGACATAAAATAATGTTTCATCGATAGATGGGAATGTTGAAAGGTGAATAAGGTAGATTAGACATACATCAGGTTAACTAAAGCTTTGCATAACTGACTCTATAGTAGACATGAGATGACAATCAGTCATACATGACTAAAATAGGACCAATTTTGCTTAATTTTAATTATAGAGGTACTCGATTGGCTCAACAAAACTTGGGAAATCAAAATAATCCATGCTACGAACACTAAGATTGCAATTAAACCTATATAATAAGAAAGTATAATTAATTTGGCTAAAATGCATTTTCAGCCTCCCACATTTTAAAATCTAGCGATTTTAATCCCTTAACTTTAGTTCATTTTACAAATGGTTGGCCCCTCTTGATTTTGACTCGACCAACACTGACGTGACATTTTTCTTTTTTATGATTACGTGGAATATATAGCTCATTTAAAATAAAAAAAACTAGAGCTCATTTTATTTTTTTTAAATTGCCAACTCATTTTTTAATTTTTTTTTTAAAAACTTGTCAACTCTTTTTCAGTCTTTTATCTTTTACTTAATAATCATTTCAGTCTTATATCTTTCACAAAATTATACAAGTTTGTCATTTTTTTAAAGACTAAAATGAATATCGCGTTAAAGATAAATGATGAAAAGAAATAAAAAGATAAAGGACCAAAATTTTAAATTAGCCAAAATTAAAAAAATGAAGAGACAATATCAAAAAATGAGTTGACAATTTTTTTTTAAATATAACAAATGAGCTGTATATTCCACGTAATCATAAAAAATATATAATGCCATGCCAGAGTTAACCAAGTTAAAATCAATAGGGTCAACCATTTGTAAAAAGGACTTAAGTTAAGGGGGTAAAATTGCAATTTTCGAACTAGGGGGCCAAAATTGCTGGATTTTGAAACTTGAGAAGCCAAAAGTGCATTTTAGCCAATTAATTTTTTATTCTCACACTCTCTTGTTTCGTAAATACTGAAAATAAAAATTATATATTATAATTATTAGATAATTTAAACTAGTATCAGTTTTTCATCCCCTGACCTAAAGATGGAGGTGGGGGTGGACCAAACCTACACCATTACCTACTTTATCCTAAACAACATGACAGCATCTGCCATGTTGGACAGTAATGATGTGATATTTTATTTTACCTTCTCATCGGCATTCAAGAATGTAAATCCATTTCGAAACTGTGAAGGTATTGTATCATCATCAACGTCAAAAACACTGAAAAAATGAGATATAATTTAGTCAATAATCAGAAATAAGTACACTACATGTCATATGCTATGCTAACCTGTCATTTAGGCCACCGGTTTTTCTGGCAATAGGTATGGCACCATATCTCATTGATATCATCTGCACGAAAGATATTAGGAAAATGTGTAAAGTAAAAAGAGCTGAATTTAGGCCTACCATTATGTTTGCTCTTGACCAACTTATATGACCATATTTGTACAGTTGGATTCTTTATCATGTCATTTTTTTTCATTCAGGTGGAGAAAATGGATTTTGGGGGCACACAATTGAGTTTGACTAGATAAATATCATTTAATAGTGGAGTAATGATAAATATATAAGCATCAATAATCATGAATATGATACAGTTTTCTGAAAAATAAAACAATTTTTACTGGAAACATGTATCATGAAAGAATGGAACATGGATTTGTCATACCTGTGTTAGGCCACAAGGTTCAAAGATTGATGGAATGATGAACATGTCAGATGCAGCATAAATAGCATGGGAGAGAGACTCATCATACTTCAATATCAACCTTATGTGGTCGTGATTCTGAAAGTGGTTGGCAATGCCCTCAAATTCTCTCTAGAGAAGAGAAACCCGATAATCAGTCGCCAGAAAATAAGAGCAATTAATTGGCATGTCAGAAAAATCAATTTCATTAACAACCTACTTCCAAAAGAACCAAAACATTTAAAATTAAATAACCAGATCTCAATCTTCCCTTTCATATAACTGTGTCTTGTCTCCCACACCCTCATTAATTTAAAACATAAACGAGTTTATATAGGTTCATACATAAATTACTGTACCTATTATTTATTACTTTGATTTTAGTATTGAAATCATTATTTGACTGTTCTAGGCATATTCCCTCAGTTATAATATAAAAATCATTATTTTCTGTTTTGCTGTGTTTAGTTATTTTCTTTTGCTGTTCTAGGCATATTCCCTCAGTTATAATATAGAAATCATTATCTTTAGGTTACTAAGATGATACAAAGGAATGAACCCTTAATGCTGCTAACTACTCAATCCCACACCAATACCCCAAGTCTAGTGGCTTAACTAAAGATTTTTTTTATTACTACAATTAAATTTGCACTTAGAAATTAGCTTTTAAGTACATGCCACCAGCATACTAAATATTAATACATTTATAAGCTAAAGCAATCAGAAAGACAAATAACTTTCAGGCCTTTCATCATCATTACATTCTGCAACGGTGTGATTAAGGATCCTCACCTCTGGTTATATAGTTCACTGAAACATATACCAGTGTAAAATAGTCTTTGTGCTGATAATGAATTCCACCTATGCTCTATGGTGACTTTCTTCTGCTATAGTGTTTTAGCAGTCTCCACTCTAATGTGGAATAGAATACCTCTAGATTTCAGATATAAGGAAAGAAAATATGACCTGAATATGAGGGACTGGACTTGAACCAAGTAGAACAAATTGTCCTCCCAGTTCCAATGTTAGATATATTGCATGTCGGATAAGATGAACACCTTTTTGTGGAACCAATCTTGTAATGCAGCCAACCTATCATAGAAGACAATAGAAAGATCCAACTATTAAAGCAACTTCATTCGTAAGTTCTAAGAATAAATAATTTCTAAATGAGTAACAAATATTTAGAAATTTCCAAAAAAGACATCATTTCACGGCATATATAAAATGTCTGCAAGGCAAGCAGCAAATGACACCATAAAGCAACATCCATAAATTATTTGAATAGAATACAGGAACTTATAATTTGTTGGGAAATATGTAAATTCTTAGAATTTGGGACTGGGGTAAAGATTGATCATCATTTTTCAGAGCTAAAGTCCTATATTGAGACATCACCACTGGTATTTGTCAACTCAAATGATCAACTAGGGGGTGTTTCACCAACACTTTAAGAGCTTCTTGATAAAATATATGTAACATTGTTCATGTAAATGCTCCCTCAAGTTGGTAAATATGCTAAAAGTGCAAAAAGAAATTTTGATAACTCCTTCCTTTTGACACACTCTTAATGATTGTGTTAGATGAAATGAGAAATACCTTATAATAAATTCTTATTATCTTAGCATATCACTAAGGGTTAGTTGCTTATCTTAGAGTATCTCAGTTGTAATCATGATTTGTTTCCCTATTTGATTAGGGTTAGGAGTCTAGTTAGTAAAAACATGTTTCAATGATTAGTCTCCCACATTAAGCCATAACCAAAAATTAAAATATTTCATCCCTTCCCTCTATCTAAAAACCACAGCGTCAAAATGGTATCAGAGCAACACCATCCTTTGACCCATCCTGTCACTATTCAACTGTTTAGAACTCTAATACTTCTTTCCCTTTTGTTGTATGTACAAAAATGCTAGCCATTATTTCTCTCCCAAATTCTTTGTGCTAGTGTTTTTTATGTCTCCTCCACTGTGAATCTCTGGCACGAATTCTTTCTATCAAAGCTGCACACTCCGACATGTCCTCCCTCCCAGCACGTTGATACAGTTTTTCTGGCAACCACCACCACTATTCACTGCCATTGGAAAAAATTTAGATTGAGACCGCCAACCAATCTACGGTCTCCCAAAATTTCAAGTCCAGTAGCCCAAAAATGTGCACACACGCTCTGCTTTTCAGTTGCATTTTGGGTGATTAAAAGCAAAAATGACAAAGCTTGAATAAAGTGTAAACTATAATTTAAAAATGACGAAATTTCAACCAAAAAAAACAAAGACATAAGAGCAAACTATAATTTATTGTATCAAATAAAGTGTCCAATAAAATTAGAATATATCATTACCAATGGCCTCCTAACGTCTGCAGAAGAAAGACCTAGATTCCTTCTCAAGGCTTCCTTATTCTCTGATTTCCCTTGAAGATCATTTGCATTGTACTGGACTTGAAGAAATGGATCAGTGGCAGGATTCCATATATCAGTGTCAATACCATTAAGAATACCGATGAACTTTTTGGAGTGGGTAGAGAGAGTTGAATGGAGGCCTTTACCTCCCTGCATTTTGTACAGTAATGTCATTCATGAGAACAACTTTTAAGATTGAAAACTGAAGTTGTGGAGATTGCTTGATTATGCATTTATCCAAACTTAAAAACATTTAGGATGAATTATGTATGATTCTCCATTATTTTTTCTAACTGAAGATAGTGTCAACTCCAAAGATCAATAAAAAAAATCATTTACTATCAGATCTCCTAGTACCCTTACATTGCACGTAACAGTGTCAAATGCCAAATAGCTACTACATATACATATGCAATAGTCTTTCATTTATTATTTGAAACAAAGCCCTTGTATATTCTTAAGAATCATAACTTCAAAAAGCTTAAGGTGTTAGGAAAAGCACATGAGTGTTTTTTTTTTTTTATAAAAAAAACACATGAGTGGTGTTAGATTTAGAACACATCCCTAACTTGAAATCCATTAGGCCAGCAGCATGGACAAAGCACGAACCCACTCAAAAAAAATTTGCTGGATTTATAGTTCAATCAGAAAGAGAGAAGTAGCATGGATCAAATTCTTCGCCAGTTGGTCATACAGGCTCAAGTCAAATACTAAGTCAAGGACCAACTCTCCCAAAAGCTTTCAGATGAAGGCATCTGAATGGTTATATATTTCTAACAATTCTTTCCTGGAACAATCTGCTTAGCATAGAAAGGAGAGTAAAGTAGATGCAATTATAGGACAAGAACAAGAAATGCTTGTTCACAGTTGATATTAGAACAATCTGCTTGCCTTATTATTTCATTAATTAATAAAAAGTGGATATTTTGATAAACTAGAAAATAGTTAATATGCACAAGAACAAAAAATGAACCATACCTCTGCAGTTCTCACTTCTTGAGCATAAGTGGGGGACACTGTTGTTACAATGTTTGAGTAAACAACTGCACCCTGACAATTGGAAGGTAAACTATTACTTATATTTGCTCATAAATAGCAGAATAGATAATCATTTTATGAGTATACCTTGACAGAATTGACTCTGTTATGTGCTGAGTTGTCCTGCATTCTATCTGGTCTGTTTAGCTGGTGGCTATCAAGACCACATGCTTCCAACTCTGAAGCTCCTGCAGTCCCTTGATACTCAAAGTTGTGGCATGTAAAACATATCCTAGCTGAATTTAATCCTTTTGGGGCATATACATCCCAATATAGAGGAGCCTAGCATGGTAGCAATATGATGTAATTCTATAAGTTACTCAAAGAAAAAAAGTTTGATAAAAACAATTTGATAGGCCATACAATAAATGCTGTCTGCCAATCATGGCAATGGATGATATCTGGCTTCTTGCCAGCTTGAAGAAGAAACTCAAGAGCTGCACGGCTAAAATATGAAAATCTTCTGAAGTCGTCATGCGCGCCATAATAATCTCCTCTCCAAAAGAACTTACCAGGATGATGAGGCTCAATGAAATAAACAGGAAGGCCTGCATATAGGTCTAATCTATTAAACGATTGAAATATTTAACGATTGACCTTCAACCCTAAACCCTGTAAAGACAACCAACTACAATGGAAATATTTAACGATTGACCTTCAACAGTGCCAACCCAGATTTTATTTTTGAATAATTGACCATCAAAGTATGACTCTATCACCACATCCAAAGCCTGCAAGAATAATCAAATTGTAACAAATTAGTTGAAGATACCAACCACCAAGACTCCATCGACATCTTTGATTCTTTTCTGAATAAATAGCATACTCTTAAGTCACCAATGCGGTCATATTGCATACAGTCATATTTGGGAAGTATAATTTCAACAAGGTGTCCTTTCTTTTGCAATGCTTTACTTAGACCACTGATAACATCCCCCAAGCCACCAACCTGTTACGGAAATAACTCAATCTAAATATCAGTACATAACGTGAAAAACAGACTAGCAGAAAGCAGAAGATCATGTACCATCCTAGGAAGAATAATATGGAAAGGTATAATGAAATAATCAAACAGGGAGCTTCTTAACTATGTTAAATTTGAAGTTAAGAAATACTCCTAGAGAATCCATTGGAAAAAACACTACTAATGTTAAATCTGAGAGTAAATGTAGTGACATAATCTGTTTGTTTCCTCAAGGAATCTTCCAAATGACCAATCTCCTGGGGAAGTAATGAATGGTTTTGACAAGATACCCTTAAGGATTGTTGGAGTTCAGTCTGACCAAATTATCCTTAAACCTAAAAAGTACAAATTTCATATGCATCCAAAGGACCCACCTTTCTCATATAAAGCCAAATCCCAAAATTGGATCGACAAAAATTCTTCTGAGGTCTGTTTACAAACCCATTGTGGTTCAAATTTAGACAATAGCCTAGCCCACATACACCATGCATATGCAATTACACAGTAAATTACTCTAAGATACCCTTAGAGTTTTGGCTTTAGGCCTAGCTCAACCCAAAAAATCAGCCAAGAGGTGAGGTATGTCCAAACCTTATATAAAAGTGGTTGAAATAACACAGATCTCAACAAATGCATTAAGATAATATATTGCAAGACATTTTTCATATATTGTGGTTTAAGCTTGTAACAAATATACCCTTTGGAAAAGGAAGAAGAACCAAAGAATATAGTTTGAGATTGAGATGATATTTGAGACTAAAGATGGGGTTAGAGATTGCATAGACAGTTTGTGAAATTGGAAGGTAGAAAAACCCACAAACAAAGAGAGAACCTTAGCGAGAAACGACAGCCAAAAGTTGTTCACGGTTGATGAGAAAAGAATCATGGAAATAATGATATTTTACCATGAAAACTAACAAAAGAGGGAAGCTGGCATACAAAGGGTCATCAGAGACTCAGAGTGAATGCGCAACTGGTGAGAAGAAAAGAATCATGGAGATAATGACATTATTACCGATGTGTTCTAGATTTTTGGTAACTCAACAGTAGAATGGTGACAGGACATATCACGGATGATGATACTACTTTGATACTATGTCAAAGTTATAAGATTAAGTCTTTTAGGTATAAAGGGGGGAAAGGGTATCCTCAAAATAATATTGATATGGCATGAATGATATATTGGGTGTCATTACAAAAGAAAAGTATTGATCCTTATTTATACTAAAATTTGACTCCTAGTCCCAATCTTAATTAAACAATGAAACAAATAATATATATAAGGATATATGGAAACTAGTTTTAAGAGATAATCTAAGATAGGGTCAAAATACTGTAAGATACTTTCACACATTCAAGCAAAGGTCCACTGTCAAAGAAATGGAATGTTGCAATTAGAACAATTCCCATTCTTAATGGGTATAAAACAGTACAAGTGTCTGAAATTCTTAACCACGTGCTACTTATTTCACAAAAAGAATTCAACAACTGGCAAGAAGGAGAAAAAAGATACGAGAGACTGTGTTTTAAGGATGTCTGGAAATTTATTTCAATGCAGAAATTGCACCTAGTATTCCCCTTATTTACATAGAGTAAGAAGATGTTAATGTTGTGCCTCCTTAGCATCATGTCAGTCAGTGTTAGTTATTACAGTCAAAGAATAGATTGTAGGTGAGGGGATAAGATATGTTGAAAGAATCAAAAACATCAGGGATAAAATAAAATGAGTTCACAAGAAATAAAATAAGGATAAGGATACAATGAATGCACCTTAGCTACTGGTGCCATCTCTGCTGCAATATGAATCACGTACAATCCTGGACTAAAGATAAAAGGGGATGCATAAGACAATGGAAGATATATAAAATGCAACATACAATTAAAAATTAATACCTTGTTGCAGATGATGTAAGCCCAAGAAATGCAGATATAGCCTCATGTTCGGTCTTTTCTTTGTAAGCCATATATACATCACTAACACTCTTGTCTCTCTTCCAGACCTTTTCTCTCAAAAGCTTTGCATCATCTACTGATATCTTCTTTTCAAGTGCCCAACCATCAATTAGAAGCAACAACCGACTCCAGAATTCCCACGGCATATCTTCCACTGGTTCATCCGGCGCCCTTCTCTTGCTTTCTTTTTTCAGAAGATCGAGTGTATCTTGAAATTCCTTCACTGACTGCTGATACAACTGAACGTAAGAGTTTATATCTTCATCTGATTTTTGTAGCTGGCTCTCCAATAGTTTTATCTTTTGTTGCATTAGTTCATTAGATTTTTGCAATTTATCAGATGACAGCTTATAGATGTTAGCTTCTTCGAGGGATGCTTCCAATTTATCAACCTTCCTTTGAAGATCCTGGTTTTGTTGCAGCACTGTAACAGCTTGGCTGTCTTGTTTGGTTGCTTTGTCTAGCAGCAATTGCAAATTTTCAACCTTATCAGACAAATCCTTGCATTCAACTCTAAGTGTAGACAGTTCAGATACATCTTCTGGAAATATTGACAGTTTTGATTCCATGTCTTTTAGGGCTGATCGCAAAGATAAGCGTTCTTTTTCCAATACCGCTAAACGTTCATCATTGTTTGCAACATCATTGAGCTGTGCTTTAAATGATTCTATGGCATTCTTCAAAGTGGCATTTTCTTCTCTAATTGAATTTAGCTCCTCGGTAAGGGAATGGATCTTATCATTATGACTTAGATTGTTTGTAATTGCATCACTAAATACTCCATTTTGAAGTTCATGCAATTCAGCATCTCTTCCTTCAATACTGCCCTTTTGCGCCAATTCACTACGCAGTTTCTCCAACTCACCCTCCAAGAGTTCAACACGTGTCTTTTCCTGGGCCGCAACTTCAATCCGCACATCAGACTCGGCCAATCTCATCGCTAAGACATTAATTTCTCCTTGTAAGGCTTCCTTTTCGGCAAGAATCTTTTCAAGGTCTTCAAGTGCATGAACTCTAGCTTGATTCAGAAGAAGGATATCTGCAAAAACAACATACAATTCTTAATAAGAGGTAACAAGACATTTAATAAAAAACTGTGTATTAAAAAAATAAGGAAACCCATAAGTATTCAAGAAAGAAATCTTACTTTTCTCTGCATTTTTTATCATGGCTAACAAATGGTCGAGTTGACTGCCAGACAACTGTTCAGCCCGCTCTGCTCCGTTTACGTTCAAGGCCTATTTCATAATTAAATAATTAGTTAGTAGCAAAAAGGCGTTAACCTGTTGAGTTTTTTTCGACAAGTTTATACAAGTAACAAAATCAGAATAACAACAATGGTGTTCAGAAGCACTTATTTATATTTATTTTATAACATAAACACTTGGTGTTCAGAAGCACTTATTTAAATTTATATTATAACATAAACACTTTTTTTAGTGACTTTTTTAGTAATGTAATGAAAATCATTTACTTGTTTAAGTGTTTAGAAAAACACATGAAAGTAACTTAGGCTCTTCTTGGATATAAATAGCTTAATTAAGCAATTATAGCATAAACGCTTATCATCTAATTGTTTATGTATAAGCTATCTCTATAACAAAAAAATAAAATAAAGTCATATTGGTTTTTGTATATGCTATAAATAAGTTGTTTTCATAAGCTATCTATATGAGCTTATGAAAATAAGATGAAAACAACTATTATTTCCCTAAACTCTCCCAAAAAGTGCTTATGCATGTAGATAAACTCAAATAATTCAATCTAAAGAGCCCTTATTATGATATGTCATGAGCTGTTTTGAGCTTAATTCTATAATCTCGCGGAAATAGCTTAAAGAAACAACCAAGCTGCAGAATTTACTCACCATCATGTCCTGTTGAATTGAAAAATCAGGTCATGCATACATAAACACTTAATAAAATTGTTAATCCAAACACAGAAGACATTGGTATGTAACAGAAGTAGCATTTGTGATAAGAGAGAATAATAAATTGATAGGTACCGATGGTGTGGAATTATTATTAAGAGGCAGTAGAATTGGAGGGTTGAAATTGTGGAGAGAATCATCATCAGAGTTTTGATTTTGATTGAGAGCTCCATCAATGGAAGGGTGTGATGCTTTCTTGATATATTGTCTTTTGTGGCGAGAACTGCAGAGAACAAAAAAGAATACCTAAATTCGAAGCAAAAAAATGAAAAGAGGAATGAATGGAATAGATATTTACCTGGGAATACGGTGTCGCATTTTGCAATAAGGTTGAAAAGGAGAGTGCATTACGCGAGTATTGTTATTATTACAGTTGAAGCCGTTGTTGCTATTCAGATTCCAGCAAATAAAACATGTTGTTAGCTTCGAAGCCATTTTAGCGACCAATTGATCGTTTCTTCTTCTTCTTCTTCAGAATAGAGACGCAGCCTCGTCTTCCTTTGGGTTCAGTGAGTCTTTTATTATTACGGTTTCTTTCATTGTGAAAAAGGAATCTAATTATATTCATTTATTTTAATTGGTAATTATCTGAAGTGTGAAGACAAATACTAGTATTAAGGGTGGTGGTGGTGTACTTAATTGAGCTGAGAGGAGAGTGGAGCGTGAAGTGTACGTATGTCGATGGTGCTTTGCCACGTCATTTGTGACCTTATCTTATAGTCTTAGGACAACGTCTCTTCAATTTATTTCAGTTTAGTTTTGGGGTCCCCTCTGAATCTAATAATCCTCCTCACTTTTATTCTCGCTCACTGGCCAACACCAGATAGCGCTGCTTTCACAATATTGTTAGACACATAATAACTACACACAAATAAATAAAATTAAATAACTTATGATATAAATATTTCTAGTGAATCGCTTATCAACAAACAAAAAGGTGAAGTCACGTTTTTGTTTGAGTGTAGCAGCAATGTGCAAAGCCCATACTCCGCTCCGGATGCAGTGCAATGTTGTCTGTATCTAAATCTCAATGCAATTTGACTTCTTTGACCCAAAAACAGGCTTTGTCTTGCTTAAATTGATTTTAGTTAGAAATAATAAATTTAAAGTTGTCTCACAAGTCGGTGGATTTAGATTTTGAAACTAACAATTTACATTTACTTTAAACAACTAATTTTAAAGCTATTTAGAGTGTGTTTGCTTCATGGGTTTAATTTAAAAAAAAATATTAATATTGTTAAGAAAAAATTTAAAAAAATTGTTTGGATAATAATTTAAATTTATGGGATAATTATTTCGAAATTCCTAATAAATGAATAAAGGTTCCTTCAATATGAATTTTTTATAAAAAAAATTAAGTATGGATCTCTCTATTTTAAAAGACTATAATTATTTTATTTTATTTTTTGGGCTCCTTCTTTCATCTTCTTTTTAAAATAGATGTTCTCTTTAATGTAATTTTTAAAAATGATCGTTTTTTAAATGGTGTATAATATTAGGGGATTTCATTAAAAAAAATGATAAAGTTTTATGTTAAAAAAAATCATGCCCTTTTATTGCTAATTTGGAAGTTATGTTATGGTGTTAGTGTGTGTTTTTTTTTTAATAATAGTAAAAATTAATTATTAATTTTATTATAAAAAAACAGTTTAATATATTACTTTGTATCTCCTTATGATGTCATATGGTGTTAGTGGGGTAACATAGTATCTTACCCCAAAAAAATTTATTCCAATCTACATGGGAATAAGTTTCCCACCAACATAGCTTGGGAATAAATTTTTTACCTTCATTGGATAAACAACGTTAGGTATAATTTGATTATGGGAATAATTTTCTATCTTTTATAACTAACATGAGTTCATTTAATTTCCTATATGCGATTCTTAATAATATATTTTGCAACTTTGAAACAAACATACTTATTTGTGTAAAAAAAAAAATCAGAAGTTAAAAACTTGATTTGAAATAAAACTTAAACAAAAATAATTTTAAAAAATTGACGTCTAATTTGAATAAAATATGTCAATTTTTTAATTTTTTTTGTATATATTTTTTGATGAAAAATAAAATAGAGTGAGAATGATATTTTAATTTAAAATATAAAAAAAATTCAAATTTATTGAACACTTATAAATAAATTTTCCTTTGCCTCTTTTTAATTATATTAACGAAATTTTTGTTTATATTCTATTTCAAAAGAAATATAATGTATTACAATATGTTTTTAATACTAATAATTATTAATTAATTTATTCAAAATTGAAATTATTAATTGTAAATTATAAAGCCTAAAATGAACTAATCAATTTAGGAAATAAATAAATTGAAGAATATATTGATGATTGATAAGTAAATCAGTAACTGATATTATATATAAATGCAAATAAATAATAAATATCATATATAAATGCAAGTAAATAATAAATTTACGTTATTATTAAAAGTATATTATAATAAAGAGGTTGCAACAATAGGAATATTTTTTTCACAATATGGAGTGTCACTCTGTCAACAAGGAGAAAGAAAAACACGTGTGACACGTAATTATTTTTTACTTTATTTATAAATTTAATTAGAGTTTTAATTCATTTATTTTTATTGATTTATAAAATTGATTATCTTATTTTAAAAATTGATAGATTTGATTATTTTTTTTAATTTTTTAATTAAAAAATAATGACGTAAAATTGTTTAAATAGTGTGACATATAATACGACGATATAAAATGATTAACATCCATTAAATTAAAATAAAACGATATAAAATTCCACGTAAGACAGAGTTGTGCTGACGGAGAATTTTTAATAAAAAAAAAAAATATGCTCCGTCTCAATATTCACAAGAGGCAATTTTTAATTATTATAATATCTATATGATATTTCTCATTTGAAAATTAATCCGAAAGCAAAAAAAGCGCATTTGAAGAATGGCTCATTTTGGAACAAATTGGTGTGATTTGAGGGACAAGTGGATTGAGTCACTTAAAGCGTGTGATCATTAGTCTTTGTAGTTGTGAAGGGGAAGTCACTCATTTAGGGGGAAGCTATGATGCACACGGTACTAATACTAATACGGCTACGACAACATTTACAAAAAAATAAGCTTGTCCCTTTTCATTTTAAATCTTGTGTCTTTTCAAAAGAGAACCGCATGTTAGGAAAAAATGAACACAATCACTACACCAACAACAATATCATGTTATGTATAACAAATTATAGATACATATATTACTAATATTTTAAAAATATCTCACAAACCTCCAACCTGGTAGCCATGAATGATTTCAACTGATAAAGTGATTTCAACATTTAAAATAAAACTATCAGGAACTGGCATTAGTTGAACAGTTGGACCCAAGTAAATGACATTCTAGAATGTCAGACATTCTAGATGAAGAGTTGGTTGGGGGATGGGTGGGTGGATGTCAGTAATTAATAATCGGATTTCTTTATAAAATGCTATTGGATTTCTTTATAAAATGCTATCGGATTTCTTTGTTTCCAAACACTACACACTACACACTACAATCATCACTTTCTCTAAATTTTCACCATGACCAAATCCTTTGTTTTCTTCTGGTTTTTTTCTTTCTCCTTCTCAATGCAGGTAGTTATATATTTAAATTTCATTTTACTACTTTAGATACCTTCTTATTTGTTAAGATTTGGTTGATTTTGGATAATTTTACTTGTGCAGGAGGGAATGCTAATGGAGCAAAGTTGGTATGTTGCAAAACCTTCAACAAGTGAACGTGTACTCCATCTGAAAGATAGTTTAATATATAATTTTAAAAATGTACTCCATCTGAACGTGTACTTCGTATTTGTAAATATCGACATCTAACTAAATCAATAAAAAAGATAGTTTAATATATAATTTTAAAAAATATGTATATTGATAATTTTTTTAATTGGTTATTAAAATATAAAAAAACCATAAACAATACCCTTAAAAGACACGTATCACCCTCCATAATGTTTACCAAGAGATTTTCATAAAAGAATAATTTTGATAAATATTTTACATATTCAAACAAAAAAAAGTGAAATATTTGTTAATGAATATGTTTTTAGTTATTAAGAAGTTAATTCACACTTACGAGATGAGATTATAAGTTTAACTTGTCGATCTAAAAATATTTTTAATGAATAATTTGTAAGTATTTATATTAATACTCATCAAAACTTTTATTAAATAAAAAAAAAAACTAAAGTGGAAATATTCATATATCGTTGTTTATATTTTGTTAAGTTGATTAAGAAATTGAAATATTTAAGCTGTTGGAGATGAAAGTGAGGGCGCCTAAATGAAACAATAATTTATTTGGAAAAGAAAAACAGAAAGTGTATGTGATTTTGTGGACAAAAATAATGTAAGATTGATGATGGTCTAAGCAAGCACATAGATGAATGGGAGAAGAATCTCAAGACTTGTCCTCCCAAAACAACATAGTCATTGGTCGTTCCTCTCTTTCTCAACCTCACTCGACATAGGAACCTACATTACCTCCCTTCAATCATGCGCCCACAACACAAACCTCTCCAAAGGCAAACAAATCCATTCCCATTTGCTCAAAAATGCTTTCTTTGCATCCCCACTTGCCATCACCAGCCTCATCAACATGTACTCAAAGTGCACCCTTATCGACTATGCTTTCAGAGTCTTCAACTACCCAACCCATCATCAAAGAAACGTTTTTGCTTACAATGCAATCATTGCTGGATTCGTTTCCAACGGGCTTTCCCAATATGGGGTTCTTCTTTATAAACAAATGCGGTATCTGGGTATTGTTGTTCCTGATAAGTTCACTTTCCCATGTGTGATCAGAGCTTGTGGTGATGCTGAGGAGGATTTGGAGGTTAAGAAGATTCATGGCTTGTTGTTTAAACTTGGGTTGGAATTGGATGTTTTTGTTGGAAGTGCTTTGGTTATTACTTACTTGAAATTTGGATTTGTGGTGGATGCACATGAGGTGTTTGATGAATTGCCTGTTAGAGATGTTGTGCTTTGGAACTCAATGGTTAATGGGTATGCGCAGATTGGCCACTTTGAGGAGGCCTTGAGGGTGTTTAGGAGGATGGTGGAAAATGGGGTAGTTCCTTGTAGATATACAGTTACTGGTGTTTTGTCTATATATTCTGTGATAGGAGACTTTGACAATGGAAGAGCTGTTCATGGGTTTGTGATAAAAATGGGTTATGATTCTAGTGTTGTTGTTTCAAATGCACTGATTGATATGTATGGGAAATGCAAATGTGCTAGTGATGCCTTGAATGTATTTGAGATTATGGATGAGAAGGATATATTTTCATGGAACTCAGTAATATCAGTTCATCAACGGTGCAGTGATCATTATGGAACTTTGAGGCTTTTTGATAGGATGCTAGGCAATAGGGTTCAACCTGATTTAGTTACAGTTACAACAGTACTTCCAGCTTGCACTCATCTAGCAGCCTTGATGCATGGTAGAGAGATACATGGGTATATGATTGTAAATGGGTTGGGGAAGGAAGGAACAAATAACGAGTTTGATGATGTTCTATTGAACAATGCATTGATGGACATGTATGCAAAATGTGGAAATATGAGAGACGCTCACATGGTTTTTGATAACATTAATTTCTTAGCTTAAGCTTAAACATAAATAGTCAAGGTGCATAAAAAATAAAACATTGAAGATCATAGTTCATACCAATAGGAATAGGAAAATAGACATAAAGATTAAAGACATTAACTGTTTTCACTTGGCAGTAACAGAACATGACCCATCTCTTGGTAAATATTTAAGTACCCGTCAGACAGAGTTGCACTGACGGGGAACTTTTAATAAAAATAAAATAAAATAAAGATGCTCCGTCTCAATATTCACAGGAGGCAATTTTTAATTATTATAATATCTATATGATATTTCTCATTTGAAAATTAATCCGAAAGCAAAAAAAGCGCATTTGAAGAATGGCTCATTTTGGAACAAATTGGTGTGATTTGAGGGACAAGTGGCTTGAGTCACTTAAAGCGTGTGATCATTAGTCTTTGTAGTTGTGAAGGGGAAGTCACTCATTTAGGTGGAAACTATGATGCGCACGGTACTAATACTAATACGGTTACGACAACATTTACAAAAAATTAAGCTATGGCTTCGTCAATAAAAAAACATGAATTTATGGGAGTTTTTACTGTATATTTATAAATTAAATAGTTTTGATATTTTTGTTTTCTAAATCAAAAGTTGTGCCTTTTCAAAAGGGAATATTTCTCAAAAGAAAGCAAAGCGCGGAATCAAACTCGGGACCACGTGTTAGGAAAGAATGAACACAACCACTACAGCAACAACAATATCATGTTATGTATAACAAATTATAGATATATATATTACCAATATTTTGGAAATATCTCACTAACCTCCAACCTGGTAGCCATGATTTCAACTGAGAAAGTGATTGAAAGTGATTTCAACATTTAAAATAAAACTATCAGAAACTGACATTAGTTGGACAGTTGGACCCAAGTAAATGACATTCTAGAATGTCAGACATTCTAGATGAAGAGTTGGTTAGGGGGTGGGTGGGTGGATGTCAGTAATTAATAATCGGAGTTGGTTGGGGGATTGCTTATGCAAAAAGAGTAACAAGTTAATGTACTTCCCCTTAGATTGTGAATTATCTATCATATGTCTATGCAACTTAATGTTAATCACTTGTTTTTTACATTATTCATCTATCAATTTGTTTTTCCAATCACTTAATCTATATGCCAACCACTCATTTGGATAATTTTACTTGTGCAGGAGGGAATTTGAAGTTTGCTAATGGAATGGTAAAATATTAAATTCCTTAACATTATCTTGTGTTGAATAGAATTAATTTATTTATGAAAAATAACACTTTGTCTTTGATTTATTGATGCAAGAAGAATGAAGCAAGTTGGTGTGTTGCAAAGCCTTCAGCAAGTGAACGTGCACTCAATCTGAACATTGAATATGCTTACAATATGTTGGGTGATTGCAAGATGATTCAATCAGGTGGATCATGTTTCTACCCGAACACACCAATGAACCATGCATCTGCTGTGATGAATCACTACTATGCAAACAATGGAAGAAACCTTTGGAACTGCAACTTCTCAAACTCTGCTCTCATTGCTGTCACTGATCCAAGTAAGCCTTTTTTATATATATAAATGGAACATGTAGCCTTAATGTAAGTTTTTGTACATGGATTATTGTTGTGTTAGATGGGATTTTGAAATAGTTCAATTTGTTTGATTTATACAGGTTATGGGAGCTGCAACTATGCTTAGTGGGAATGCTACCGTGGAAGGTGGAAGGTCAAAGGTGGAAGAAATATATATATTATCTTATTGCATATGTATTTTAGTTAATTGTTTATCATCAAACTTCATGACTGAGATCAATGGTTAATGAAGAAATAATTTTGTTGACACTTTTTATAAAAAATATCTAGTTCTTATAATTTTTTAAATAATAGAGAATTGTTTTTTTGAAAAATAAGTTCATTTAAAGAACATTTGTCAATAGTAAACATTTATCAAATAAAATAACGAAAGTAATAAAATTATACAATTATTTATAAATAAATAAAAAATTCACTTGACGTCTCCTTTATATGAGACATATATTATAGAAATTATAATTTGTGATAGGTTAACCATCTATATAAAATTTTAATAATTTAATTTTATTATTATCTAATTCACTTTTTAAATCTTTTGTTACATACATAAATTTAAATTATATTTTTTTAATTATTTTAAATGTAATTAATCATCATAAAATCTAATCAAAATTATATTAAATTTAAAATCACAATTTTTACTTAATTCATGATTCTTATCTTATTAGTTACATCTACCATTGTACTTATTTATTTATTTTGAAAGAAAAATAAAATGTTAATATATATTTTATAGATTAATGTTTATTTATTTTTAACACGAGAGACTAATGTTTAATTACCATTTGACAATATAATAATAATAATAATAATAATAATAATAATGCAACACTAATTTACTTTGCTTTCACTTATAAACAAAATATGATAATCAATATTTTACATGAAAGAAAAAAGTAAACATATTTTGTCAACAAAAATTACGTGTACATATGATGTCAAAGAATGAATATTTGACTTAAATGTTTTATTTGTTTTAAAGTTTTTGATATAATAATTTTTATAATTTAAGAGTAAATATTTTTAAAAATATCAACAAATTATCTTATGTATGAATTTTATAATATTTAGAATTAAAATGAAAATGTTTAATTATGTATACAACCACTACAGCAACAACAATATCATGTTATGTATAACAAATTATAGATATATATATTACCAATATTTTGGAAATATCTCACTAACCTCCAACCTGGTAGCCATGATTTCAACTGAGAAAGTGATTGAAAGTGATTTCAACATTTAAAATAAAACTATCAGAAACTGACATTAGTTGGACAGTTGGACCCAAGTAAATGACATTCTAGAATGTCAGACATTCTAGATGAAGAGTTGGTTAGGGGGTGGGTGGGTGGATGTCAGTAATTAATAATCGGAGTTGGTTGGGGGATTGCTTATGCAAAAAGAGTAACAAGTTAATGTGCTTCCCCTTAGATTGTGAATTATCTATCATATGTCTATGCAACTTAATGTTAATCACTTGTTTTTTACATTATTCATCTATCAATTTGTTTTTCCAATCACTTAATCTATATGCCAACCACTCATTTGGATAATTTTACTTGTGCAGGATGGAATTTGAAGTTTGCTAATGGAATGGTAAAATATTAAATTCCTTAACATTATCTTGTGTTGAATAGAATTAATTTATTTATGAAAAATAACACTTTGTCTTTGATTTATTGATGCAAGAAGAATGAAGCAAGTTGGTGTGTTGCAAAGCCTTCAGCAAGTGAACGTGCACTCAATCTGAACATTGAATATGCTTACAATATGTTGGGTGATTGCAAGATGATTCAATCAGGTGGATCATGTTTCTACCCGAACACACCAATGAACCATGCATCTGCTGTGATGAATCACTACTATGCAAACAATGGAAGAAACCTTTGGAACTGCAACTTCTCAAACTCTGCTCTCATTGCTGTCACTGATCCAAGTAAGCCTTTTTTATATATATAAATGGAACATGTAGCCTTAATGTAAGTTTTTGTACATGGATTATTGTTGTGTTAGATGGGATTTTGAAATAGTTCAATTTGTTTGATTTATACAGGTTATGGGAGCTGCAAGTATGCTTAGTGGGAATGGCTACGGTGGAAGAAATATAGATATTATATTGTTGCATAAGGATTTTACTTAATTGTTTATCAAACTTAATGAATTTTACTAGGATCGTATCTCTGAGATACTTTATTTTATTTAAATAAAAAAACTGAAGTTTGCTTCATATATATATATATATGCCTTTGTATTTCGTGATGAAGTGATTAATGAAGAAAACGAGGCATTCCGAATACCAATTGTTGGTAACCGCTATTCATACGTATTATCTAATAATTTAACGATGTCTGCCTATTTATCAAAAAAGAAAGAAAAAAATATGTTTCTACCCCAACCCACCATTGAATCATGCATCTACTATAATGAATCAGTACTATACAAAAAATGGAAAAAACCCTTGGAACGACAGCTTCTCTACCTCTGCTCTCATTGTTCTTACTGAACCAAGTAAGCCCTTTATTGAATGATTAGTTTTAGCGCACGTTCACGTGTGAAGCCTTCAGCAAGTGAACGTGTACTGAAACTAAATATTGAATATCATGGCAATATGTTGGGTGATTGTAAGATTATTCAATCAGGTGGATCATGTTTCTATCCCAACCCACCATTGAATCATGCATCTACTATAATGAATCAGTACTATACAAAAAATGGAAAAAACCCTTGGAACGACAGCTTCTCTACCTCTGCTCTCATTGTTCTTACTGAACCAAGTAAGCCCTTTATTGAATGATTAGTTTTAGCGCACGTTCACGTGTGAAGCCTTCAGCAAGTGAACGTGTACTGAAACTAAATATTGAATATCATGGCAATATGTTGGGTGATTGTAAGATTATTCAATCAGGTGGATCATGTTTCTATCCCAACCCACCATTGAATCATGCATCTACTATAATGAATCAGTACTATACAAAAAATGGAAAAAACCCTTGGAACGACAGCTTCTCTACCTCTGCTCTCATTGTTCTTACTGAACCAAGTAAGCCCTTTATTGAATGATTAGTTTTAGCGCACGTTCACGTGTGAAGCCTTCAGCAAGTGAACGTGTACTGAAACTAAATATTGAATATCATGGCAATATGTTGGGTGATTGTAAGATTATTCAATCAGGTGGATCATGTTTCTATCCCAACCCACCATTGAATCATGCATCTACTATAATGAATCAGTACTATACAAAAAATGGAAAAAACCCTTGGAACGACAGCTTCTCTACCTCTGCTCTCATTGTTCTTACTGAACCAAGTAAGCCCTTTATTGAATGATTAGTTTTAGCGCACGTTCACGTGTGAAGCCTTCAGCAAGTGAACGTGTACTGAAACTAAATATTGAATATCATGGCAATATGTTGGGTGATTGTAAGATTATTCAATCAGGTGGATCATGTTTCTATCCCAACCCACCATTGAATCATGCTATATATATATATATATATATATATTATCTTATTGCATATGTATTTTAGTTAATTGTTTATCATCAAACTTCATGATTGAGATACTTTATTTAAATAAAAAAACTGAAGTTTGCTATATATATATATGCCTTTATATTTCGTGATTAGAGAACTTTACTAAAACACCCTTATGTCAGCACCTCACACTCCTATACATGGATTGAAAATATAAAAATGCCTTTTGAAGTCAACAAAAAATTCATTTTTCTTAGAAAAATTAGTGTTTCTTTTTTTACATAAACTTTTATGCGTGAAATTTTCATAACACGTTTTTTAGACCAAATATTTTGAGTGAAATATTCATAAATTATAGTTAACTTAGATTTTTTTAAGTTCTGCATATTTAAATTTTTGAAAATTAAAATACAACAATAATTTAAACCAAAAAAAAAAAGCAAATTAAGAGGAAGCATGACAAAAATGTGTGTTCAGTAACAGCACCACCTCCAACTCAAATAAGTTGGTATATGTTGCATGGTTTTCTCAAAAGTCATGGCAGTGGTGGGTGTGTGCATCTGCTGAGAAACAAGTCAGAAGGTGGTAGAGGTAGAGATTCAAGATATAGGGTAAGTCGAAATAGGAAGTCAAGAGATCATCTAAATCGTTTATGAAGGCTAAGGTGAGAGAAGTGGCATTGGGAGATTTCCCTTGGGCAAAGATGATGACGGAACAATTTTTACTTGAGTTTGAAGCTGAAATTAGAAGCCAAAAGAATATCAAAATGGTTTGTGGTCACGGATGGAGAATGCAATGACATTGGGTAATTAAGGGGAAACGAAGGATGGGGAAGAAAACAGAATCATGTGTGTGGGTGGAGTGAGCATGGATGCCATGTGATTTCATGATTTTTGACACTGGAGGTGGAGGTCCAGTTTCCTATAAATTTGATGATTGTCCACTAATAAATAAATATTTTTATGATTCCTAGTATTGGCTCACAATTAAATGGTAACACCAGCAATAATGGCTATTAAAACAAAACTATTGTTACATGGGTATGACAACGCGTTTCCGCTAAGATTGTCAAAATGAATATACATATATTTCCTTATCCTTCACAGATGTAACCAGTCAAAAAATGATAACAGAAATTGAACATCAACAGGCAATGAATCTTGAATTTCTTCGAAGCCAAGACAACACATTTGTAACACGATCCTACTCTTTTCTCCTTTTATGTGTGAGCACAAATGAAGCTACAGAAAATTGGTCTAAATTCCTTTGGGGTTAACCCCCTCATCATATGTCAAACACCAACACAAACCAATGCCAATATTTATATCTGATGCAGCGAATGGGGATACTACTTCTGACAACTAACGGAACATTGCCTCCGGAAAAAAAATGAGATCCCACATTCCCATGTATTCTTATTTTAAACCCACCTAGCTTCCTTTCCGCAGAGTCATTCCAAATTGAATAGTCTATGTAAACTCTCTTTGGCGTTCATTTTCAAACCTATCAGTACCAAAGAAAAATCAGAAAATTGCAAATTATCCTTCCCCAAAATTTTCCATAAACCCTTCATGCAGCAAATATAGGCTTACCGTTGAATGGGGAATCTGGAGCAGAATAAGAGCGACACAATATAAAGAAATGGAAATGGCAACCCCAGTAATAAAATTATGCAACAGCCGCCGATTGTCTTTTGTGGGTACAAACACTGTCTTGAGGGTATTTGTTAATTCAAAAAGTCGATGAGATACCTGCAAAATTATGTCAAGATATGCAGCACAAAAAGTGCAACTTAATAGGGATATCTTTCCTGAAACTTGAAAATTAATTAAAAAAATAAAAGATGCTAAAATTGTCCTAAGGACATTAGTAACATAATTAAGATGAAAATAATTTATTAAAAAGTACAATTTTCCTAAGTTGTCAATGTATTAAAAGCTATACTTTTTAATGTATATTTTCTATTTTTTCTATTTGTTCACCGGTGCTCTTAGGATTGAATATCAGTAGAAGAAGAAAAAAAGGAAGGAAAGAAAGAAAGAAAGGTCCATACCAAGACATATAGAGCAGTAGTAAGCATGAAGTTGAGCATAGGATACTCTGGGATAAAAGAAAGAAGCCACTTGGGCTGTCCATTTGGCATATTTGATCTGTATGCAAAGAGGAAATTATCAAGTACACATATTACTAAGGGAAAGTTCTTTCATAGGTTTTGTACCACTATGATTTTTCCAGATTTTGTTCATTATTCATATAAAAAGAAATGTTCATAGAAACAACAAAGGCACAAAACAACTTAGCAATTAAAAAAGGACAACATCCATACTGAGAAGTTTCTCTATTCATGCCAACTGCGGTCTCTGGCCGACTTCAACAACTATTGAAAACAAGTCATGATCTAGAAATCTTAAAATCAACTGTTCGGCCTATTGATTAGGGTCACCACTTAGGATCGTAATATAACATTTCAATTCATGAATTTAAAGTATGGAAAGTGGGAAACAAATTAATGATATAATATATATCGCATTTGAGCACATATCTCAACCCACTAGATCAACTCTTTCACCATTGTCAATTACTGTATATTCACATCACATAACCCTCTTAATGTTATCTCAGATACATCAAATGCGGGGAGAGGGCTGATCAACCAAATGAAACAGAAACTACAGCCACTCCCATTGTTATAACATAATTAAAGCCAAGTGAATAGTGAAAGAATAAAAAAGATTAATATGCATACACACCTCAACCAAATGTGGAACTGTGAAATGTAAGTCTCCAAAGTAATCTTGCCAAGCCACCTGATAATACATACAAAAAAGGGGGAAATTAAGAAACAAATGCTAGTAGAAAATATGTGTTACCAAATAAAAGAAAAATCTGTCAAAATCACTCAACATTGAAATTCAATAATTAAGGCAAAGAAAACGTACGCAAAGAGGGTCAAAGAGAAATTCCGAATCTTCTGAGTGAAATTCCTCAAGCAAATGTAAACACTGAAAGAAGATAATAATTACAAAAATACCAACAGAAGGAGCTGGAAATATAAAGCTATCCTAAATTATTCTAGAATTGCTATCATTCAAGCAGAAAGGGAAAAAACAAAGAAAACATGAAGAACAGGCAAAGATGTAAAAGAGAAATATATAACACCCACGTGATTGGAATCCATGAAGTGTAAGGGTGAAGTTTGTTATATGAAACCTTGTCCAGCTTGTATATGTATTCATACCACAAGTACCCAACCTAGAAAGAAAAAAATGAAATTACATCAGAGCAAATTGAATTAATAAAATCAAAAAGAGAAGACAAAACCATAAATAATCTAAGCAAATAATTTTATAATGAGACATGTAACTCACAAATAAAGAAACTGAAACAATGCTGGTTTTGATTGTTAATTTCTTCTTGGTTTCACACTCTTCCAATTTTTCCATCCATTTCTCAACCTGAAACAGTAAAATATGTCAAATTCAAAATAACTGGATATCATTTAAAAAAAAATATTCACTACCACAAAAGACAGTATACTAGATTACATTTGGATGGAAGTAGGCATAAATCATTCCAACTATCCAGATGTATCGATCAAGTCCAGATCTGAAATGCCACTCATGCATTCGGGGTACATCAGGCTTTGCAGGATCAGTATAACCTGCCATATGAAGATTACTATTATAGACTTGCAGTAAAAAGCATTCCAGCTTACTATTCTTATAATAGCAAATCGATTTGAAACTTGCAAAATGACAATCAAAAGCATGCATTGTAAACAAGTCTATGCTATTTTTTCTCTGACAGAATAAAATGAAAACATTTATTATCTAAATATATGTAGTAGTCATTTATGTAGTAACATTTTTTTTATCATGTTGGCAATAACTATTGTCAACAACATGAGGGGGTCTCCACAACTTAAGTCTTGAAAGGCAATAAAACCGTTCAATTCAAAGCATAAATAGTAGATTATGGAGCATAAACGTTAGATTATGTGACTCAGTAGAGTGAAACCAACCGGTAATCTCAGGTATGATGAGTTGGTTAACAAAAGTCACAACAAAAAACATAACTAAACTAATAATACAGAAGTTCAAATTACGTATATTACTAACCCAAAAAGAATGCAAACGGGCTCCAGAATAAGTCAAAGAATCCAGGAATTTCCCAAATCAAGATCACCACAAGAAAGCAGGCCAGAATCTTTGCAGCCATCACTGAGCTATTTTCATTGTGCTTGTTATATATACCCAATGCTCCATACACCATCAAAGTGAAAAGTGTGTGCATTGGACATATATAATAGAGCATATAGTCGTTGTTAAGCACGATACAACAGAAGGCCACAAAAAAGTTAAGCCGCCACATCATCTGCAAGGCACTTTAATGAGTTAAGTATATTGCTTATGCAAAAAGAGTAACAAGTTAATGATAGTCAGTGGACACCACCACCTGAGAAAATAAAACTAAAATAAAAATGGTGTTCGGGGTGAAAGAATCCATATCACCTGTGCAAAGCGTGGAAGACTAAAATCTTTTCTGATATAATAATAGGAGAAGTTGCCAAACCCAGTCATCCAAACATATGCAGCAATGAAAACACGTATAGCATTGTATATCTCCGTTGCAGCAAAATAATGATACATTAGAAAAAGGACCTGAACACATGGAAAAATAGTTAGAAGGAGCTGACAAATTCAAACCAAATTATACAAAAGAAAGCAAGTTTGGATGAATGATGGCATTTTGAAGGCAACACAAACCAAGACTACATTGAGCTACATCAACTTTAGTTTCATTTTAATAACTAACAGCCTCAATTTCCATCAGATATCATCAAATAGCTCCAGTATTCCACAATTTCTTCCTGACATCGGCTAGGAAATTTATCATAATACATGTACTAAAAAAGTAACAAAAGAAACAAAAGTATAAGAGTAACAGAAGAATGAGAAATTCAAACGGAACTCAGATAACGTTTGATGTTTCACATTAGGCAAGTTGCAGCAAATATAACAATGACAGTTCAAAAATATAATATCAATGAGAAATCCAAATGGAACTCAGATAATGTTGGATGTTTCACATTAGGCAAGTTGCAGCAGATATAACAGTGACGGTTCAAATATAAAATATCAATGAACAGAAAAGGTCAATTAAATACTTTTAACCATAATGTTGTAGGAGGCAAGCAAACATATAACATCTCTATTTAAAAGTTTTCACGTCAACCAAAAAGGAGCACCCACCTGCATCCATCCTTTCCATTCTTCTGTTTGATGCCGATTAAGGTAAAGCATGCTTCTTCCAGAAAATGTTGATGCGTCATTATGTTTTTTGAAAGAAGTCATTGCTGAAACTATAACCAGAAGAATGAAGAGGAATATGAAAAGATCCCGACTATAACTCTGTCAAAAAAGGAAGGAAAAGCAAGTAAGAAAATAGTAACTGCAAATGGAAAATTTTGGATCATATGGTGATTTGAATATATAAAAGACTACTGCTCGTTCAATAATATATCATTACACCCAGTGGATATAAGTATTCCAAAATCAAGCCTGTGTAGCAGCATATATCTAAACAAGCCTGATAGCTTTGATTAAGCAAAAAGTTGTTGCATAAAGTACATTGGTTATGAAGTCATGAAGTGTGGCCTAGAACTCGGAGTAAAAATCTAAGGTAAGACATGTTACAGGATATCTCTTCCCAAGTCAATCTTGTCACAAAATCTTGCAAACCCCAATGGAAAAGCACTAATAGAAATCGAACCAAAAATTGGTGCATAGAAGTGTATACAGCTAATTACATATTCGGGGGGAATGTTTGAGCTCCCCAAATCAAACATGCTTTTACATGGGACAAATGGAACTTTGTTAAAAAACTTATGAGATAGCATCCTTTTCAATCACTTGAACAGTTACTTTCTAGGCACTCATTAGCGACAATCTCAAAAAGGGAAAAACTCATATATACAAATATTCCTCATTAATAACAACAAAAAGTCTGAAAACTTAAACAACAAACCAAACAGTTACAAACAAGCAAACAAAAATTGAAGTTGTCATAGAAGAAGTTCCTCTACAAAAATTACTTTATAACAATATTTCAAATTGTATATCGAAGCAAAAACAAGTGGAAATATAATAATTGGTATATGTTTAATGTTTACCTTGGTAGAATTTCCAAGTAAGTCTGTTCGATCACATATGTAGAAATAAAACAGAATCAGCCCAAACTCAGCCCTGCAAAAAAATTATGTTTTTAGAATTAAGGAGTGGAACATGTAATATTTTAGTAATTTTAGTAATTCAAAGATCAATGACATACATTGCCCTCAAAGTTGCACGATTTTCTAGCAAGAAAGAGTCGTCCATGGTCAAAAACCTAAACAGAACAAGTAAGAAGGAAAGGATCTTAAAATATAGAAGTAGAAAACTAAAAAATCCATTGACATTGCATATCATAGAAAATTACCGAATCAAATTCAATTTGACAGATGATGTGTGGAATTTTGCTGATGCTGATCTTGTAAGCCCAGCTTCCAGCAAAATGGCCCGATCATCTTCCTTAATTGCATCCTTCCCCAACTCATCAAGACTCGTATCTGAGTGACTGCAGTCCACCAAGAGAATTTGTTAACAATCAGAAAATATTTGCAGATAAATATTTGTATGCATTCCATATGTAAAAAACTTCGGAGCAGGAAATTCAATTTTTGAAAGTAGGAACTTCAATCAAGTGATTACTTAAATCAAGTTTAGTCGTTTAAACACATACTTAAAAATAGATCCAAGATGGGAAACATATCATCCATATTAGTTGGTGTTAATGTTCATTGTTTACAACATGAAATCTTCTGATACAAAATTCTCAATATGATTGCAGGATATTAGTAGTTTTAATGCCCACATGAAACATGAAGTGTTCGTGTATGTTTGCTCCACATACACCACTAACTTCAAGGCATTAGTCAGCATCTAATTGTTTATTAAATCCTAATCTCAAGGTTTGCTAAATATTATTATGTTTTAAAAACAAGGCACAAGTGCAGTTTCAGAGCTGTGAGTAACACGGGTGTCATAAACTTGATAAGTAAACACTAAATACTGCTACTTGATTTAAGAATCACTGTTGATCCCCAAAGACCTCATCTAAGACCTATTTAACAGATTGTATCCTTTACCAATGCCAATCACATCAAAATTAAAATATCATCAAGTGGCATCACAAGATTTCAATGTGTAATAACATAGTTATCTAAAGTATTGTGATAAACCCTCTTCAACTCCATCAATCCAATCACAAGAAGAAACAGCCAAACTGAAGAGAAGAAAGTTGTTCTTTATACACACACACACACACACACTTATATATATACATAATTACATATATATATTCCACAAACACACTTATAATACTTGATAAAATCGAATCAGTTGAAGTCAATAATTGGCTTTCTCATGACAGTGCTAAAAACTTACACTTTAGTAGGAGACGAGGTTTTCTTGTACTCTAAGTATTCTGAATATATCCAAGTAACAAAAACTGGAATAACTCCAAGCAAGAAAGACACCTGAACTCGTAAAAAGCAAAGCCCCACTAGAAAATTAGCAACATCATCCAAAATACTAGCATTTAGATATAATACAATTGACATGAATAACATAAAGCAGAAAGAGAAGCTCATCACATCATCCAAACAATTAGAGGTTTGACATTGAATTTTATTATACTCCACATCAATAAGCTCAAATTTGAGTTGCATATGATATATTTTTCATAATTACACTGCCATTCACATTGAAGTTAAAATTGATTTTCCCCAAAATATCAAAAAATAATGCTTCAGATTTAGCTACAAAAAACTAACATCAACTTAAATAACAAATTTAAATAACTTTCCACACTATCCTAATCGAATTTGACAGTTATCTGAATTATTTTTCAATACCCCTGCCACTTGTCTAACACCTAGATGCAAACGACAACAAAAACAAACAGATCACGAAAATCACAAGTAAGAAGTATCAGAAATCAACTAAGCAATTCGAGATTTAACCTTGAAATCAAAGAATTATTACAGTAAGAGCAGAAACACACCTGCCCCGGCGTAATTGGGCCCGAAACAACCATCTTCGATCTCAGTAACTGCTCCAATCTACAAAAAAGAAAAAGATTGAGATCAGCGATAAAACGCGCGCATTGAAAAGGAAGAAGGAAGAATCGAAATCTGAGAAAAATACCAAAGATGAAGAAATGGAAGCAGTAGATTTGGTGAGGGAAGCGTGTCAAAGAGTGATCATAAATAGCAGAAAGAGAAACCCTAAAGAGAGAGAGAGAGAGAGAGAGAGAGATCTGAAAGAAGAGTTTGCTTGAAGAATAGAGAAAATGTCGGAGGGGATGTCTCTCTCTCAGTGGTTGGATTGGAAACTTAGAAGAAGATGAACAACAAGCTTTTTAATCTAACTCAGTTTATAATTTAGATAAAGAAATTCAAAATGATTACAACACTCTGTGTGACGAATGTTTCTGTCTCTGTTATGTGTCGTTTTGGGTTAAATTCCTTCCTCTATTTTGGTAAAAATATATACTCAAATATGTTGCCACATTGGTTGCTACTTTGTTTTCTTTAACTTGCTTCAAATAAAAATATTCTACACTTTTATTTAACTAACACGTTAAAATAACCTCCAAATCCAACTACCATTTCTACTCCAACATTCACTTCCTCTTTTTATCCTTCAAATAATCACGTCCCTATCATCAAATGGAGGAATAAGGTTAATTACGTACAAAAATTATTACCGACTAACATCAACAAAAAATAAACTACACTTTATTCAATACTATTCAAATCAAATTAAAAAAATATAGTATATGAGTTTTAAAGTTTTAACTCAATTAATAAATATTAATATTTTTAAATTGAATATTATATCACATATTTAGATTTGAGATTTTATATCTGAATTTCTGATAATAATTATTATTTCTTTTGTTTACTCAAAAAAAAAAAGAATTAATATTTATTTCATGAAGAAAAAGAAATAGGAAGCCGTATTATACGATATTGATGTATATATTTGTGTTCAAATAATTTTTAAGCCTAAAAACTACGGGGGTTCAATGTTTATTGCATAACTCACCGAGTTAAATTCAATCTATTATTATAATGTTTCAACTAATTATTTTGGACACTAGTTATAGGTTGGTTTAGAATTAGATTGCTTCTTATGTTTAATTATTTAAACTAATGATTAATCTGGTTGTCGAATACATTATTTTTTAATTTGAATCTCTTAATTTGGTTACCTAATTAACTTTTTCTATGGATAAAAATATTTTAAACTTGATTTGAACAACAAAATGTTATTTGGAAACTTAAATGTTATTTCTGTTAGGATTAAGCTAACTAGGTGGATCATTTGGCATCCTTCAAGGTTTAAATGGTCTTTTTCTTACTATCAGTATTTAGCTATGTTGATTTTCTCCTTTTAAGCTTGGTGTACTCAAAATATGTTAATTTAGATTAGAAATGACAACTCTCATACAAATTAGAGAGAATAACTAATTTTATTAAAGATTTATAATGAAATTTACGTATAATATACAAATTATGAAATTTTGGATTAGAACCTTTATCACAGCTAGTGTAAGTAGAATGATTAAACATGACAACAGTACTTGTATCTCTTGATATCCACTCGAATGTGTCATGAATTTGATAATAGAATTTTGTTTTGATCGAGTGCAAGTTCATGATCGAGTTTTTACCCGTTAAAAAAACATTATTTAAAACGATAATAAGTGTGACATTTGTTGTGGAAAAAAAATGTCTTCCCTAATAAAACCATGTATATCACTCTACCGAAAGCCAAGAAAAGAAAGAGCATAAGAGGCCAATTTATCAGCATAGTGGTTTCCTTCAGGAAGGGTACGAGACAAACATGACTCATAAGCAACGTTTTGTCTTTGGGTAATAGATTGTTCTTCCTTGTCATAACAATCATATCTTGTTATTTATTTGTGGTTTAAAGACACTGCATATACAACAACACGTATGATCACGGATCATGGATGACATTTAACATGAACCAATATTAAAGTAATTTATGATGGTCCAATTCACTTTTAACCATTAGATCAAGTAGGACCACAAGCTTTATTTTAAACTGTCTGCACCATTTTTTTTTTACATTGTATTCGACGTCACTGTTTCTCCGCTAAACAACACAGTGCAATGTGTATACGTGCTAGGAATCTACTACACAAGTTGGGTTTGGTCTTTTTAGCCAAATTCAACATCCAATCAATTTTATTTAAGCCGGACCTTCATTTTTATATCAAACTTCAATCCAATTAAATTATAATTAAGTAGGATTGAGTTGGATTCACGGATTAAAAAAAAAAATTAAAAATATAATTAATATTTGAATATTTAGAAAACAATAAAACTATATTACAATATATTATTCAATACTTAAAATATATCCACAAACACAATAAAACACTTAATTTAGTAGTAAATTTTCAAATATAATCTAACAACTACATTTTAACTATATATTAATAATAAAAACATAAATGTTGTGTCAATAAATTGAATTCGTAAGTTCAAAATCTTAAATTAGCTACCTATGTAAATCAAATATCATTTGATTTAAATGAATTGGTTCAAAATAAATCTGAATTTAAATGAGTTAAATTAAAATATAAGTTAAATTAATTTAAGTGATCAAATTCATAAATTTACCTATAACATCAACACCTTAACATACGTGGTTAACTCTAAATCATTTTCATGATCAAACTTTTCAAATACATGCTGAGTATACACTACTAGAAATCAGCATTTTTCCTGCGGAATTTCCTGCGGATATAAGCTAAAATTCCGCAGGAACACACGTTACCTGCGGATTTATTGACGGAACCATATCCCCACGTAAAACCTTCGTGGATAATTGTTTCCTGAGGATTTCTGAATCGGCAGGTAAGGTACCTGCGGATAAATCCGCAGGAAAAATAGATAAATTCCGCAGCAAGTGTTTAGTAAACTTAAGGAAATTTCTTACGACTTTATGTAGAAATATCTTTAGTATATTCCTGCAAATACGTTTCCAATGAAAATCCGTAGGTATATCCTCGTGAAATTGTCCACCAAAATACCATTCGCATGAAAATCCGAAGGTAAGTTCGCATGAAAATCCACAGATAATTTCGCATCAAAACTATTTTCAAAGAGAAATTCCACTGTAAATTTGTTTTTCTGATTTTTTATTTATATAAAAACATGATTATAAATACATTTTTTTTTATTATTTAATATTAATCTTTAATTGAAATATTATTGAAATATTATTGCAATACTCCGAAACAAAATTTATATCGTGTTCAAAATTCAAAACTAAATATTAATTAAAGCATAATCCAACTATTATGCTAAACAAGATTTATATCATGTTTGCAAATCATACTGTTACAGAGATCCCTAAAGTTATTTCATATCAAACATTCCAATCCAATACACAATGTTGAACTTGAATGAAGCTTTTCACCAAGGCTTAGAATCTTCATATGCCTGGTCTTTCCAAGAGTTGAAATCCAATACTGCTATGATAAAAGATTAGAATCTTCATGAAAACAGAATTCATGCAACTTCACAATGTTCATGTGCCTGGTCTTTCCAAGAGTTGAAATCTCAGCTAAGATGCTTCGGTCGATGCTCGATGCTCCTCCGCGCGAATTCAGCTTCTTGACAGCAATAAATTCACCATCATTCGTAACAGCTTTGTAGGACACCAAATAGAACTCCAGATTCTACAACTTCAGATTAAGAGAAATAAGAGAATAAGAGAAACAAAACCACAATGAAAATAAGAGAAACAAAACCAACCACCCTAGGACCAATCCTAATTATCTTTGCCCTTGATAAACCGTCTTTCTAAATCTAGTTGTGTCAGGAACAGTTCCTAACTCGCAAATTGAATTGATGGTTTATTTTCAACCTCCTGACTGTTATGATGAAGGAGCTGAAGAAACATCAAATAGATTATTCAGCTTAGGAGTGGTCTATATTGTGTCAGTATCTCTAAACATCTCAAGTACCTTTAGACTTTGCTAAACGAACAAGGTAAAGAATAATTATTATTTTACCAATTAACTAAATCTAACTTGAACACTCATCTCTTCAATCATTGATAACTGCAGAGCATGTTCTGCTTCTTTCAAGAATAATCGAGTTAGCTGCTTCTGACCTCGCCTATATACTATAGTAGACCATTTGTTTCTAGTCATCAACTTTGTTTCCTCTGAATCATTTGCCATTCTGATCAAAGGAAATTAAGAAAAAGGTGTTAGAAAGTGCAATGCATAGTGTTGAAATCAAATTTGATAATTGTGTTATAAATTGTAAGAGTGAAGATTTCTAATTGCAAACTGTTTGTTATCTTTCTGGTTATCAATGGTAAGAGCCTTCTTGAGCAATTCAAAGTCACTTTCCTCTGTTCTAGAATGCTCTTCAAGATCCATTAGCCTGAAATGCAGTGAAATCAATTAGGCATTGCACATAAGATACATCAATGTTGGTGCTCTAATTTGCCCTTATTTCCTCAATATATGAAATGGCACATCAGATATAAAAAAACAACATTCAACTTCATTTGTAAAATCAAGTTCCAATCAGAAGCATGCATGTAGTATTAGGACACCAAATATATTTCAGGCACTCACTTGACTGAAATTTTACTAGAAAATAAAAATAAACTAAATTTTTATTCTTTTTCTTACAATAGTAGAATATATCCAACCAAATGATTGGATTTAAATAGTTACTCGAGTTCGAATCCTGAAACAATCTTTTACTAGACTTTACTTATCTCTTGGAACTAAATCTGAAATACTAAGATTAACACCTAAACATGTATTGCCTTTAATTACTTCATTTTCTCAAATTTTTACCCCAAAAAAATAATATTCTAATTGAAGGCAGACTGTGCTTCCAAATTAACCTCAAAATCAACAATTTTACAAAATCAATATTTGTGACTGTCCAATTTAAAAAAAAAAATGAATCGAACAACAAAGAGAATGAGTTCTAATAACTGAAATTTAAAAAAAAAATTAAATGAATGAATTTTGGTTACAGTAACGAGAATGAGCATTGCATCAGGGAGAGCACCGAGTACAGGAAGAAACAATCCACCAACAATGCCAGGACCTAAGATCTCAAGCAAGAGTTCATTACTGTTAGATAAAAACGTAGCAGCAATGTACATGAGGTAGTCATCTGAAGCTTCGCGGTGTCGCTGGACTCGAAGGCTTTAATGTCGTCGACGAGTCCGACACCGGCGATTGAACCACCGAGGTAACCGCAACCGGTGTAGAATGTGAGATTTTCTCCCCATGAACTGCGTTTACGGCGAGCTTCTTCGTCGAAGAGAAACTCCGGTGAGGTTGAGAGTTTGTAGAGATTTTGAATAGGAATATCGAGGTCTTTGTATGGGTTGTAGAATCGGGCTTGGGGATTGGGATCGGAGTTTGAGTCGTTATGCGCCATTGAAAGAGGGGTTAGGGTTTCGTGAAATCCTGTGAGTGGCACGCAATGTTGCAGTGCCTCTTTTTGTGTGTTTTGAAACTTGAAACTGTGAAAGCTTTCTATTCTGCAAATAAGGAAAAAACAGAGGCAAGCATGTTTTGGTTTACATATTAATTAGTTGTTAATACATACTAATTGTAATTGTATTAGAATTGTTTCAAACTATGTTAGTTAGAAGTAGGCATGGGAATCCACATTATAATTTTTAATATTTTAAAAAATATTAAATATATTCACTATTTATATTTATATAAAATTTACAAATTATTATAATATTACTTGTGTATACATGATGTATATCACCACCCAAATCTGTCTCCATCCTCAAATTAAAATTTCGGAGAAAATCAGCACCTATACACTAAATTAAACTTGTTTTTCTCCACCCAAATTAAATGGTTTGGGTGGGTACCCGCAAGTACAAATTATGTTTCCATCCCTACTTAGAAGATGTTACAAAATTGATTTTCCTTCATAATAGTGGAACATATGACACATAGAAAATGTACATGAACTTTGTAGTTTCTCTAATGTGATAATAACCTTTAAATGTTTAGTTTTTTACTATCTTATCTTAAGTAAATATAAAGTCATTTTAAACTTTTTTCTGTTGAGTCGAGTTCAAAATATTTTTAATATATATATTAAATAATAATGTTATTGATTACCATTAAACTAGCATGTTCTTCTACAAACAAATGAGATGGATAAAAAATAGACTTTTAAAATAAATGAATCAATTTCTTCAATTGATAAAAATAGATGGATTAAAACTACAATCAAATCAATTTTAATTATGAATCAAGACACTCGAAACCAAAGACACAAAAACTAGAGGCAACCAGGACAGAGGAAATTAGAACAAACAACTATTATTATAAAATTAACATTATTTATATAAAAACAAAATTGGGATGAAATATATCTACATAATCACCAAAATACAACAAATGTGAACTTAGCTGCGGAATTTGTTGCGGATTATTCATATAGAAACATATCCGCAGGAAAATCCTTAGGAAAAAGATGATGTTTGCTGCGAATAAGCAGTCGCAGGTACATCCGCAGCTAAAGAAAAGTTTACCTGCCGTGTTACCTGCGGAACGCGATACCGCAGGAAATATCTCTATATAAGTGTGATCCGCAGGAAAATTATGTATTACCTGCGGATTTGTGTCCGCAGGAAAAGCCGCACGTAAATCGCTGATTTCTAGTAGTGATAGACTATTTCATGACTATTTAGCTTTACACAAATACCTTAAAGCACACTTTATAGTTAATTATACAAACTACTGATATTAATATTTTGTTTCATATAAAATAGAAACAAAATCAGGACATTTTTAAAAAAATAAATAAATAAAACATATACAATTTTAAAATAAAAAGCAAGCTAAGTGGAAAATGAAGAGACCATTAGACTGTGCGGTTAAACTTGATCAGTCCATTATCAAGGTATTTTTGGAGTAGCAATTAATCAAAATCATTGTTGATTTAAGGGAATGTATAAAAAAAAAATGGATTTAAAAGCAAACTAGTTACAAAATTTGGATTTATAAAATAAATGATATTAACAGATTCAACTTGAATCCCAACCAGAAATAGTGACTGAACTCTCCGACGAAGGTTTCTAGAATGCAAGAAGAAGCATTACAATAGAGAGAGAGAGAGAGAGAACACGGAACTATAGTATTGTTTTTCTTAGAGCTTGTTGGCAAAAAGAATCTAAGGATAATGAGGTCTAACACTATCTCTTTCAATGTGCGTCTCTTTTGGGCTCAAAAAATTATTTGTAAAACTTAAATGTTACTACATATCTATATATAGGGAGTTATGTGTACATAATATAACACACAATAATATATAATGTTTTTTTATTGGATAAGTAATTGAATAAAAAACTCATGTCTTTCACAACCAACCATTGTTAACAATTTATCAATTAATCATGAATCTTTCTCTATCATCCTACCTAAATTAGATCCATCAATATCAATTAATCATGAATTTTTTCTGTTTACACCCCCACTAAAAAAAAGAGAAGATGACTAAGAAATTAGCCATGCGACCGAACTTTGCAGCTTTCTTTTACCTTGACAATTGAAGATATGGTTAGTGAAGTGTGAACACCAATTAAAGGTCAATAGTTTCATTTTTATTGGGAGGCCAAGAAAGGTCAATTATTTCAAAAAATTTAAATAAACAAATAATTTTATTTTCTTTCTCTTTTCCTTTGTGATTTTTTATACTATTTTAGTACTAATCTATTATATTATCCTTTTATTTTTCAAAAATTAATTTACCACCTTAACTTGGATACCAGTTACAATCAAACGTTTTAAACACTGATTCAATCACCAATCAAGTAGCTACCGATAATTTTCCTATGAATTAATATGCCAATTCACATTCAAATACAATTTTATTTTGCATCCACCATAATGACTAAAAAAACAGTTGTCACCCAAATAATATGTCTAACTTTTCTATATTTGTTACCAGTCAGTATATATTCTACCATACAATTGTTTCAATTATTTGGGCAACCAAATTTTTCTGGACTTGCGGGTGTTCCATTTAATTTCTCTTACAAATTATTGAGTTATATACTAATATTTGACAGACACTATAAATAATAGTACTATTATATATTCCTCAAATATCTTTTAATTAATTTAGATTTCATTTCTCAATAACTCTTTTTCTTTCATGGAACAACTATGAGGGATAGTTTAGAGAAAATAATTATTATTTGTAATTATTTTTGAGAAAATTAAACAATGTTAACTATTTTTCGTAATTAATGTGAAATTGTTTTTGTTGGAGAAAATTAAAGAATGTTAACTACTTTTCTTTAATGATGTAAAATTATTTTGACTAATCATATAGTTTAGTCTGTATTTGAGAACCTCATTTTGTAACAGATTTTGAGTATTTTTGGTACTCGCATTAATATATTTTGCTTATAAAAAATAAATAAAAAAGAAGACAATAAAATTAAAATGCAGTAAACATTTTCCTTCCTAATTAACCCATATAAAAAGTTATGAATACCTCAATGTTATTGATGGATGTTACAAAGTACTAAAAAAAAAATACAACTCCATATGCACATATAGCATGAAAATCCCAAATGGGCTACCAAACTGCATACATAAAAAGATCAGATGTTTATGTTTCTCTAATAATTAACCTCTCCCTAGGATTAATTAATAAATACATAATTAAGTATCCAGTAATTTTTCTTCAAGAGAAAAAAAAAAAAAAAACAGTTCCCACTTACCAGCCACTATAGCTATAGGTGTAGTAAATGCCATGATCATACCACATAGAAGCAAAGCATTCAAATTAGGTTAATTAGGTTGTGTTTTGCCGTTGCGATGTTATTGCAGAAACCTCTAAAACTATTATAATATTTCAATTGCAGACTGCAATTTAAAATCATAGACTAAATTATAGGACGAGTGAGAAATGCATAAGTAGTAAATGAAATATCATCTGAATCTATATATATATATATACACAAAAACATATGAGAAATAATTATGGCAATAGAGGGATGGATCAGCTGTGGTTGGTCCTATTGAGGAACATAGAAGGGACAATGTCTTGAAGGAGGCCATAGTCACGATGATGTTGATAATGATGAAGAAGAGAGTTGTTGTGTGAAGAATTAGAATTAGAATGAGGTGATGGTTGAGAAGTGATATTGAAGGTGTTGTGATGAGAATGCATGTGAAGAAGGAGATCTTGAGAGAAGTTTGAATTAGAAGAAGGTGTAGATAGCAAAGAGGAGGGTGTGAACATGATAGCAGCTGCAGCATTGCCTCTAAGAGATGTAGGGACAGGATGATTATGTTGACCTTCATATGTTGTTATGACAGTTGTTGGGTCTTCAAAAGATCTCTCTACGCGTTTCTTCACTGTACACTTCTGTGTTGTACACCTGTAATAGCTCCTACAATTTCCCATTCCATTCAAACTTTCATCTTTTTTTTTATTTTTACAAAATTCCTCAAAATTATATATGTCAAATTATTCACTTTGTTAATATAAGTGGAAATAATATAAGGAGATCTAGTAGTGTGATATATACCTAGGGTATGGACTATTCTTAACAGCTTTTTGTCCATATTTTCTCCATCTGTATCCATCTTCAAGTTGATCAACTTCACTCTTTGTCATGAAAGCAAATCTTGGTTCTTTCTCTTTCTTCTTCTCTCCTAATTTCTTCTTATCCTTCTTCCTGTAATTCATTTATTAATTCATTGCACCATCAATCAAATTAACAAGAGGGTGAAAATCAAAACTTACTCATTTTTAGAGCTTTCTTGTCCTTCTTCTTTAATAACATGTTTTCTCTTTCCTGAATCTTCTTCTGAAGCTGCTCCTCCGCCAGCTTCAGAAGATGAGGAAGAGATACATGAGTTAAGTGTAGCACCGAGGGTTTGATCCGTTGCAACAGATGCTTTTTTATTAGTAGTATTTCCTTCAACACATGAAAAAACTTCTGATGAAGAAGGAGATACTACTCCAAAACAATTTCCAAGTGATGATGAATTGTAATGATCCATTGATCCACCTTGTAAACATTCACTAAAACTCATATAGGAAGGATCAAAAGTAGGTTGTGATGAATCATATGCTGATGAAGCTAAATTAGGAAAGCTGGAAAATTGTTTTTCACAATACATGTTACCTTGATGGTAATTAATATTATGATCTACCATAAAGTTTTGGTAGTTAGCTTGTTTAGGTTCATCAGACATGAAGAAAGAAATATAAGAGAAGAAGAAGCAAAAGAGAAGAGTGTGTGAGTGAGGTTTGGTTATGGAGACTTTTGTATTGTCTTATCTCTTGAACTTATATTTATGTGTGATAATATTATATATATATAAGAAAGTCTTTGGGTTTGAAGTTTGAACAGAGAAAACTAGCTAGGGTCACTTTTAAAAAGGAGGTTGACAAAAAATATATATACCCTCCAATTAGAAGAGAAGAAAGTGCTTTCTCACAAAGGAAATATTTATTAGTCCATATCTTAATTACTTCTAATAAGGAAGCTCTCAATATTATTAGTTAAGGAGATAGATAGCTAGGGAAATTAATTAATGTCACTTTTGCAGCCTGGCCTAAAATAAATCAATTAAGAGTAATGTATGTTTCATTACCAAATTTATTAAATCACTATCAACACTATATTAAAATATGATATAACAATTCTTTTCACAAGCCAAAACATATAGTACTATTTTGCTATGTATTATAAGTATATATAGGATGGGTATCAACTTATTATTTTAGGATTAACCCTGTTTAATAATTTTTTTAGATATTAATGATCATGCATTGAAAAAATTATAAAAATTGGATAATTGTAATTATATAATTTGTTAGTTGATATATTATTTGTATTTTAAAAATATAGACAAAATACATTTTGCAGTCTATTAATTTAGTTTCAAGTTAATAATTTAGTCATTTATCTTTTTTTTCGATTTATTCATTTATTTAATTATAGGTAACGATATGATCATTTATGTCTTAAAATGTCAACAATGTTATCATTTTTTTACATAAACTAAAAAAATTCATCAAAATATACAAACAAAATCCATTAAATTAATTATCATCTTCTACATAATCCAAAATTTTATCAAATTCATAACTCAAGTCTTCAAATAAATTTATATTTTATCTCCAACAACATCAAATAAAGATAAAGATATGAGTTTATTTGAATATTTATGTTATAAATTTGATGAATATATGAATTTTTTTGAAATTGGTAATGAATTTTATGGGTTGTTGGAACATTTTTAGGAATTTTTTAGTTTTTGTAAAAAAAATAATATTGTTGACATTTTAATACATAAATTATCAAATTGTTACTTAAAATTAAATAAATGACCCAGCTAAAAAAATGATTGAATTGTTATCTAAAATTAAGCTAAGGGACTGGAAGACGTATTTTGTCAAAAATATATTATCGTTGAATTGAATTTATTTGATAAAATATCAAATGATTTTAAAATTTTATATAAATATATAGATTTAATATGGCTAGATAAATGAAATCCAATATGTATAAAGAATGATTAGACGGATAACTAACAAAAGTTATTCTTAGATTAAGTTGATAATCCACCCTATTTACATAAATATATATAAATTACTCTTATTTTTTTAAGGAAATAAAATACTCTTATGTAATCTTAATTAATCTGACAGAATATAATCTTAATTTAACCCTTTGAAACACTAAAAGTTGGCAGAGAATTATATTGATCATTTTTTTAAGAAAAATATTGACGGTTCAGTCCAATTTAGAGTCTTCTCAAAATTATTTTCAAGCAAAAATAAGTTCTTTGAGTTTTCTTATTTTACAAGTTTGCCGAAAATGTATATATTTATGCACTCCACAAAACATGAAACCAATAATTTTATTTGCAAGTAAAAAATGGTAACGTAGAATCCTATCCCATGTGAAATGTTCATTGTTTCATTCAGTTTTTTCCAGAATGGTTAACTCTATTATGCTATTTTTTAACGTACTCTCATCTTTTTCCAATAATGTCAAATTTTTATATGTAGGAAACATAAATTGATGGTTTTTAGTTGATATATTTCTTTTGGTAGATGGTTTTATTTTCTTCAGCAATTGTTGTATATATTTTGGGAGTATAGTACATTGATAATTTAAATCACTTTCTGAAGTAAATTGAAAAAAAAATGTCTTCATTATTATCCTCATCATTAAACTTTTTGTTATCCCAATTATATCTATAAGCAAAAAAACAAAAAACAAAAATCTACATTTTTTAGACTCAAATATAAATAAATATTGTAAACTTATGATAACACATTTGATGTTATTATTTCAAAAAAACCGTAAATTAATTCTTTAATGGTGCAAGGAGATGACAATAATAATTAGAAGATAGTCAGTAATTTTATTTAACTTTTTATATGAAATCAAAAATTTAAATAGACATAACTACTTTTTTAATAAGTTGGAAATATATATCTTTACTTGCAAATGAAGTAACATGTTAGTAAAGTAATAAAACAAACAATTAGGTTATGATATTCACATCATATAATTTTTTTTGGTTTAGGTAGCTCAAGTTGAATTGAAAAAAATTAACATATTTTATCTAAAGACATAGTTATAATTTTTTTATGAAACATAATTGTAATTAATATATTAATATTTGTTTAACAAAAATGTTGTAAAATATTTTCATGTATTCGCATATAAAATTTACAAAATAGTTACTAATTTAACGTAATTAATAATAATTTAGTTTTTAAAAAAGAAAGAATAAAAGAAGAAGCTTCACATTAAATATGTGTGCTTGAAGAGGAGCGTGATTAGTAGTCAAAGATTCAAAGTTTTCGACTTAGTAAAATTGAAAATATGTTTGGGAATAATAGAAAGGTCACACGTGTCTAAGACTGGCACCGGCATTTGACCGTAAGTGTCAAACACGTGCGAAGACGGTTTGTCGCTTTGTCCTGATGATGGGGAGCTAACATCAGCATCTATTTTTTTTTTTTTTAATTTTTTTTTTATTATTAAAAAGTTTAAATGGGTTAGTTTTTGGAACCTTGTTAGGATGAAAGTCTCAAAGTTAACATCTACTGTTTGTTGCATTACAAGGTGCAACCATTCAAGCTTTCACCATCATTTCAGCATATTTTCCACCTATCAAAACTCCATTTAGAACACATGATCGATTTCATTTTTTTAATAAGCAATGAAGTTTTCTTTACAAATTAAAAAGGAAATTAAAAAGGGTATAAATGAAAGAGATAATAATATTTTTATTAAAATATACTTGTTTATAGTATTGGTATATTCATTGTTATTATTGATAAAAAAAAGTGAAATATATTAATTAAAAGATATGTATGTAGTAGTACTAATTAAAAGTAATTGAGAGGAAAAAAACCGTTGATATTATATATTGTAAATTGAAAAGGATTGTTCATTTTGAAACTATGTTTTTCTACAAAAAGAATAATTAATTGTGGGATTAAGAGAGTAATATACTAGTATTAGATAAATAAAAAGGTTATATTCTTTCCAAAATAATAACAAAAGTTAAGTTTTTAATCGTTACTCCTCTATCTCACAGTAAGCTATTTATTAACCAAAACAAAATTTCCCTAAATTTAATTACCCTTTTAATTTCAAATGACCTTTTTTAAAAGTATTTTTAACTTAATACTGTTTTTATTACTTCTATACAATGTCTTCCATTGTGCATTTATCACAAAAATAATTTAGTAAAAATAATATTATAATTCTTTCATTTATATTTTTTTTATTATATGTGAAATAATTAAATATCTCAATTAATTAGGGAATAAAAGGAGTATAAAATTCTAGTATTTCATTTTTAGTTCTTGTAAAAATATTACCCTTTTTATTTCTTATAAAATTTTCATACAAACAGTTTTATTCTATGGTAGAACGAAACATGTATAATTGTCTTTCGACTTTTAAAACTTTGAATGATAATTTTTTGTAAATATGTCTATAACATTATAAAAATATTTACAATTTTTTTAAGGGAATATAAAATTGATTTCGTGATCGAGATCGACGAGTTAAAGAGCGATTTTTAAGGAGGATAGGGTTCGATTTTGACCCTCAATATAATTCTGACAATTACTATTAATACTAACATAATATTGAGTTTAAAAAAGAAATTACAAATTGAAAAAATTTAAGTATCATTATGTATGCCTGAAAAAATCAATTCAATAATATATATATATACACAAAAATTGTAGCAGAGACTAAAATTTTTTGCACCATTATTTTTAAGAACTATAATATATGTAATTTTTTAAAAGAGATTTAAACGAAATTTTAATTTTATATATCATGATTGAATTATTACGTATCGTTAGGACCAACCTAACGTATTTTGAAGTTTAAAGCGAAATTTAAACTAAAATCTTTTTAAAATATTAATAACATTTATATAAAAGTATTACTGAAATCTTAATATTTCTGCAATGTGTTGTTTTAATATTGATTATTTAAACAAAAAATCATAATGCGCAAAAAAAATTATTAAAACAAAATGATGGAAACTATGATTAATATGGGAGGAACATAAAAAATAGTTGTGATTCATTAAGAATTTAAAGTACACAAATATATTTGCTGCTTTTGTAAAATAATTTGTTTTATTTATCTATAATTTTAAAAATTCAACATTTACCATTATTTTAACCATAATATCTCAAACTACTTATGAGGGTGCGGAGGGATTCAACTCAACGTAGAGGAACCCAGGAAATGACTGAATTTCATAATTTTATTGAAACTTTAGAGCTTGTGGATGTTCCTCTAATTGGCACCAACTATACCTGGAAAAATAAACAAATAAATAAATAAAATACTTTAATTTAAATTTTGAGTAATTAATTCAATTTAAACAGATATAATAGTCCTCAATTTAAGTTGCGCGTTGAATAAGTTAAACGAAATTAGTTACAGGAATTAATAAATGAAATTCAAATAATACATAAATATCTCAACTACTTGTGTCCATGGTACCTTAAGATACGACTGTTTGGTCCAACAATACTAATTAAACTTTTGGCCTTGCCAGCCACCATGTTTATTCCTAAGTATAGCAATGTTGAGGAGGTTTGGCGATATATGTAGTTTACCTTATATGAAACCATATTTTATTATGGACCTTTATGTTAACAATGCTACAATTGATGCTAGTGAAGATGTATGTATAGAAATCGTGGGAATAGATTATTGTTGCAGTCTAAAATTTCGAGTATTTTTCGAATTTAATAGAATTGTCATCAAAATTTATTTTATAATAGAGAAAAACATTAAGAAATCCTTTAAAACAATGATATTTAAAATCAAATTTTGAGTTCGTGAGTCGATTATGTGTAGGGAAAGTATTATCACTCTACGACATCCGTTAAAATACGGTTACTAGGGAAGATATTAATATCCAAATACGGTTACCTATAATTAATTGTACAAAATTAATGTTAATTTATATAGATTTATTTATCTTTTTTAAAATGTAAATATAATCATTTTTATGAAACGAAACTCGTAAAAAAAGTATATTTAAAATATAGAGGAAAAGAAAAAAATTTATTATTATGCTTAACAAAAGTGTGATCTTGTTACTACTATCTCCTGGTGCGATGAAAAAAAATCAAAGTTATGTAGTTCTTGAGTAGTACACGCGGATGTAATGATTGCTTTTAAAGAAAAAAAGTTTGTTTACAATAAAATGATTGGATAAAAAGAAAATGTTGATTTAATGAAAGAAAAGAAAACATTGAGCCTCATAAATTGATTTTGATTATAATGTTCAGTTATTTATTTGGATTTGATTAAGAAAGATTAATATCACCAAATTGTCACAACTCAGACGTTTTAAACTATCACTTACAAGATGTCACATCTCAGACGATCTTATTTTATTAAAAGGATAATTATTAGTTAAAGCTTAACATCATTAAGTTTTTGTAACTCATACATCTTAAAACTAATTTTGGCAAAATATAACATTTCAATCAATTTTTTTAGTTACGTTGATTTTGAATAACATGGATTTTTATTTTATTAAAGCTGATAATGATAAACCTAAGAATAAATTTTGAATGCTTATAATTTATATAGTGGTTGATGTTGGTTGAACTTAGTCCATAATTTAATAAAAGAATAAAATGACAATTATCAATAACACAAAAGAATCAAATTGAAATAATTGAATAAATATTTTAACAAAACTAAAATGCTTATTTATGGTAAAACAAAATTCAAACTAAAGGTATAACACTAAACAAAACTATAAAGTTGTTACATAGATTAGTTTAGAAATAGTTACTACGCAAGTTGAATATTTATTATACTCTTTGATTTGCTCAAATTGTATTTTGTTTTTGTTTTGAGTTGTCGTATTCTTTCTTAACTTATTTTATACTTCATTTATCTTATTAACAAAAAGTCTTACTAGCTTGAAAAATGAAAGCTGAAAACTCTCAAACTACCTCTTTTTTATTTTTTCGCTATCTCAATTTATGGACTAAAATGATGAATTCTTGTATCAATGAGATAAAATTGAGTTCTGAATTATTGTTTGTTTTTGCAGAAAAAATGAATTTGCTAAGCTAAATCATGAAAAAAGAGGATACACTTTTTAATTGTTTGTATACATGATAAAAATTGTAACAATTTCAGGAAAGAGAAAAAAATCAAAAGGGGCTAAAATTTGGCGTGCACACAAGAAAAAATTGCAGTTGTTTTGGAAAAGAAAAAAAAAACAAAAGAGGCTTAAAAAAAATAGTAAGGTGACGTGTGCAGTTGTAAAGGTGAAAAGCAAGAAGACTAAAAAAAATTGAAGGAACTGTTAATGCTGTAAAAAAACAACAAGAAGTAAAAGGGAACCAAAATCAAAGAATACCACTAAAGGATACGAGTAAAGGATACCACCGGAGAATACCATAAGAGGATGCAATCAAAGAATACCATCAAAGGCAGAAACAAAACCAGAATTAGAGGAAGAAGAAAATCAGAGGAAAACATCTAAGGAACCGACAAGAAGATACCACCAGAGGCAGAGGCAGAGGCATAATCAACACCAGAAGCAAAAATATAACCAGAACCAGATAGAACCAGAACCAGAGACAAAAACATAATCAGAACGAGAAGCAACACTAAAATCACAGGGAACTAGGACCAGAGAAGAAACGAAACCAAAACCAAAGGCAGATCTATAATCAGAACTAAAGGCAGAGAGGAAACTAGAACCAAACGGAACCAGAAGCAGATGGAGAACTAGAATCAGAAACGAAACCAAATCAAAGGCAAAAACGGAACCAGAGGCATAACCAAAATCAGAGGGAACCAAAATCAAAAGGAACGAATGGAACTAAGAATCTAAACCTGAAGGAACGGAGGAAACCAAGAACCTAAACTAGAGACAGAGACATAAGGAACCATTTTTTTAAGAAAATAATAATTATGACAAATATTAAAATTATACCTATGACTTATTTTAAGTTTTTTTTTTAATTCAATGGACAAAGCTGAGGTAACACAATTATCTACCTTTTCTTAAAATAAATGAAAATTATATTTGTTTTTTAACAAAATTTTCAATTAAAATCGATTCATAATATATTGATTATGCAATTCATAATATATTATTCATGCATCAGAGATTGAATAATTCAACTGATTTAAAGTAAAAATTACAAGAGTAAAAATATCAAAATGTAAACTTTAATAAAAATGTAAAAATACTTAACTCAACTAATTACTATTAATACGTACCTATATAAAAAGAAATTGTTCATCCAATGAAAAGCCAACTTCAAGAAAACTTTTCGTGGGCCGGTGATAGCATATAGTAGTTCAGTAGTGTTGAATGTGTCAATAATTTACCGAATTCAAGTGTTTATAAGATAAACTCTTGCATTTTACATCGTACTAAAATATAAATATAAATTAATTAAAAAATTAATATATTTAATATAAAATTTAAATTAAATATATTTATTTTTAATTAATTTTTATTTATATTTTAAGATAAATAAAGTATAATAATAATAATAATAAGTACGTACAAAAACGTTTGATTGAATTAAAAGTGCAGTTAGCTTTACTTAGGCTCCACTTTTTTTTTACCTTTTCGTGTTATTTGCAATTAGCTTTTACATTTGACTACTTTAGCACATAGATGGGTTGTCTCCTTTCTTTTTTATTGCTCTTGCAATTGCACAATGCGTATCGTTGATTACTTTATTTAAGTAGATATTAAAATATTAAATATTATAAATTATTATAAAACTTTAGTAAAATTATTTCTTTTGTACATTCAAGTGAAATATTCATACGCATGATATTAGTGTACTATAATTTAAAAATTATGTATGTGCATTAAAGTTTTGTAAAATTAAGCCATATCATCGTTGATTCGTAAAAGTGAGTCTACGTCATTGTTAACACTATTAAAATTAAGTGGGTGTGACTTTTGTAAAAGCGATCATGTTAATAGACAAAACATATTATTTTCGAAATAAAGGATTAAAATCGCCAAATTATGCAATTTGGGAGGCAAAATGTACATTTTAGTTTTTATAACTTTAAGTGATAATTTATTAGATTATTTAAATAGACAAATAACTTTTGAGATAAAATTACACATATTTTAAAATTTAATTATTAATATTTTCTAAAATTTAATATTAAATTATATTACTTCTTAATTTAATTTATATTTTATAATATTTTAAATTATTTTTATATGAATAATTAAGTAAATTATTATTGTTACTCGTCTTTGATGATTTCTAACACCATTTCTATTTTACTGTTTCGTCAAATACTTGATTGATATAAATTATGATAGTTATTTAATATTTTATCTCTTACTATGTGTACGAAACAGATCTTAAATTATTAGTTATTCAAAGAATGGTAGAGAATAATCCAATTGAGGCTCAGCACATATCCACGACGAAATAAGCCTGTTATATTTACAAAACATGTTTTTTTTAAAGAATTTACAAAACATGTTGAAAACTTGTGAATTGTAAAGTCTTATGATATTTTTAATTAGTGGGAGCAACACATTTATATTATATGTATTAATTTTTTAATTTAGAAATTTTTCTCAATTTCTTTTTGTTATTATTATTATTATTGTAATCATGTTTGGCATATATTTATATTTTGTTGAAATTTTATTTTAAAATTGTCTCTAATTTTTTGTGTGGAAATTATATTTCATATAAAATATGGTTTTAATCTCCTTAGGAGATTGTTATTTCTTTATTAAAAAATAAACTATTCTACTTTATGGAATGGTTTTTAATTTGAAACAATAATATTTTTAAAGTCGATTGGTCAACAGAGAACAAGATAGAGGAAGCGATAGAATTTTTTTTAATAGTTTATGTTTAATTCAAAAAAAAAATGAATTTTTAATTATATAGAACTAATTTTTTTTCTATTTAAATTACTTCAAAATAGAGAAATAACAAAATCAATTTAAATAAATAATACATAAATATCTCAGCTACTTGTGTGTCCATGGGAACTTAAGGTAGAAATACGTTGGACTTTGCCATCTCCTTTTTTGTGCTTTCATTTTCATTCCCTGTTTTACTTTTTTATAGCACAACAAGATGCTTTACGTAAAGGCAATCTATTATTATTTGGTCCAACAATAATAATTAAACTTTTGGTCTTGCTAGCCACCATGCTTATTCCTATTACAGCAATATTGAGGAGGCTTGGCAATATATGTAGTTTACCTTTTATATATATATATATGAAACCATATTTTATTATGGCCCTTTAAACAATACTACAATAAAGGCCGATTAAGATTTATATATTGAAATTGTTGGGTATAGATTATCTCCCGTTTCTTAAAATAAATGAAGTTTTTTAATGGAATTTTCAATTAAAATTTATTCATAATATATTGTTGATATAATAGAGATTGAATAGTTTAACTGATTTAAATTAAATGTTGAAAGAATTAATCAAACTATCAAAATTTAAATTCTAACCAAGATGTAAAAGTACTAACTCAACTTACTACAACTAATACTTACCTATATAAAAAAAATTGTTCATGCAATGAAAAGCCAACTTCAAGAAAGCTTTTCGTGAGCTTGTAATAACATGTAGTAATACTAGTACTGTTGAATATGTAAATAATTTACTGAATTCAATTATTTATAAGATAAACTCCGGCATTTTGCACCGTACTAAAATATAAATATAAATAATATATTTAATATAAAATTTAATTTTAAATTTAATTTATATTTTAAGATAGATAAAAGTATAATAATAATAATAATAGTAAGTGCCTAATAAGCGTTTGCTTAAATTAAGAGTGCACCAATTAGCTTTACTTGGCCCCGCTTTATTTTACGTTTTGGTGCTATTTGCAATTAGCCTCTTTTTTTTTTTTTAATATATATATTTATAAATTTGCAATTCGCTTTTAGAGTGACTACTTTAGCACATAGATGGATTGTCTCCTTTAAATACTCTTAGCATGATATTAGCGTATTATAATTTAAATATTCATAAGCATGACATTAGCGTACTATAATTTAAATTCTACGTGATAATTTTTTTTAATTAAATTTAACATCCGTACGTATAAGTTTTTTAAAATTAATCCATATCATGGTTGATCTAGTGAAAGTGAGTCCATTTCATTGTTGACACTGCTCAAATTAAGAGGATTGACATTTATAAAAGAAGATAATGTGAATGGATGAAAAAATTTATTTTCGTGGGATTAAAATGGCCGAATTATGTAATTTAGGAGTAAAACGTGCATTTTAGCCTTTTTAATTTCAAGTAGTAATTTATTAGATTATATAGATGGACAAACAACCTTTGAGATAAAATATTAGTTGTTCAAAAACTAGTAGAGAATAATCAAATTGAGGTTGATCGCATCTCCACCGAAGAAATGACTCTAGACTTACTTTTTATGAGGTACTTTACAAAACATGTTGACAACATGAGAATGGTTAAGTCTTGTGATATATTTAATTAGTGCGAGCAAACATTAATTATATTATAAATTTTTCTCAATTTCTTTTGGTTATTATTATTCTTGTAATCGTGTTTGACATATAATTATATTTTGTTGAAATTTTATTTTAAGATTTTGACTCTGATTCTTTTGTGGAAATAAGATTTCATATTAAATATGATTTTAATCTCCTAAGGGAGATTGTCATTTCTTCCTTGAAAAATAAATTATTCTACATTATAGAATATTGATTAATTTGAAATATGAATTTTAAGTTTTAGAGTCCGTATGGTTCAACGGATAAGAAAGGATTGGAGGAGAGAAATTTTAATGAAGAAAAGGGGTGGGAAGGTGAGGAGAGATAAAGAAATAAAAACATTTGGTTCAAATAAGTGGAGGAGAATAATTTTTAATTATTTGTGTTTGGTTGAGGGTAGGAGAGAGGATAAATTTTTGATGATTTGTGTTTAGTATAAAAGAAGAGAGATTTTAAATATACTTTTAGTGATATACAATTTCACCATTTCCCTCAAATCACCGTCAAAATAGAGGGAGAACAAAATCAATTTAAGGAAGAATTTTGCTATGTTCCTCTCCCCTCTTAAAATTTGAACCAAACACTAAATCTTACAAATTTTTCCTCTCCTCCCCTCAAAACACACTATGATGATCACAACACACTATGATGTGTATATTGGATCCTCCTAATCATCTCTATTTTTCTTTAAAAAAAATCTTCTAATTTATATTTTGTTTGAGTTGAGAATTTATATTATATAGATTATGCATATAAAATTTTATACAAATCTAAACTCATTTAATATGTTATTAAAATTAATATTTTATATAATTTTATTAAACATTATTAATCTTCATTTAACAATATGATTGGTGGTGAAAGCTTATGCACCTCTAAGAAAACTATTTAAAGAGAAATGAGAAAAGAAAGAGAAGGTTCGAGTATATTATTTTAAAATTAATTTTTCTAAAAAAAAAAGAATAGAGTTAATTGGATGGGAGCGGTTGCTTAAAAGGGACAGCTCATTTCCCCTTTTTATCTTTAAACAAAATTTCAAATTAACATAGTTCTAAATCAAAAAGAATAAAAAAAATGCAAAAAATGAGGTTGTTGACCAAAAATTGTTTATGCAATTTAAAGTGTGGCATAAAAGTATTTAGTGGTAGCTGATAATGGAAGTCGTTGTGAATATTGAAGAGAGCAGGTTATTTGTTAGGTTGATGGAGATAAAGAATTTTGATGGATGTAGACGTGCACTGCTTGGGATGCCTCAAGTCCCCCAATTTAAGGTACGGATAAGTCACTTTCATGCTCTACATTACTTTGGCTTCAACAAAAGGGTTTTTTATATAAACATCCTCTTTTTTTAATTTTAATACTAGATTGTTCCACTTTTAAAAAATAATACCAAAATGTCCTACTTTTTAGTTTCAGTTGCAGATCGCAACTTGGGGATGCGACCTGAAGAAAAAAAATTCCAACCTCACTAGATGGTCGCATCTTGGGGATGCGACCTCCTACTAGCTTCCTTTTATTTTTTTTTTTGTTGCATTTTGTTATTTGTTATTGGGTATATTATATTTATTATTATTAAATATTTTAAAAATAATTATAACATTAAAAAATACAAAATATTATTATAAATAATAAAAATAATTAATTTAATAATATTATATAACTTTTAATAATCATTATAATAATAATTTTAATAATAATAATAAAAAGAAAATTCTATTAATAAAATAAAAATACTTTTATTATTTAATATATTCAATAATGTATTTTAATATTATATATTCTTTGGTTGTTGAATTTTGTTATTTATTATTATTTAATATTTTAAAAATAATTATAACATTAAAAAATACAAAATATTATTATAAATAATAAAAATAATTAATTTAATAATATTATATAACTTTTAATAATCATTATAATAATAATTTTAATAATAATAATAAAAAGAAAATTCTATTAATAAAATAAAAATACTTTTATTATTTAATATATTCAATAATGTATTTTAATATTATATATTCTTTGGTTGTTGAATTTTGTTATTGGGTATATTATATTTATTATTATTTAATATTTTAAAAATAATTATAACATTAAAAAATACAAAATATTATTATAAATAATTAAAATAATTAATTAATACAAAAGGTAATTCTATTAAATTAAAATGGCTCAAATATACTTTTGATAATGTTGGTGAAAACGCATTCGAAGTAGAAAAACAAGCATCATGTCGAGCATATATATTAAGTATGATTGGAGGATTGTTGATGCCAAATAAATCCAATAATCGTGTACATTTAAAATATCTTTCAATCTGGGCGATTTAAATAAAGCATCCCACTATAGTTGGGGTTCGGCAGTTTTAGCAACACTCTATAAAGAATTATGCCTTGCTACGAAATCCTAATATCGATGGGAGGATGTGCACTGTTGTTGCAAAACTGGACTGGAATCGTTTGATTATTTTTAAAATATTTAATAATAATAAATATAATATACCCAATAATAAATAACAAAATTCAACAACCAAAGAATATATAATATTAAAATACATTATTGAATATATTAAATAATAAAAGTATTTTTATTTTATTAATAGAATTTTCTTTTTATTATTATTATTAAAATTATTATTATTATTACTTTTATTATTATAATAATTATTAAAAGTTATATAATATTATTAAATTAATTATTTTTATTATTTATAATAATATTTTATATTTTTTAATGTTATAATTATTTTTAAAATATTTAATAATAATAAATATAATATACCCAATATAATATACCTAATAATAAATAACAAATTTAAAAAAAAAAAAAAGGAAGCTAGTAGGAGGTCGTATCCCAGGATGCGACCATCTAGTGAGGTTGAAATTTTTTTTCTTCAGGAGGTCGCATCCCCAGGTTGATCTGCAACTGGGACTAAAAAGTAGGGCATTTTGGTATTATTTTTTAAAAGTGGGGTAATCTGGTATTAAAATTAAAAAAAGAGGATATTTATATAAAAAAAAACCCTCAACAAAAACAAATATACATGGGAAATAAAAATTAAGGTGACCTATATTTGTTCAATTTTTTAACATATATGCTAAAATTAATAACTTTGTTTTGATGAGATTTTGGGTGGATTACTTATAGAAAATTTTAATGACGATTTAATAATAATTTTTAAAAGTAATAGTATTTGATCTTCTTTATTTTTTTAAGTTGCTATCTACATCGTAAAATTGAATACGACCATTAATATATATACGTTTAAAAAATGACGTATATAATTATTGAAGTTTTAAATATTTTTTAAAATTGATCTATGATAAACCATGATGGATGTAATCATAATTTGTCATTCTTATGTAATATAAGTTTTTACCGCTAATTGTTAGTCAATATTTTATAATTTTTAACACAGTACCTAGTAAGTTTTTAATTAAATATAAATAAATTTATTATTATAATTATAATATTAAGTTTTGTTTTTTTTATTAAATTATAAATTTGTTAATATTTTTTGTAATTTAAACACATTGCACTATATAAATATTTCAAATATTTAAAAATATTATTTTAAAATAGAATTGAAATATGATATATAATATTTTACATTCTAAAAGATAATTTTAGATATTAATATAGAACTTAAGTTTGTTGTAATGTTAACTTGTTTTTTTATTTACCAAATCTTATACGTGACTTGGGTAGATTTTCATAAAAATAATAGTAATAACAATAGTAAAATAGACTTTTAACAAATTTTGAAGCCTAGCCGAATTTTTAAAAGTCAACGTCATACTTTAAAATTGAATATTTAACGGGTAATAGATCAAACTTGAACTTAACATTTTCAATATAAATAGATCTTGTAAAATCTAACTCGACTTAAGAACTTTCTCTATTATCAATACTTTGAAAAATAATATTCTTTAAATATAAATATATTTTCAAATGCATTTATTATTTTTTCCAAATATATATCATATTAATAATAATACTTTTAATTTATCTTCAAAAAATAAAAAAAAAAATCACTTAAAGTATAAAACATCTTTTAGTAAATTAACGTATAAAATCAACATATTAAATTCATTTATAAACCATATTTGAAGAGCTCACGGGGGTTTTATCTTAGAAAAAATTGTGATCCATCATTCTTTTTAAGTTAATTAAATTACTCCATTCAGTCATTATTTTCACAGGTATCAAGATACTATAATTAAGTATATTTAATTTTTATTTTATATAAAATATAAATCAAATTTACTAAATTATTTATTTTTAATTTGATGTCAAATATTCAGCTATCAAAATTGATTTTTTTTTTTTTAAATAAATAACAGGTGTATTAGAAATAATATGATTAAATAAATTTTAAGTGATTTTATTTTCCTTACAATAGTGACTAAAGAGACTATAATAAGTTACAAAAATACCACTAGCAACACTTTCATTAAAGCTATTTTTCGAACACTTATTTCCTTATTAATGGTATCTACGTGAATTTTACTACGGTCAACATTGAAAAAAATGTTCCTAACACTACTCAATTATTGTGGCAAATTAGGATAAGCTAGTCTTTCTTCTTAAATAAAATAATTGAGCATGAAATGACCAATAAAATTCCAATTAAGGCACTAACATTTATAAAAATCAGATTGTAGTTATCTTTGGTAAAATTAAAATTTCTTGATAGCTGTTAGTTTATAGTTTATGTTTGGTAAAATCATATTCTTAAGTTAATTGAAGTATTTTGGTAAAATTAGTGATTCAATTAATAAATAAAATGTAAAAATGACATAAAAAGACATTAATAATTCAAAATAAATTTTATCAATTTATGATTAAAATATTTTAAAAGTATTTATCTAAAATTTATTTTTATTAATTTAAAATTTATCAATATGATATTTTTTAATTAATTTATGTATTTTATTTATATTACAATAAATAAATAAATAAATTATTTAATTTAAGTTTAAAAATTAATTGTAAGTAATTAAATTTAAAATAAATAAATTATTTATAATCTGATATATATTTTTATTTATTTAGCTAGTTTATTTATTTTAAATTATAATAATTAAATTACTTTAAATTATTTATTTGACATTATATAAATTATTTATTTAATTCATTTTAAAATTTTAAAATTATTGATTTAAAATTATAAAGAATAAAAAATGATTTTAGTTTTAATAATTAAAAAAAATTATAAACTACTTAAATTAACTTATAAAAAACCGTTATAAACTATTCAAATTATAAATTCATAAATAACTATAACTAAACAAAACTTATAACCTATATATAAACTATAAACTTAAACTTGTTTATTAGTCTTACTAAACATACCAAAAGACTATATATGTAGCTCATATATAAATAGAATAATAATACTCCCAAGGGGAAGAGACAGCCACAAACTTTTTCTTTAAAATTACAACATATGCATGCAATGCAACATAGGAGTAGAATCCCCTGCTTATACTTTATGATGCATACATAATTTACATTTTCTGAAGTTAGTTGTTTGTAGAACAAACACATTTACACAGAAAATCACAAGCTTCTTTTTCTATGATAATCAATCAATTCTCAAAAGCTAGGCCGGTGACCAACTTTAACTTACAACCTAAAATTTGCATTTATAGTTGTTGCATTAATTAATAAGTAGAAATATGTGATTGTCACGAAAATACTATACTAATACATTATATTTAACTGAAAAGACCATGAAAGTGCTATCTTAACACACTTGGTGGTGGAAACTACAATTCATTTATCTCAGAAACGGCACCTTTAATTAGTCCAACAAATTTGGATAATCAAATTGATTCTAGCTTGGACATCAAAATTTTGATTTCAAAATTCAAATACACTGCTTCTAGTTTTTGTGTGTTGTTAAAATTATGTATCTTTATATATGTTGAATATGATTTTCAATTAAAAAAATTAAATTTTTAAGAATAATATTGTTGTTTTTTAGTCTATTAAAAATATGTAGTTTAATTGTATTGATATGGTTAAAATGATAAAATTTATAATTTTCCATATTTGTCAAGATAATTAATGTACCGACATAATTGTTAATTTAAGTCTTTATATTATTAATAATTATTAATGAGATATTTTTTCTCTTAATATTTCAGATGTTTTCCATATAAACAAAATTGGTCTTTTGAATATATATTTTGCTTATTTATGTCGATGTTTGACTGCACTTTTTCCTAAAAAATGCCAACATAATTAATTAAGATGTCTTTACCCTCTATTTTTCCTAGAAAATGTGTAAACATTGCTTTCTTTGTGGGATGTTTACGTATATTCCATCAAATATTTTTCGATATGTGAGTTAATAGTATACGAGTTTTTTCAAACAGGAACCACCCAAACTTAAATTATTTAATTAAACTTATATTAGCTATGTTAGTGGGTTTTCTTCTGTAAAAAAAAAAAAAAACTAGATGAGAGTGAGTTTAATTGAATTCAACGAAACATAAAAACAATGATATACTAACTCAAACTTGTAGGGGTATAGTCATTTTTTTTCATTTTTTATGATTACATGGTATTCATCATGTAAACTAGAACTGATAAATATAAAAATAAAAATAAAGAGGTTATAAATTTATTGAAAATAAATCACCCTTTTAAACATACGGACATAATGTTAGAAATCAAGTGTGATATTATTATTTAAAAATGATTTAAATGAAAAATATATAAAAATGTGACTTGTATGTATATATATATATATATATATATATATATATATATATTCATTGTACTAGTAAGAATTTAGATAAAGGTGTGATTTCTTGAACTTTTGGTGATGTTAATTATTAGCTCATTGTTGTTTCAAATTCAATCCACACGACTGGACAGAAAGTTATCCATATTTTTGAAATTTTATCCAACAAATCACATAATGCACTAAATTTAACTTAAATAACAAGTTTTCTGTATTCCAAAAGTCTTAATATATGAGCATTGCCTTGTCTTGCAGCATAAGTATAAATTTTATAAATGTATGCTACTAAATCAATCCACATCACTAATAACTTTTTGGCCTCTAATAACTTTTTTTTTTTTTGTGAATAATGATTTTCCAATTGACTTGAATGCTAAAGTCAACATTTCACCAATCAATACACTAACCATTTGAGCCACTTGGAATGTTCCAACTTGTTCAAATTTTTTAATATATATATTTTTTGTGATTTAATCGATGATATAATAATATAAATATAAATTTAGTGTATACGGCAGCACGGCTTTCGATGCTTCCACACTATAGAGTAGTAGAGTTTTGAAGTTATTTTTTTTCAAACCAAATTTTGAAGTGTAAATTGAGTCTTTTTAATAATGTGAAAGGTTCCTCTTTGATTTGATTCTTTCAAAGTCAAGCATATTATTGACTGTTTTACCTACTATAATAATAATCCTTTCCACTTTAACATTAATTATAATTTAAGACTGTATTCATCTCCTATTCTATGACATACCAACTCAGCTTATTAGTAAACAACAACATAGAGAAAGAAATGTCATCTTTTTATTTAATAAAAAATGCTAACTAGTGTTTTTTTAGAGTATTTGTTCACTTGTTAAACAATAAAAAATTTATCTAAAAAATTAATGTATTTGATTTTAATTTTTAGTTAGTATATTAATTTTTTAAATATAATTTTTATTTTTATTTTATTGTGAAGAGAATAATTTAGTAGTAGCACTAGTCAAAATTGTTAATTGTAAAATATTGTACAATAGTTAAGTTTAATTTGACATAGTCATATCTTGTCTCTTTTGTGCATCATATTTTGTTATCATATATATCTTTGTTTCTTCACATGTGTTATTTGAACACACAAGAATCAAGATCAGCCCCATGTATCAAAAGTATCATTTTGATGTCTAAAGTGAGAGAAAAATAATAATTTTTTTATTTATTTATAAAAATACAATTTTTATGTCAAAATTTATATCAAATAATCATTTTGCTCATCCTTTTATCTCCAAAAAAATTGTCAACTTTTATTCTGATTTATGTTATAGGGAAATGTTAGACCCATTTGACACATTGTAAAACATTATGTATCCTCTTTATTATTTAAGAATTGGTTTTACATTATTTCAATATATCTTCTTTTTAATTTCCTTTTTCTAAGGTATCTATTACTTATTTAAAAACAACCTTGAACTGAGTGTTCAAAAACTCTAGTACTAAACTTCCAGAACAGAGTGACAAATTATGTATGATCATGGCAATTGATCAGATTGGTTTGATTCTTCCAAAAGACCAAGACCCAAAAGAAGCTTTTGAAATTTACAATGGTTTACCAAGTCACATATATACTAGTAGTATAATAATACACAACTTTTCCATTCAATTCAACAATGAATTTGGTTGAATTCTTATAGACATAATTACCCGCTATCATTACTATTTTGTTTGTTTTTTCCAATATGGAAACATAAATAATCATTGTTGCTTACACAAAAACAAGCTAAACAAAAAGGTAAAAGTAAGCATAATGAAAGCAGCCTTTTGAGAACAAAATCAAAACCACACACACACACCTAATGAAACAGAATGAAGACCCTTTTCATACTATGAAAACTAAAAAAGCACAATCTATCACACCTAATTCCAACTAGCCTACTTTATACAAACAATCACATGTTTTTTTTTTTATCACTAAAAATTACGAAGAATTAATATAGACACGAATATTAGATAAAATAGTGATAGTGATATATACATCAGTGATAATGATAAAATAGTGATAGTGATAGTAAAAAATTGAAAAAATAAAAATAATTAAATATAATTATATATCAGTATTAAACATATTTATCGATGTTGGACATTAACACATATTAGATATTACTCCGGTGTGAAGTGTGAAGTGTGTGAATAACATAGATGAAGAATCTTTGACTTGTGTGTTTTATCTTACTCAACCTTTTTTCAATTGTGCCCAAAAAAACTTTGTCAAACAATATACATGGAGAATGCTGCCAAGGTGAGTTTACCTTACCATGAGCCTTATTGTTTAATGTGCTTTCAATTTTGTTTTTCTAAATGGTAAAATAGACTGCACAAGTCTTACATAATGTGTAGCTTTGACTGGCACTATCTATTTTTTGTCATTTTCTTTTTGTTTGGTGGCTTACTTGATGCTTCTTTCCATAAAAAATGCAACCATAACCTAATTATAGGTTGTGTAACTTTTATAAACTACTTCTAGTAGTTGTGAAAAAACAATCAAGTTGCTCAAAAGTATAGCTAGAAAAGTCAAAAGGTTATTAAATTTTGGAAGATTTATTAAAACTTGTCAAAGATGTCAGGCTTTTTCTGATAAATTTTTTAGCCCAACATGAAATGCACTCACTCACCCGCCAAGTGAATATTATTGATAAAAAAAGTACTTAATTATTATTCCCTGAGGCTAAGTGTCAGGGAGGAATATAAAATGAATCTACATCCTAAGTTTTTGTCATAGCTTATGTATTAGGCCTAAGAATATTTTTCCAGCAGCCCAATAATGCATGTTGCCGCGTGGTATACAATAGATCTATCACAATTTTTATATAATTATATACTCCCTACATCTCAATCTCATAAAAAATTAAATTTATCAAAAAAAAAAATTGATATATTTAATCTAAATTTTAGATCAATTCTTTTAATTAATTTTTGCATACATTAAAATAATACAATAAATAGCAAAAATAGAATAGTCATCTCGTCAAATTGTCTTTATTAACTATTGATATGTTTTATACTACTATAAATGTAAAGTAAAATTAATGTTATAGAAATAATGTACATAATAATAATTAAAAGGCCCAATTGAAAAGAAAATAATTAAAATTATATTAAAAATTAAAAATCACATTTGTTTATGAACTTTTTACTTTAATTTTTACAACAGTTTGATCAATTTATTTTCAATTTTTAGAATACTCTCCACAAATGAACATTGAGGACACTTCAAAACCCAAAAGGAAAAATCAAAGTTGCATATTACTTACTTTGTTAGACATGTTCACATTAAAAAACAATTGCAACTGGTAGTGTTATTATCCAGTATGAATGCAAGTATGATCAACTATATCTTTACTCAACTCAGAATAGGTCTGTACAAAAATGAGAACTACAACTTTGGCTATTTGAATCATCTTGGCAAAAACAATACCAACATGTTCCACATTGATTTGCACAATTAACCAAGAGATAGTCTAAAGAATCAACACATTCACTTTCAAAAAGACTATGTACAAAATAATTATTTAACCAACCAAAATTGTCTCCTCCATTACCATTAGCCATCTCATCAACCTAACAATACTCTAACTAATTTGCAAAATGACTGGCAAAAGAGCCTAGAAATTCACCAGCATACCGTGCCTCAACAAGTTGCTGATCGCGACACAAGGATGCAACTTGAGAATCTAGCACGACTTTCTTTATGTGACAAAACTGGATGTATATATATAATCCCTTTGCTCCTTTGATAGCTGCGCTGATCGACCTCATCAATTATGACTCTCCATGAGATCAGCGAGTGTTATTTTTCCACAGTTGCCAGTATCTAGTCGATCAAACTTCTCGCTGATCTGCATGATGTCCTTTTCTGAAACTTTTCCCATCTCCTTGAGCTTGTATATAACATATTCTGATTTACTGCATACCCAAAACTTAGTACATTCAGTAAAAGCACAAGATCCATGTGTTATCAAATTCAATCAAAATAAATCAACAAATCTTTCTAGTTCTAGGATAAGAATTAAAGAACATGATTCAAACCCCAGAACACCTTGAGTAATATGCAACAAGTGATTCACACATAAACATTTGTTTTTCCTCAAGTCATACACTGTGGCAACCATAAGAAAGAGTTAAAGTGATTGTTTGGTTCTGCGATCAATATTCAAATCTCCCGTTCCAATGTCAGTTCCACTGCAATTTTACAAGTTATATATTCTAGCTTCTTACTCAACGCATGGCCACTTTTACCCAACTGTCTGAACAAACAGTCACTAAGTCTCAATGCTTTTCTGTCACTCCCTACCCAAAACTTCTCTGCATCATACACAGCAGAGAAGCCCCTGGTCAAGGGCTCATCACAATCATACACAGCAAGGATTAAAACTTCTCTAAATCCACCAAGAGAAACATTTAGGAGCCTTAAACCGCAAGAAAATTTTCTATACCGATCATAATAAAGAAATGGACAGCCATGGATAATTCAATATGGCATGCCATATCAATAAAATAGGAGAAATTTCCATTGGTATAATTCACAATTGGACAATGATATGAACTACGGCTAGTTCAACACTAATCTGCAATAGCCAAGGTCAAATTACATCTAGAAGAGTTCAGGCCGGACTGAATTTGGAATAGATGGGATCAGATTTTATCCAAGATTGTTGTAAGCTTTCGAAAGAACCGAAAGTGAAAGCTAAGCTAAGGCTTTTGAGAGACAAGTGGAAGCCAAAAAAATCAGCTAACAAAGAGAGAACTTGTGAGATAAAATGTGGTTGAGATTTGGGCTCAACTAACAAGAAAAGAATAATGGAGATAATGACATTATTATGTTATTATAGTTCCAGATTGCAAGAAACTCGGGACGATACCACGCTGAAAACATGTTGTGGTTATAGAGTTTTAGACGAGGATGGAACGAAGAAAAGGAATGAAGACTTTGAATTTGTGATTATGATTTTTTATTTTGCTAGACTCCTAGTCCTAATTAAGGAAACAAATAATGAAATATAAACACGGAAACTAATCCTAAGAGAAAACTTCAAATATTCTAAAATACTCCCCCCCCATATTTTATGAGATTTTTTTTATATATTCTAACAGACAAATCATGTGTTGTCTCCTTTTCCAATGATCATATAGTTTAACAGATTGAAACTTCTAACATTAGACCTCCAAACGTGGTAATCCTACTAATCAAATACCAAAATATACAACCACTAACTAGTAACTGAATCTACTGCTTTTTTAAAGTAAAGTGAAAGGGGGAAGCTTCATCACCAACAAACCAAGAACTACACGCAATAATAACTTCTTGCTGCCAACCTTAAAACTGAGAAGTTGAATTAATCCTATCAACAAAACACTATGAACAAATTCACTTTCTATTTACCTCTCAAATTTAAACTTTAAACCACACCCTCAAGATACTATTTGCTCTCAAATGCAAATCTCTAATGACAGTTTTCATACAGGAACCTGTAGTGTATACCGCATTTGTAGTACTTTATCTCTAAGCTTAAACTTAAGACATCCAACATAATGAGAGGAAAGAACTCCGAAAAATTATAAAATGTGTGACAGTTGAAGTTTTTTCTTACTTCACGACAAGTTGCGCCCTAAGAACTTTGTATCATGCTGCACACCACATCTGTAATGTGCTCTATGGTAACAGCAGGGCTCATATGAGCAAAAGATTATAAATTCAGTCTCACTAAAAACAGATATTCAACCACAAACAATTACTCTGAATTGAATTAAATAACATACATTAAAAATAGAATATTCATTTATGCAGATACCAAATTCATACTTCAGAAAGTAGTATATTGAAAATCTATGTAGTAAATAAATTTCATGTCCTACTCTCATAAACAGAATCGTCTACTGATATCGAAAATAACTTAGCCTTTATGCAATAGAAAAATATTGATCCATACCTCACAAATCCATTATTGTCTATGTCAGCAGCAAGAAACTCAGCAACAGTCATATCCTGACCAAGAATCCACTTCGCCATCCTCCTATGCCGCTTATCCACTCTCGCCTCAGCCAAATAAAGGAATGCTCGGGCCACCGCAAGCGTCGAAACAAGCAACCAAATTGCAGCGAAGATACGACCGTGCAAGGTCTTAAAAGCATGATCGCCATATCCTACAGTTGTAACAGACATAACCGAAAGATAAAAAGAATCTACCCATCCAAGCCTTTCAACAAAATGCATAACCCCAACACCAACTCCAATACAAAGTACCACAACCCCTAATGCCAATGCCACCTTCATCCTAATCCTCATCCTCCCTTTCTTCACATCAACTATATATGACCTACCATCTTTCTCCCCTCTTCCTTTCACTACCCTCAACAAATGATTCTCTTGTAAATCAAGAACATAACTAACCATCCCACTAAGCAATATATCAATAAAACCAAAACCAACCAAAACAAACAATATAGAGAAAATTTTGGTTGCAGTACTATTTGGAGTAATATCACCATATCCTATTGTGCACATTGTGACTATACAAAAATACAATGCATCCACAATAGGATGAGTTTCAATTGCTGTAAAATCATGACGATTGAACCAATAAATAACAACACCTAAAGCCAAATAAAGAACAAGAAGAATAACAGCTTGATGAATAATAGATTGGCTACCAAATTGAGGTCTTTTCACAGATGATTGATGATTGAAATCGCTTATTACAGCCATAGCAGGTGCAGTTTTGGAGCGATGAAGATTTGTTTTTCTCCATCGGTAATTAGGATCAATGAGCCAAGAAGATAGTTGTTGTTGTTGAGAATGTTGCGATGCATCAAAATCATGTGGTACAGAAGAAGAAGAAGAGGAGGAAGAACATCTTGGTGAATTACGTGAAAGTGTTAAAGCATCAGCCAAAGGTGAAGGGTCAATAGGTGAAACACAAGAAGGACCAAAGATGAGACGATCTTTGAACTCAGAAGGGGTAACAGGAAGAACCATTTCGTCATTTTCTGGTAATGGAAAAAGATGAGATGGTAATGGCGAAAGCTTCTTTCTGGGGCTGAAATATGGGAGCAGTGGCTCCTTTTCCATGTGGGGTTGTTGAAAATCGATTCAATAGAAAGAAAGATTGTGTTTTTTAAGTATGAGACAGTTTTTTGTGATGTGGGTCGGTTTCAAAACAGAGAAAAATTTGTGCGTAGAATTCGAAATCAATAAACAGAGAAAGTTTAGAGCGTTTTAATTTATTTATATTGAATGAAAAAAAACGATGAAGGTGTTATGTGCAGAGGCGAGTAAAGTGGAAATGGAAATTATGATTATGATTGCAGTAAGGATGCGATTCTCCTCGTAGGTACAAATAAATGGGGACGGTGTTGTCGTTCGTTCATTTTATTGTGCTATGGTCACGCGCTTATGTGGCGAGTGGGATTTTCAAAGTTTAGAAGAAGAAGAAGAAGAACAATAACGTCGTGTGAGATTGTTATTATAAGTGGATAATATGAATTCTGGATTTCTCCAATGCTCAATCTCATTTTACTTCTCTGCTTTAGGGTTTTTCGACGTCTGGTCAAATCTAATTTAACGATCAAGTTTATGAACAATTCATAAGGTATTAATTAAATTATTGTCTCAAACGTAAAGATAATGAAAACAGTTAACTTTATATATTTTAAGAAATATTATTATTTATTATTTACAAATATGGACCACCTTAAAAAAAATTATCTATTTTGATTATAATAAGAGAAGATAAAGTATCTATTTTTTTTTTATCTATTTTAGTTTCATAATTACTAATCAGATTTTAACCCATGTCGTGGTTGGTGCTTCTGTTTTGCTTCATCCTGTTGAACCAATATATTTAATGCGACGTGCTTGGATTAATTAATTTTATTGATTTATTTTGATAGAAGAAGGAAATTACAAAAAGACTACACGTGGGGTGCTACACTTCATTTCATAAGAGCAAAGGTGACCGTTAAACTTGTAGGAATTTATTGAGTAAATCACAATAAGAAAGTTTGTAATAATATTAAATTTGTTTATATTGGCATTAAATAAGGGTTAAAGTATATCCTACTTACATTTATTTGGTGGCTTCATCTTACAATTACAACATGCGATTTATAGTAATTTGTAAAATTGCCGAAAATACTACACCAGTATGCTTTATTCATTTTTTTTAGAGAATATGCTTTATTGACTTTTATTGAGTTTAGATACTCGTTAAATCTATATATATTTTTATGGACATATTCACTTGTCAACGCATTTTTATTTATCAACGAAGACAAAGACTAATACCATCCATGTATCATGCTTCCACATCAATTAAATCAGACATTAGGATGCATGGCTTTGTTGTTTTTAGGGCTTGAGTGCAAAGTTCCTTTTCTTGCCAAATGATTACCAAATTTAAAATATTTTTTATGCTCCAAGTTAGATGTAAAAATTTTGTTCAAGGAAAAAATCATCAACCATAAGCAACAATCATCAGGAAATAGCACAAATTAAGCACATTTTACAAGTAGACATAATAATCACTCAACACATGATCTATAGGATGAAAACCACTCTCGTATATCTCATCTTACATAATAATTTATTTAATTTCAGGAAATATAGTTCAAATGATAGCTCCAAGAACATTTGATATATTAAGATTTAAATGTATATGAGTTTCACAATTAAACTCTTTAGAATCGAAAAAAAGTTTAAAAAAATTATTTAGTTAATTAATATACATAATATCATAAAAATATTTTATCATGCCAATCAATTATAATTACTAATTTTTTTATTATAATTACTTTAAAAGTGACAGATGATAAATTGTTTTCATTAGTTGATAATATATAAAAAGAAAAACGCCATTCATCGCGAAAAAGTTTGTCACGCTCGTATCAGAATTGAAGAATAATAACTGCAGCATGATCTCTTTTGAAAGTCAAGATCTTTGTTATTACTTCATGATAGCTTTATCCGTAACAAATAGCACAGCTCGTATAAAAAAGTCTAACACGCCTTCTATCAAAATTAAATCCTTACTAAAATAAATAAATAGATAAAAACAATAAACAACTCAAAACAAAACCAAATTTTAAGCCATATAACATCAAGTAATTAAACTATATAATGCAGAAATCACAGGCACATCAAAAGTAAACATCAAAGATAGATAATAAGAGAAAACAACCCATGTAAGCAGAACTTCATTATTTGTTCTTATTTGCTAAAGATTAGGGCATTGATACATTGAAAAGGGATGAAATAAATATATTAAATTAATGATGACAATGTTTTACTAATTATTAATAGAATTGTTATCTTTACTGCTTTGGTGCTTAGTAATATGGTAACACATGTTGGAAGGTTGTTCATCCCTCCACCATATTTGCTCACTCACTTCCAAATACACTATTGGAAACTAAGATCCCGGTAACATATTTTAATTAATTTTACACTACCAAAAGTTAAGATACAATAAAAAAGTCACACAAAAAATGAAGAAATAGATGTGACAAAATAGGATATCATTAATCCAAAGAGAGGGCTCTAAATGAGATTGACCCACATATAGATATAGAGTTAAGATGCAATTCAATTATGGAGATAACTATTCGTCAGATAGAATCAGTTTTGGGGAAAAAGTTATCATTATTATGATATAAGAGGGAAATAACTTCAGTACAAACTACACAGATGAGATTATGGACCCACTAGTATGACATGAGAAATGAGACCCACCCATTAGATTGGAAAGTGAGATACTGAGATATCAACAAATCTGTGATCAAGTTGTTTGACACTGAAGTTATAAAATTTATAAGTAAACATATCTCAACATAAAATATATCTTTTATCAAATGAAAAAACTACTAAATTACAATTTCATTTTAATGCATTTTACCATCCTCTCGAAACATCTTTCACTTTCAATCAATCGCACACATAAATCAAATATGTAATTTAATGTGTAGGCCAGGCAAGACGCCCAAAATGAAACATATTTCACAACCCACTTATAAATTACATTGTCCATAAAATACACCATAATAAAGCATGACGTCCGTAATCAAGAAACCAATTAAGAGACGGTGAGAGCTAATCATCATCCTCAAGAACACTTCGACGCCTCTGTATCTGAAAAAGTAAACAAAAAATGACAGTAAATAAATAAACTGGTAAATGAGAACCGAACTACTATGCAAGTAATATTTTTACAACTTACTGTGACTTTTGTCTGCCTTGCTGTTTGGCTGTTTATCTGCTCCAGCAGTGATATGAGTCTTTCTTCAGAAACCTAATAATTCCATTTAATGAATGAGGAATGGAAGATATCTTGATACAATAATGCTTTGTATGGGCTAATTCCTTATATATAATATCAATATATGAGCAATAACAACAAAAACAATTCCAACTAGTAATTTCTTAGTTTCAATTTTTGGAAGGAAAATTTAATTGCTTTTTTTATTTTATTATTCAAGGAAATAGGGGGGATGGGGATTTACAAAATGAAACCACCAATGAGAAATCAACTTAAAACCATCATCCCATTAGATTATATCCACACTAACATTATTGGAATTTGGAACAGACAAATAAACTGAAACTTCCCATGACCTAAAATTGGCTAATGTAAGTTGCTATCAAAAAACCAAACCAAACCTTTGCATGTAAACACTTTGTAGAAAATCTACCTAAACAACTCCTTCTCAACCAATCCTGAGACTGCCTAACTGATATCAACAGGGTGGTCATAATCACAACTCTATGTAGAATTGTTCGACTATTGGTGCTGATATAGCTAGAATAATCCAACCCCAGCAGGAAACGCATTCTGCTAGGAGCTTGCTGTGATCACGTTTAAGGGTAAGGTAGGACTGTAGGAGGATTCATTTGGTCTATCCTTTCCAAATAGATGTTTGAGACACTCAAAAACCAGAGGGTATCAGACAATCTAAATGTATACCCTGAAGCCATTACTGTTTCAGCACTCCTTGCAATCGAAAGGCTGTTTCCCGTCTCCGACACAAGGTGCTTCAAACCTGCTACTGATTCTGCCTCTACATTCCTTCTACAAAGCCTCTATTTAAGTGGGCATTTCAGTATTTCAAGCACCAACTTCAATTCGTATGAGTCAGTTTTATTTACTGTCAATATTTTACTAGGTTACAGGCAAAGACACAAGATTTATTAGATAGTTTTTGATATGTCAGTTGGCAGTCAAAAGGCGCTTCCCCGTCATAGACTACAAATTTAAAGTTCCCTTTACAATCCTAATTGTAGGATGGAGTTCTGAAAACCTTTCACCAAATATCACTATAAACTAAATTATAGGGTTTTACAAGTTACATGAAAGATGAGAACACTAAGCCTGTAATATCGAAAAACCACATTAGGCCATTCAAGGAGTTGTTACCAACAGTGTTTATAAATTGTGGATAGAGGACCTTTCTTGGACCAAAGATTGATCAAACAAATAGATGTTATAATTAGAACCTCACAGATAAAATGACAATAGATGCAATAAAATATTACCAACACTTGTGATAAGAATGAGAAAGGTTGCAGCACAAGACAAGATCCAATATACCTTTTCAGTTATCTGACCCATTTGAGCAGCTCTCAATATAACATCTTCGACACCTTTTGCTTTCTCTGGTTTCACCAAAGCAATTCGAGCAACTGCACATAGTGATATCAGAAATTTTAAAAGAATGAAAGAAAGCCAACACCGTGTAGCAATATTCTTTGTTCCTTCCCATTTTCATAGGAAAATTCAGGTACTTGGCAAACATGTTCTTTCAATGTTAAAATATATAATTTTGAAATGCAAATGTGATTTATGTTACTGAGTCTAAAAATAACTAAGACAAATTACATTCATGATTCATATCTTCCTACCCATACAAGTTCCAGCTAAAATAATTCCCAACTTTACTATATATTGAGTACATTCATAAGTCAACTTATAAACTCCTAAATCCATCTTGCTTTTTAAAAAAACCCAGATCTCAGATTAACAAGGCTGTAAAAAATCATACCAGCCCTCAACAAAATGCTACCATCCTACGAGGCTACGCTCCTTAATGCTACGAAGTGAAGCGAGCATAGAGACCAACTACAGGGTATCTATCCTGTGATCCAACCTGTTACTCAGAGGGTAACTATCTAGAACACAGGAGTGTGAACACAGGAAGAGAAAGAGAACAGATGGTAGAGGGAAAGAAAAATTGCAATACATATCAAACTACAAGTATCAAAGCCATCATCATCATAGTTTCATTTATCTATTGTTGGGTCAAAAATCATCAGGTGAGTTAGAGACTCTATTTGAACTTTTCCAAGACACTTTAGAATTCAGATGTACCTTAAGTAGAAACTTCGGTATTTATTTAGGCACAATGACTTCATAATAACACCAAAATATACTAATATTCTTTGATACAAATTCTGGGGGAAGACTTTAGTCACATAGCAAGATTATACATGTAAAACGGATACTTCCTAACGTCTTATATATTCTGAGATACAATCTAGGTAGTTAATCCCAGCGAGATCCCACTGCCCTGGTGCGGTGTAGTGCCTGACCGCGACGGCATGAAACAAGATCCTGGCGAGATCCCTCTGTTTCGTTGTTTCTACTTTCCCATAGGAAGAAGAATATGCTAATAAAGATGACGCTTTTTTTTTATTCCTATGCTAGAAGCCTAGAACATGCATTTGAGTTTTAATATTTAGTTATTTTATTACTCAGTGTTAAAGACTTCAATATGCATCATCTTTATTTCCTTGACTTTTGTTGGTATTTCAATATATGTTTTGACTAAGAGTAAGACTTGTGGATTTTATTGCTAATTATGAATGTTTCAGAGTTTGAGTCATTTGTTAATTTGCATTAAATATAGGTTAATAATGTATTATTCATGTAATTTGTCTAAAAATAGCAGTTATCCCGTCTATGCGACACACCGCTGTCTAGGATTAACTACCTAGCATACAATGTCTGTGTTCATGAACGTGAACAACTTCGATATATATAGTTTGGTTTGTCAAAATATCTTACAAAAGCCCGATGATACAAATACTATATATGGAAGTTTAAGAAAATACTAGCAACTAAGTACTATAAACTTTCTATACTAATTAAGACTGACTGAAGACATGATTGAAATTTTGAAATATTAACTACACAATTGTAAACGACCAAAGTTTTTCTTCTACCTTCTTCCATAAGAAATAGTACAGCAAAATATACAACTATGTTATTTTAAGACGATCATTAATCAGACTAAATTTTAAAAGGAAAAGTAAGAGTGCCATAATAGTTAAAAAGTCAAATAACATCTAAGAAGTGAAAATTATTTGTGCTATATACTTACGTCTTTCTCGTGCTTCAGCAGACAACAGCTGACTAAGCATCATTTGTCTTCTTTCATCTGCCTCCCTAAATTAATCATTTTACCATTCAAATAATAAACTGCCGTTGTTCCAGGAAAAAATTGACAAATGGATGAACAAGTTGCTGAGCCTAAACCTATGCAACAGAATTGAATAATCAGCATAACAATTGCACAAGAAATCTATATTCATAAACTAACCTTTTTGCATCCTCCTGAGCATTCTGCTGTTCAGGGTTCGGTTGATTTCCCTGCAATATCAACACAATCACAAGCAAAGTTTCAATCTCTAATGCGAAAGAAATTTGATAACAAACACATAGGACAATGATAGCTAACTGTGCCATGCCGAGCCATAAGCTCCTGCATCCGTCTCTGTCTGATTGCTTCCAGCTCAGGATCAGCCTGAAATTAGCAATTAAGATAAATAAACCATAAACAAGCCACAATTATAATACAAAAGGACCAAAAGAAAACACTACACTGTAAACACTATCCAACCAAATAATTAAATCAGTGCATAAAAAGCTTAAACGCAAGCACCAGAGAACCCTAAAACGCAAAATTTGCTATTTAAACGGGATGATTCTTCCGCCCAAAGCTTTCTTCTAAATTCAAAATCCAAAACAGTGGCGAAAGGAAGGTTTCGTTAAAAAATTCATCGATGATTCCCATTCGATAATTAAAAAGTGCGCACGTTGTGTGTTTGATTCGTAAAAACATTAAATAATAAAGAGGGAAATGGAATGAGAAGTTACCATTTGGTTAAGTTAGCAGAAGAGAGAAACCCTAGCTGGTCTGTGAATGGGGGGTTTTGGTTTTGCTGCGTGATCCTTACGTACCACCACCACCACAGATCGCGTTTGGAATAAGCACTTCTTTACGAACCAAAAAGTCTGATCTATTTCTATCGGGAAATTCTGATTCTGTTTCACCCCCTTTTTTTACTTATACACGCTCCTTTCTTTTTATTGTAGGGTAAATACCCAGACTAGAAAAACATGCGATCTATTTGATTTTGAAAAATAAAAATTGATTTTATTGTTATTAATATTTTAGAATTTTAAAACTGTTTGTCCAATTTACAAAAATTGAATACTAATTTAATTAATGTTTACAATTTAACAATAACTTATCTATTTACTCAAAATTAAAAACACAAATATACTTTCTAAATATTTTAAATATCAGTCAAATGTTTTAAAAATAATAATTCTCAAGGATATATTGATTTATATCTTGGTGAATTTTATCATATTTAAATTTTTTAAATATTAAATTAATAGTTTCTCAAATTATAAATAAGTGTTAAGTGTTTTTTCGAATATAGTTTTTAAAAATACAACTTAAGTTAAGTCCCGTGCAAGGCAAAGATTCATAGACTAGTATAAAATAATGTCTCTAATTGATATGTGTATTAACAAATATGTACTGATAAGCGACTATTTATAAATAATAAATAATTAGTTGAGCTTGTGTGTTGTACGCATAGAAAAACGACTATTTATACATAAATAATTTTTTTTATTATAATAGTAACATTATTACAAAATTTAATAAATATGTTCTGATAATGTAAAATAGTTTAATATTAATATTTAATGAAAATTATTTATTTTATCATATTTAATATTAATAATAATTAATCATTTATTTTTCACTAAATATTGATTTAAAATATTATATTTAATTATAATTAAATAATATACTTTTTTTATATTTTTAAACCAAATTTTTATAAATATACTGTCAAATTATAAGGATCACATTACAATTATAATTATATTTATATATAATCATAGAAAGTCAAACCAAATCTCTAAATATATGATATGTTCCGAGCAAAATATTAATAATATTTTGGCAACGATAAAATAGTTAAATCAATTACATATTTATAAATATCATAGTTTAAAAATGATAGTTAAATCATTTTTTATAGTTTCATATATAAATAAATGTTTGAAATCTTATTCAATACTAAATTATAAAAAAAGTCATACATTTTAATATCTATTAATTGCTTATGTTACAATTCAATTGATAGTTGCAAAGACATAAATATATAGGGGATATAAGTTTGTATTCATTGTCTCTCCATGTTGGGTCAGTATGGTTGGAGATAGATAGAAGAGAGCAAAGTGAATATTTTTAAGTTTGAGTTTGATTCAACTTTTAAGAAAGGTAGAAGGGATTAAAACAAACATATATCTATTATCTTTCTCTCATTTCAATTAAATCAAATATACTATTAAAAGTGTGCGAGTCTAATAATTAAACTATTTAAAAACAATAGTATTATAAATTAGGAGACATCTTATTCCATTTCTTCAAGATGGTGAGATGTGGCTTAAAAGGGCACAATTTCATGTATGTGTGAGAGTGTTTATCGCATAAAACGACGAGTTAAAACTATGACCATATTTGCGTATGTGAGGGACAACTCTAATGCAAAAAGTCTAACTTTTATATCATGTTTGGCCTATCATTATTTAATGATTTCCCAATTGAGGCAAACTTGTCTTTACTCACCAATTTTTTTTTCCAATTAAACTTAAGAAAATGTTCATCTGCCATAATTTTATCTATTTGCTTCCAATATATTATTGGAAGTTAGGATTCGGTAATGTATTTTACATTATGGAAGCTTAGATCTAATAAAAAAAGAGCAAACATGGAGAATTAGATGAATAGTCACCTTAATCGTATACCTATTTTGTACTACTAATTTGATTTGATTTGTTACTTACACCACTTCTTCAAACAAAGTTAACAATAGTTTATGTTAAAGATTACGAAGTTGATGGAGATTTTTGATAGTCGTCGCTCTCTCGCTCTTTTATAAGAAATAACCTTAGGTTTCTCCTTTTATTCATCCATTAGAGGGATGAATTTAGACTATTTTTTGGTCATAAGTTACTCATTCAAGTTACTTTATTCTTTCATTTTATTTAAATAAGTAGATTTTACATAGTTTTAGTTTGTCTTTCGTGTTTTATTTTTTATTTTTGTCATCTAGATGCGATGTTTAGTTTGTTTGCATCATATTATAATGTCGTTTGTTTTCTCGTCTAACTGCAATATACATAGAGGCAACATATTTGTCATGTCAATGCCATACTTTAAGTAAGAAATTTATGAATGTTATCACTAAATTCAACACTCTATTAGTCGTACATATTATTTATTAATATATAGTTGGATTTGTCATGTCAAATACTATTTACAGTCAATATAAGTTAGCAACAATAAATATTTTTTACAAAGATTGATTGAATTAAAAACTGTGAATCTTGTATTATTATTGATCATATGTAAAAGAAATTAATTTTTTAAGATTAAAATTTTAATTTGATTATTGACTAATAAAATCTTTATGAATATGGTTGACGTAATTTTTAATTTTTTAATTAATTTTAATATTAAAATATGATTGAGAAATGTCTGCCATTATGATGAATTTGATTGTACTTCTTTTATTTGCATTTAAATGAAGTGTACATATCAGGAGAAAAAAATAGTTGGGGATGTTAAAGAGTTTCCAATTAATCGTTAACCCAAAAATGAAAAACTTTCCAATCAGCAAAGTCAGCACAAATTTAAGAAAGAAATGAAAAATATTAAACGCTTGTAAACAAGACTCACGTGGACGAAATTCACGGGCATCCCGTTGTTTTGCCCTTTTCCGTAGAGGTAAAATTACTTTCCCTCGATTTCTAGTTACAAAATTGATTTAAAAGAACACGTAGAAAAAAAAAAAATGCAGGAAGACCGTTTTCTTTTTCTTATTTTGCAAAATCTGAAAATCCAATTATTTCGTCTTCATCGTTCACTAGAAAAATAGAAGCTTCCATAAATTATAGAATTAGAATTACTACATCAAAGTGAGTAAAGTAAACAGACTAAATAAACTCAGTGGTCCCACATATAGAATAGATCCATAACCAAACAAGTAAGCATCACGGATCATAAGTGTTAGCACCAGGAGATCAATTTTGACACCACACTACACACTACACACTACACTACCATTCTCACAAATCACATGAAATTAATTAATCAGTTTACTAACCCCACTTGTGAATCTTAAAATAATCATTTTTAGCTTTGGCAAATCCCAATTAACCACAACCAGAACCAAATAAGGCAATGACAGTGTGAGACACAGTGATATGAACTCCGACTCTAAGCTTAGCAGAGAAGAACAAAAGAAAAAAAGCAAATCCAAAATGGGTTTCACATTCAGCACCATGACTCTAAACCTTCTCCTCCTAATAGCAATGGTAGCCACCAACATTCTCTCACTCTACCACCTCTCCACAACACTTCAATCCCCTAAATCCCCAAATCCACACACACTAATCCCCGACCAACTCCTCCGTCAACTTCACACCATACGCGCCACCATTAACCACCTCACGCGCCTCCAACCCTCAGACACAAAATCATCAATCCCTTCAGATCTATTACTATACTCACACCTCTCTCCAATTGCTTCTTCATGCCATCACCACCCTGATCTTCTCCACAAGTACATGACTTACACACCTTTCTCTCTTTGTCCTTCCGATTCCGACCTCGCCGAATCCCTAATTCTTCGCGGTTGTCACCCTCTCCCTCGCCGACGATGCTTCTCCAAAACCCCCAAAAAACTATCAATTTCGCTTCCTCAAAACCCTTTCCCTAATTCTCTCCCTGATTCCTCCGTAATTTGGGATCGTTACTCATGTAAATCATTCGATTGTCTCAACCGTCAAAACCCTAATCTCGGTTTCGAACCTTCACGTGAAGCTTCCAAGTTTAACACCTACAGTTCCGAATTAGATCTTCCAGTTCAACAGCTTCTCCAGATCGCGAAAACCGCGAAATCGGTTCTTCGACTCGGTCTCGACGTCGGCGGTGGAACTGGCTCATTCGCCGCCGCGATGAAGCTTCGTAATGTTACGGTAGTTACAACTACCATGAATGTTGCTGCGCCTTATAGTGAGACTGTTGCGTTGAGGGGGCTTGTACCGCTTCACGTGCCGTTGCAGCAACGGTTGCCGATTTTCGACGGTGTTGTGGATATTGTTCGGTGTGGGCGTGCGGTGAACCGGTGGATTCCGGTGACGATGATGGAATTTTTGTTGTTTGATGTTGATAGGGTTTTGAGAGGTGGAGGGTTTTTGTGGTTGGATCATTTTTTTAGTAAGGGTGTAGATCTTGAGAAAGTGTATGCGCCTTTGATTGGGAAATTGGGTTACAAGAAGGTGAAGTGGGCAACGGGGAATAAGACTGATGCTGGTGGTGTTAAGAATGGGGAACTTTACTTGACTGCATTGCTCCAAAAGCCTCTCTCAAGATGAGGTTGTCACTCAAAAGGTAGGAACTTTTATTACTCATGCTTGAAAATGTCCATGATTGAATATTGAGATATTTAAAATTCGTGAATGGTTAGTGCATTTGGGACTTGGTCAATATGTTGTTTGTTTTGATTTTAGAGAAATAGTGGTGTTATTTTAATTTTACAGGCTAAGAAGGTTTGCAAGCAAGAGTGTTGTCATGATTTTGACACACTGAAGTTTTAAGGTGTATATATTGTTAGCTATTGCTTGCAGACTCTGGTTTTTTTTTTTTTTTTTTTTTTTAAAATAAAAAAATTGAATTTATTGTTAGTTTAAATTTGATGCATTTTTTAATGATGTGTCCACACATTGAAATTTTTTAGGGTGTCAAACATTTTAATGATTTAACTATTTTTGATTCGATTATAGTTTAAAATAAAATTTGCCAGTGACAGATTGGTTGAATTCAAGTTTTGTACATTAAACAATGTTGAACCTAATCCTGGTTGGTGGAAGACCCAAATGTTGTGTTTAATCAGTGATTTCACAGTAAGCATGGAATATTACTTGGGGCTCTTGAGGCCACTTCCTTCCTTCATTCAGCCCATACCACATAATGCATCCTACAAAAACTGTTTGAGTAAGTGGAACTGGACCTTTTCATCGTAGATTTTTCACATGAAGAAGAGAGACAACAACAATCACTAAATAAAGTCCTGTCGTCTTATCCCACTAGGTGGGGTTGGGTACATAAATTAGATCATGCATTAAGTTTAAAGATAAACTATTTACCTCTAAATCTCTCTTAATAATTTGACCTATAGTTTTTCTTGGTCTCACTCAATCCCAAGCTATATTGGTATCTCGTGAAGAGAGAGATAGACACAATTGATTAAAATACATTTTTTTATGGAAGGATCCTTTTTTAGAAAACTAGTAGGTGTATTATCTTTCCTATAATGGAGGTAGTCTAAATTCCAATACAATTGAGGTGGATGTTTACTAACGCTGATGAGCTTGAGCAATCATTTATGTCTCAAACAGAGTTTTGGCTTATGAACGAAAATAAAATTTGCCAGCTGACACATGGTATATGTCTTTTTTGGTAAATACACCTTTACAAGTACTTTTGATAAATATAATCCAACAAATTTTATTTTCTCAAACATATGTTGGAGAAAAAGTATTCAAACATAAATCATGTTAAAGAAAACTCAATTTTGACCAAAAGTATATTTGCAAAATGAGGTTTAATCAAAAGTACATTTGCAAACTTCAATCCAAACACACTAAGATTCTTGCAGCTTCAAACGTGTGTTGTGCAGCTGCCAACTGCTCCATTAGATGTAAGTAGGATATACTGCCATATAATTAAAAATAAACGAGTAAATTGTGGGAATCAACTCTAATTTTGATGTATTATTACAATTTCCTAAGTTCGGTTGGATGTGATGTGGTGTGTTATTTCTTGTTTATAATTCTATAATTCTGCAACTCCCTCTTCTGACTCTGATCCAGTGGGTTTTTCCTCCCTTTTGTGGATATTGCAGGTTGATATATGTGCTGTAAGGAAGATAAGCATGCTGGTTTATCCTGATTTCCTTGCTCTGGAATTTTTATGGGGCGCTTAATGAAGCAGTGTTCATGGCCAATGTGATCCATCATCCCAATGTTGTAGAAAAAGAATCATTAACGCATGGGAACAAAGCTAGAAGGAAGTCAAGCACAGGTCTATGTATATCCTGTGGACTTGGGGGAACTTGTGGAGGAAAATAGTGTTTATGATCGTTTTTGCTTCTTCTTTGATTCAATTGTTCTATTCCAATTATTTGTTTGGAAATAAATTCAAGGAATGTTGTTGCCTGATTCGTGTTCCCTCATCACCTAGTTTTCATTATTCTATTTGTTAACCATGTTGTTAATGCAAAATATCAATAGGTTTTACTAATGGCTAATATCTGCCAGGGAATCTAGTTGAACGTCTCTTTTCAGTTGATGCCATTTCGTTAACAATTCCTACAAAACTACTATTGGTGTGTTTGGACATATTGTTTTTCACGGCAAAAAATCATGGCCAAGTGAAAGCTACAATAGAGTAGCTTCACTATCACCGCTCGTTTGGGTGCTCCAACCACTTCACCAAACCTAAGCTATATTGCTATGAATTGCACAAGATGGTCTTGTGCAAACAATTCTTATTTGGTTTATAAATTATAAAATACCATTTTGAAAATTGAAAATTTTATAGTTAAAAAATAAAGTTGAAAATGTTCTAAAATCAAACTGCTCGTTCCTTTTTTTTACGGGCGACCTGTTCCTACCTCAAAAATGCATTTTGTGCAATTTTCATATCCCAAACCATCTAAGTGGATGGGCTATAAAGAATTTTGATAAATTGCAATGGGTCATAAAAGCTAACACATGGCCATTATAAACAGAATGTCTCATAGTCAAACGTTTTTAATTTGTTTTAATTATAGTAACTTGACAAATGCATTTGTCAAAGTTTGAGTCTTACATTGGTAATATATTTATTTCATCCTGAAATAATCTACTTATTTGTTAAAGAAATTTGTCCCACATTTTTTAAAATCATTTTTAGCTTTTGAAACAAATTTTAACTATTTCTTCTATTTAATTATACCATTTAACTAATGTTACATGCATTATTTTTAAATTTATATCTTCGACTTTGTATTTATGATAAATGTAATACATTAATGTTTGATGAAAATAATTTAGTAAAATTATTATTTAATTTTTTTCATTTATTATATTTTTTTTAATTTATATAAAATAATCAAATACGATAATTATTTCGAAACCGAGTGAATAAATGTTTGTAAAAATTGTATAAAATATTTTATTTTCACTGTAGTAGTAATTATTTCCAAATCAATACTAGTACTGTGTGCATCAATTTCAAATTTATTATACTCCAGTACTCGTTTATAACTATGATTTACACCATCGGTTTACAAAGATTAATTCATAAAATAATTACAAATTTTATTTATTTATAATTTTTTATGCAATATAAAATGATTTACATTCGAAACAAAAATACTAAGAGTGCACTTTAATGTGGTATGATAAAAGAATTTCATGTAACAAGATAAAGACAGGGGAAGAACTAAAACCTTCCACTATTTAGTGGTACAACACATGAAGATGAATTACATAAAATTAAGCAATTCTAAGTCTCAGCTTAATAAGGTAAAATAAACGAGTTTATATATTTATAGTTTATAAAATATTGAAACTTACATTTAAAACCTTCATTTTGATTATTTGAATTCATAATTATTTAATTATTTTTTTAAAAGACAAAATAACAAATAGTACCTAAAACTCACACATATAATTATAATAGATTGAAATAAAAATAAAAATAAAAATATTTAATCCAATAATATTATTGTTTACCGATCGAGTTAAACCTTAAAAAAAATATTACTTTTAATATTTTTTTACTCTGTATTTATTTATTAATGATCGTGATTTCAAATTGTGGAAAGTACTGGCCGGCCTATTATCGACAAAATCTCTAGTAGTATTTTAAATGCAAAAACATTACTACTTACTTTTCCCTTGTGGCTGCAATGCGTCATGGCTGACCCAATAAATAAAACCGACAATAATCTAGAATTTGGTTCCAAAATGCCACGAGTGTGTGAATGAATGAATGAATCAACGTTCTCACCTCACTCTCTACACTTTCATTCATCTCTATAAATGTTAAATGCCTTAGTTTCTCATATTTAAGCAAAACTACTCTCACACGCCCACGTTACCTCCTAAATTTATCGCCACACAAATTCCAAATTCTTTCGTCTTTTTTCTCAGGTACGCAGCTAACTTAACCCATTCCATCTTATCCTCCTTCATTTTTTCTCTGTTTCATCTATCTCTATTCACCATCTGTTGCTAATTTTAGCATTTATTTTAAAAAATAATAGTTGCTTGGTCATAGGTTTATTTCATAATTAAGGTTTTAAATAATATACTTTAACATCTTGATCATGATTCTGTTCAAACTATGTATCTCTTTTCATGTTATTTTCTGTAGTTTATTTGGTGAATATTCTCTTGCCCTTTTTAATATTTCTCTCCAACTTGCAAACTCTCTCTTACTTTGCAATTGTTTGTCTAATTTCAGAATTCTCTTGATTATCTAATATCTTGTCAGTAAATTTTATGAAAAATAGTGCATTTTTTACAATATGCATCTGTTTAATATATTTTTAATCAACAATTAGTTAATTTCTATTCATTTTTTTTTCTGACAGCAAATCAACATGTGGTTTGTATATGGAGATTTTTTATTTCCACTAGCAATACTTCTGATGTTGTTAGGAACACCATGTTTAGGTTCTTTTGTGAAAAGTGAAGATAAGATAAAATCAAGTGTTTTTTTGTCCCCAAAGTTTGAGCTAGGACCTGGTTCAGTTATCAACAGATATTATTATGATATTGATTTTCCAAGAGGTCATATAGCAATCAAGAGTTTCAATGCTGAAGTAATTGATGAAGCTGGAAACTCTATACCTCTCCATGAAACTTATCTCCATCATTGGGTTGTTGCAAGATATCATAAAAGTAAACATGTAACACACAGAGAGTATGATAGCCATAGAATGCTTCAAAACTCAGATAATGGTGTTCTTGTGAGAAACAGTGGAATATGCCAGGAAAATACTCTTGGACAGTACTTTGGACTTGGTTCCGAAACACGAGGAACAGCCACTGATATTCCGGATCCTTTCGGTATAGAGATAGGTAATCCTGCAGAGATTCCAGAAGGGTTTGAGGAGAAATGGTTGGTTAATGTTCATGCCATCGATACACGCGGTGCGGAGGATAAGTTAGGATGTACTGAGTGTAAGTGTGACCTTTATAATGTTACAGTTGATGAATATGGAAGGCCTATAAGGCCAGATTATAAAGGAGGTTTGTTATGTTGTTATGATTATTCACAGTGCAAGTTGAAGGAAGGTTTTGAAGGTCCAAAGAGAAGCCTCTATTTAAAATACACAATAAAATGGGTTGATTGGAATGATTTTATAGTGCCTGTTAAGATTTATATAATTGATGTGACTGATACATTGCTGCAACTATCAGATAGTTCAAAAGGATTGAACTCAGAACATAGTTGCAAGGTAAATGAATTCATCAAGAAACATGTAGTTTGTTTTTGTCTCATTCTCAATTTAACTTCTAAAACATAAATAACACTAGTCCATGACATGGATTTGTTTGTTTTAGGTTGAGTATCTAGTTGAATCTTGCAGCACAGATTATAAGGAGGGTAATGGATGTGTTAACGTGAGGAGGACAAGTCTTCCACTGCAAACTGGTGGTTATGTGATCTATGGTGTTGCTCATCAGCATTCAGGTGGAATTGGTTCAACTCTGTATGGACAGGTAATTTGCAATAGTTACAACTTATATTAATTCTTAAATGAGGAAAAAAGCCAATGATATTTTGACATCCAAATTTTAATGTCGAATACGGTGTCCTTTGATTTTTGTGTGTATTTTTGTAATGTGTGTAAGTTGTAAAAGATGAAAAGCGCGATAGATAGAGATAAACACATATAGTGTCTGCAATGTGATGTTCAAATAACACAACTATTCTTGAATACTTATATTAGATATCACATCACTTTCTAGCTAGTAGCACACCTTTATTCAAAAAGTAATCATGGAAGGGTCCAATCCATTATGATAGTTTTTCTGTTTTTCCATGTGATAGTTTTCAACTGAGGGTTTTTAGTTAACAAGAAAATGGTATGGTTTATTTTGCAATTGAGGAATAACAATGCTTATTTTACTTTTGATGAAGAAATTAAACATTATATAGTAGCTTGTTTTCTGAAATTTGTGGACTTTGTTATCAGGATGGGAGGGTTATATGTTCTTCTATACCAAGTTATGGAAATGGAAATGAAGCAGGAAATGAGGCAGGTTACATTGTAGGAATGTCCACTTGTTATCCTCAACCAGGTTCTGTCAAGATAATTGATGGTGAAACTTTAACACTAGAGTCTAGCTACAACAATAGCCAAGAACACACTGGAGTAATGGGACTTTTCTACCTATTGGTGGCAGAACAGCTTCCATACCAACAATACTTCAGACATTCTACTCGTTCTTCATTTTTTGTGAATGTATGAATAATATATATTTGAGTAATTAGTAACATATACGCTAGTATAATTGGAATGCCACCAATGGTGTCAAAGTAGTATATAATTGATCAAGCGGAATAAAGAATAAAAACAAGATTATAAAGTTTAGCTGAATAATACACTTCTCTCTGTCTTCAGCTAGCTATACTAGTTCGTATTGTTGGTTTAATCCACTCTTTTTTTTTATCATAATTCATAGGGCTATGTGTGATAAGTTTGTTGTACCATATAATAGTATACTAGTATTACATAGTATATAGCTCTTGTAAGTCTATAAAGTCTAATATTGTACCCTATTTCCATAGGGGTAAAGTTCCTTTTGTCGATTTGCTATGTAATGTGTGGATTAATCCTCGTGGTTTTGTCATTGTCGTATTATATATGTGTTAACCCTTGTAGTATTATATGAAAAAATCTCAGCAAGTAATTAATTAATTTATATAAATCCAAGTAGCTGGCATCAGAAGTCAGAACCTGATATGAAGAAGGTCTTCTTCAACCAACAAGGCATGGAAGGCTAGTCAGGATACCCCTTGTTTGGTTTGATGCTGGTCCTTATCAGGCTTATTTAAAATTATATTTTTTATTATTTATCTTATAGTTGTCACAGTTTGGTTTTTTATTTTCTATTTTTTAAATTGATCATTTATCTTTTAAAATCTTTACAACACAAACGAGATGATGTAACTTTAATGCGTTTTGTTACATTTGAAATTTAGATAAAGGTCTATCTAAATTTTAGAACATTGACTACACTAAGATTTCTATGGTAAAAATGATTTTCAATTATGGAAAAAGTCATGGATCGATTTTCATCATCGAAGTATATACGAGATACACAATATCAAAATCTTGTGTATATTTATATTCGTTTTTGTGGTTCACTTTAACTTCTTTGTATTCTATTTTTTGGTTTGGAGTTTTGGACATTTTTGTTTGTTTTTTAATATAAATATGGTGTTGTTCATTGAACTTTTGTTGGTTTTTGTCTTTTGTCACATTGTAAATGTTTTTTACATGGATTTCAACCACCATGGGGGACAATTTGTGAACAATGGTACATATGTGTGCACGTGTGTGTATTTATGTTATTAATTTGATTCTTTTAAGGTAGTGGTGGGGTAATGTTGTATTATTTTTGACATATTTGGTGGGGTAGTGTTAAAATGAGTTGTTTATGTTTGTGGTTCACTTCATTGCATTCTATTTTTCGGTTTGAGGTTCAAGACATTTTTGTCTGTTTTTTATTGTAAACATGATGACCTCAACTTGTCCCAACCCAAACTGTCCAGCCAGCCCCGTACTAGTCTCATCCAAATTGTGCAACCCCAAACTAGTCAGTCCAAACCACTCCCCACCTAGAATGTCCAACCCCAAACTAGTCCTCACTCATGCTTGCAATTCCCAACCCAAACCACCACGAAAATATAGAAAAACTATACATTCTCAACCATCACAAACTTCTTAATCCCAACCTACATATTCCATAACACAACCACCAAAAACATGTTCAAACTACAAAATAAACAAACCAAAATTAATACTCTTACTTCCAGTCCTACTCTTAAACCTAATATTCGTTCAAAAACTTCAACTTCTCAACCACTATCACTGCCAAAAACATCTTCTTTGTTTTCAACTATAAACTCTGAACCATCCGTTGTAACGAGGAAAAAGATACCTATTAGGAGAGTCGAAGCAGAAAAATAATGACAATATTTTGTTGTCTATTTTGTACTCGAAGCACAATTGGGTTATATTTTGTATGACTAAATTGTTTACTCGAAAGTCGAAACACATTCGTAAACACAATGACATCGTTGTTCGAATCTAATTTGCATCACACTCAAATTGAAGGTAGGGTTGTTATGGCTTCTCGAATTTGAATAATTGGCTTGGTTTGATGTCGTGGCATACATTAATTTGATGAAATTGATTTTATTGGTAATTTTTGGAAAAACAAAAACCTATTTTGTAAAATAAAGTAGATGAAAATTAATTGGCTAAGTGACCATTGTAACTACATTTGTCACGTCAAACACCTTTTTTACACCTCATATGTTTTTTTTTGCAACTCAGCTGCTTTTAAAAGGAAAATTTTAAAAAGGTAAATGCTTCAAACGTTTCATCATATAAAAAAATAATTTAAAAAAAAAAAAGATAAAAGACTAAACTATCACAAATAAATAAGATAAATTGAAAAAAAATGTAGTTTTGTCTTCTTTAAACTATTGTTTGGAGTTAGGAGTTATGATTACAATGCAAGTGTCATGTTTTCAAACAAAAAGAATACAAACAAAATAAACCAATGACTTGGAACTATGCTAAGTAATTTTTGTTGGCATTACTTTTCCTATGCAGTTTTTTTTTTATGTATCATTTGTTATATCTTTTTTTTGGTATCGCTTTCTTGCCCCGTGCAAAGTTCACTTAAAATGGAATTTCCTTCTCATTTCCTGCCACCTTCTACACCGTTCCTTCTTGATATACACTTTTCCCCTCTCTTTACACCCACAATATTTTGCCACCGTATTGAGCTATATCTCCCTCCCTCCCCAATCCAAACATCTCTCTATCCATACATATCAATGAGACACTTATGTTATAGATTGCTTTTTTTTTTTTCCAGCTCACTCTTCAATATCATTTATCAAAAAAGTTAGATGGAATGTCCTTAAGTATTTAATCACTATTCTTCTTCGCTTTAAATTCGTGCACACATATTGTCCTACTTAACCCAATTCAATCTTTCTACTTCCTTACTCCCACCCCACAAAAATTATTTAAAGATAGTTTCAACTTTAGTGCGAAAGAAGACAAGTAAAACACAAGAAATGTCATTTATCAGAAATATTATGTTTTTCTGAATTTTAAGTTAACTCCCGTTGATAGAGTCAATTGCACATACAAATACGATTAATTTAACAAAAAAAACTTATATAGTAGTTGATAAATGATAAAATATATAGACTAAATGCATCGATTAGTCTTTTAAATAATTTATTTTTAACTTTTTTTAAATAAATTAGTGATTTTAATTTATGTGTAACAAATTAATTCTTTAAATCTATAACCATTTATCAAGTTAACCTTTTAAGTACATTTTGTTACAAAAAACTTATGTGTTGTTAAGGATCCAAAAACACAAGATTCAAAAAACTCATTTAAACTTTAAAGTAAACATATTTAAGTTATTATTTTGTCCATCTTATGGACACATTTAACCTTATTTATGGTCTAAGTATTTCCACATTTTTGAACATAACAAAAAGTTTTGTTTGTAATTAATGATTTCGATTGTACATAATTTTTTTATAACATAATGTATTTAAAAAATTAACTACATAACTATTTAGAGACTTAGAAGACGAATATAAAGTTAAAGATTAAAAGATGCATTTAACTATATATATATCTGTGTTAAATTAAAACTAAGTAACTTGCAAGTATTGTTACGCGCAAACAAAAACATTAGCATATTATGAAAAACAAAAAGAAACTTGGAAGTAGACACAGACAGTTTTTGCAGTGAGAGTTGAGTGACCCAAAAACACTCCAAAAACCTTTCCATCTTCGCCTTCTTCTTTTTCCCCCACACTTCATTTCATTCACTGCTTCGTTTTTTTTGAAGCCTAATTTCTACGCACTCAACTATACGAACCTTAAGGTACATTCTCTCGCTCACGCCTTTTCCATTTTTTCAAAAATAAATTGCTTCTAACAACTTTTACATTCTTCAACTTGCTTCACATTTCTAATTCTCTCCCTTTTCGCACTCGCTTTATTCTCTCGCTCCAAATTTCATTCATACCGTTTTGTTTTTATGCTTGTTTTATTTTTATCTAAATCAACGTCATTTCAAGAATCTAACATTTCTCTTTATGCCTTATGCAACTCAAAAATGTTTTGCTTTTTGTTCATCAATTCTGCGTTTTAGGTTTTAAAGTGTTTTATTTTCTTTTTTGTTTGTTGATTATATATTTCAAATTTTCTGGAAATGCTGATTGAAAGATAAATTAGGTTCCTAATTAGTGCATGCATTCTGCTTTATTCCCTTCAAAAAATGGGAAGGCTAATGTAGGTTCATTCCTAGATTTTATGCTAGTTATTGGCTATTGCTTAGATGTACTTCATTCATTGTTGATCTTATTATATTAAATGTCAATTTGTAGTAGATTGACTTGTTTCTGGCTGATGTACTTTAAATTGTTGATTTTCAAGAATAGATTGTAAATGTTCTGAGCTTTCTCATGGAAACAAAAGAACATCATGCTGTTGCACCGAAAAAACCAACTCTTACACCTAAGGCTATAATACACCAAAAGTTTGGCAAAATGGCTTGTTACGTGGTAGAGGAAGTGAAGGAGGTCTGTCAAACTGAATGTCCAGGTTTAAGCATTCCACAGACGGGACCCTGCCTTTTCCGTTGCACATTGCAGCTTCCAGAAGTTACGGTTGTGTCAGGGACTTTTAAGAAAAAAAAGGATGCAGAGCAATCTGCTGCAGAGATGGCTATAGAGAAGGTATTACTCACTTCCAATCAGCATGGAGATTATTGATATAATAATTAATAATATCATTGTGCTTGTACTCGATTATCCTTTTAATTAGATTTATCTATGCTTGCTGTGATAGGTTGATTGCTAGCTCACTTTTTCTTCTGTCACAATTATTTTAAATCTAGCCAGAACCTCGTCTCATTTTCTCATTGATTTCCATATAGTTACAAAGAAGAAGTAGAGCTGATAAATTACATACTTTTGTTAAATTTGGTCGTTGATGATTATTTGTAATTTTAGTCTTGCTTTAAAGATGATAGTGGCCTAAGTGGAACTGGAAAGTTGAGTTTGATTTCTTGCGTTTGGAGATGTCAATGCCAAGAACACTCACACGTATATGTGAATTTGACTTTGTTGAACCTTTTCAGTAATACAGTCATGCATTTTAAATGTTACATTGTACAGTGTGCGTACCTTTTTATTCTATAATAATTGTAGCACTATCTTATAACGCTATGGTAGACACTAACTTTCATTTTCTCGCTTTTGTCCTCATTCAGCCCAACAAACGATTCTTCATGGAAAGTTGGTTTGAACTAGAACATGAGTTTATAATGTAAATTGTCCAATTTTGATGAGATGATGAGCTTATTGAAATATGGAAATATTTCACTCGAATTTCAAGCCCCAAAATTTTTTACGTGGATTTCTTTTTTCCGGTCAATGTCTTGTATTAGAGGCATTTTTAATGTGGTTTTCAATTGTATTTTATACTGACTCATTGTTGCAAACTAATTATTAAAATACTAAGAATAGACAAATGGATATTTTCCCAGTGCCCATTCTACAGACAATTTATTCAATATGTATGTTACCTATTTGGATTTTTGTGCTACGTAGAAATTGACTTTTTGTTGTATTATATCTACTATTTCAAGTGTTTACCCGTCTTTAGGATTATGTCATTTTAACTTTCACAAAGTTACTACTATTAATTACACTTCTGCAGCTTGGTATCATTCCAGAAACAATTGATCTCACTCCTCAGGAAGCACAGGAAAGTTTAGTTGCTCGAATCGCCTATCTATTTTCAGAAAAAGTAGGTAATTTATTCTGTGTTATTGAGTGATGCCTATTTTCAGTTATGAAAATAAAGTATATTAAGAACGCTACAATTCCTTTTGTGTAATAAGAGGGTGTTTGGAAGAACTTATTTAAGCTTATCTTGTGACATAAACACTTATGCAAGTGGACTGAATCGCTTATAAAAAAGTCTATGATAGCTAGCTTACAAGCACTTATCTTGTGTTTTCCGCTTGTACGATAAAGACCTTCTATTGTAGAAATAGGCTATACACAAGCTCTAATATTAAGCTGTTTTTCAAACTCAGCCTAAATTATGTTATTGTGTTTAGTTGGATGATCAAATGATCCTTCAGGTTTCTCATTTTGTTTCACCTGGTCATCCTTATGATTTATTTTTTCTAATTGCTAGAATGGTCTGTATATTGCCAGTTCTTGGTTGAGCTGGCAATGAAGACATTTGGTGATAAAGTTTGAGAATAGCTAATGTTGCTGTCTACTATTTAGTCTGTAGTCTGTTTCTAGTTATCAAATATCAATGTATGCTGTAGTGAACGTTAAGGATACACTGGTAGAAATGACTATATATTCTTATTGCCCTGCATTCCAGATTTTTTGATGGCAAGCAAATTATTCTTATTAAATTGGTCTTGTCTATGGAATTTGTTGGACATTTATCGGTGGTAAACATTAAGTTTTATGAAGTCCATTTTTCTACTTCTTTTTTCAGTTTTTCCCACTTCTTCTGCAATCCTTTATAAACTTGCTGGTCATCACATTGAAAAATTAGTCAAAAGGATTTATTATGATTTGTTTTTTCTGGATGATATTCCAATATTATATGTGGCTGTCAGTGAATTTAAATTCAGACTGATGCCATTTTTTTTGCCATTCGACACTCTACAGTTTCTCGTATCTGATCATCCACTCAGTGGTCACATTCGAGCTACTTTGAGGAGGAAAGGCGATCGTTGCGGATCAGTTCCTATTTCTGTCATTGCTGTCTGTGATGCAAAGATTTTCAGTTTGTGTAAATGTATTAATCCTGAGGTGGAGTCAAATCCATTTCTGGTTCTTTCATATGTAGTACGGGCCACTACAAAGTTACACGAGTTTCTTGCTACATCTGAGCAGCATCTCTGGATTAGAAAGCTGAGTCCATATTCACAAGATATTATAGAGTCATTAATGAAAGAAGGTGATTCACATGAATGCATTCCGGTTGCGGCCATATGCATTCCTAGTTCGATGGAAAAACATGTTGAAGCAGTGACTCTTCGTATATCTTTAAGACAATACTACCTTGATATCATTGCAAATGAACTTGGTTTAGAAGATTGCGCCAATGTTCTGATTTCAAGGTATGGTGAATTTACAGATAATTTTCTTAGACTGGATAATTGTTTTCTAACTAATTCTTGATCTCTGAGGCTACAATAGGAATATAGGCAAAGCTTCTTCTGAGATGAGACTGTTCTTTGCTGCTCAACAATCATATCTACTGGATCAGTCTTTTATATCTGGAAATGGAAAAGAAACGGAGGGATCTCTAAATGTTCGGGCAAGATACTTGTCTGGGCAAGATATAGTTGGTGATGCAATATTAGCATGCATCGGATATACTCGGAAATCTAGAGATCTTTTCTATGAGGATGTAACTGTTCAGTTGTATTACAGGTCTCTTTAAATTCAAATGTTTATTGAAATTTTAATTGTACAATGGCCAACCTTATATTACTTTCTTGCCTAAACTTATTAATTATACTTTGATTGAAAGAAGGTGTTATCATGTCATGCACTTTTGCTATATTATGGTCACATGGCGGCCAACTGAAGTATTTTTTATTTTGGTAGACCAACTTCTATAACCCTTTACTGGTTTTGATAATTGTGATAAAACTTTGTAATTACTCCTAGATCATAATTTAAAACTTAGAAATGATGTCCTTAAATTGATTGTCATCTAAAAGTGCTGAAAAGTGCCAATGATTGTTCACTACATTTGAATTTTCTGTCCTGACAAAATTGCTGGTCAACCTATCTAATCAATGATTTCTCCAGGTTTTTATTAGGCACACCACAGTTTCTTAGGTTAAGGAAGATAAAATGACCTCTCGATGTTGCTGCAAACTGAGTGCTCATAATAAAAGTAGAGAGTATTTTATTCTTTAACTCAAGTTTTCTGTTAGACCTCTTATAAAAATTGTTTATAAGAGGAGAGGGCGAAATTAATGAGCAGTTTGTGTAAGTTATTACTTAATAATTAGTTATTAAGTTAGATATGTATTGTGGGTGAATAAAAGGGGAAACTGCTGCCCATTGTTGGTTATTCTGTTTTCTTATTTGGTACCAGTTTCTATCATTTTCCTGATCATCCAACTTTTGTTTCTCATTTGCATGATACTTTCTTGGAATGATGTATACTAATTCCGTCCCGTGCATTTTTGCATCTGTTGAATATTTTTAGATGAACAACATTTGTCTTTTTTTGTTGATTCGAAATATTTTTTAGTTTCTGTTCGTGTTAAATTACACAACTTTGCATCATTTAGTGATTGCTAGGTTTTCTATACAGGATGCTTCTAGGGAAGACTCCAGGAGGCGTTTACAAAATATCCAGAGATGCCATACTCACAGCTGAGTTGCCTTCAAGATTTACCACAAGGGTTAACTGGAGGGGTTCCCTTCCCAGAGACATACTTTGTATGTTTTGCCGCCAGCATCGCCTGTCGGAACCTCTCTTTTCTGTTTTAAGTCCTCCTTTCAAAATACTAACCGAATCATCAGAATCATGTTTTAAAGCTGCAGACTCGGGCACAGATGTGATTGAATGTGCCAATGGAGCTTCTAAAAATGCATGTCCAAAGCAATCAGATTCAGAGATGTTTAAATGTGAAATAAAGTTACGTTCTAGGTGTGAGGATGTAATACTTTTGTGTTCCCCTGAGGATTGTTATAAGAAGCAGAACGATGCTATTCAGAATGCTTCATTGAAACTTCTATCATGGCTGAACAAGTATTTTAATTGTGTAGCTGCTCCTTTTGACCAGCTTTATGAGACTGCAAGCAACTCCAACATCCACATTTTTTCCAAAAACCTTTTCAGAGAAATTTTAACTGGCCAATCGAATCAGAATTGTCAGCTTTATGCAATGGAATGCAATAAATTACTTGAATCACAAGACATGTCAGGAAATGAGGTTTATTCATTAAAGATTGAAGGTCCAGACTCTGGTGTTTGTCCATGCAATGGATCTTTACCTTGTATTAGTTATTCAGCATCTTTGGTCGTGGAGGGTGAAAACATGAAAGAAGTTATTGAAGTTTGTAACGAGTTTGAGTTTGAGATCGGAGTTGGTGCTGTGGTTTCCTACATTGAGGAGGTTGTGATGCAGATGTCTGTTGGCCAGTATGCTTATTTCAATACGAACTTGGTCACTTCTGATTTGATTTTTGCTTCAGCTAGTGATTCAGCTAAAATGTTGTCCTTGTTATCTTCTAGTGAGTTACTTTCTCCTGTTATCCTCCAACCGAACACACACACATCCATTGGTTAGCCAGTGGCTAAATTGCTGATTCTGAATTGCTTACTGTGTCAATGATTTGATGTTCTTTTTTTTCAGAGGCCTGCTATGTGGAGTATGAAATTAATTTGACCAAAGTTGCAGAACCTCCAGAGGAAAGAATGGAGCAGGCTCTTTTTAGCCCTCCACTTTCAAAGCAAAGAGTGGAATTTGCAGTGCAACACATTGTAGAATCCCATGCTACTACTTTGGTATGCAAAACTTTCTCAACTTCTATTTTCTTTTGTTAGTCTGAGTTGTGAATTGGAGGTTTTCTTTCATCACAGCTTGATTTTGGATGTGGATCTGGAAGCTTGTTGGAAGCATTGCTAAATTACACAACTTCTCTGGAGAAAATTGCTGGTGTTGATATTTCACAGAAAGGTCTCACTCGTGCTGCAAAGGTCACATGCACTTCCCTATCTCAGTTTTCATTTTAGTTTTTTTAAGTAGAGTACCTAGGGTTTATGTTTAGATGTAAGCAGTGGCGGAGCTTGACAAAAATATTTGAGGGGCCAAATATATTAGCTATTATATTAAATGGTTTCACTGAAATTTGCATGAAAGTTTAAGTGGCTTAGTGGTTAGTGATCTTTGTTTTTAAGGTTGATGTATTGTGTTCAACACTTATCTCCTACTTTTTTAGTTTTTTTACATAGGACCTAGTTCTAAGTTTTGATGTATAGTACATATATACATCAATGTTAAAAACAAAACTTAGTAACGTTATCCTCAGTGGGTTTTGCGGGCCGGCCGCTACCCACTACACCAGTATAGCGTTTTGGTAGCCAGCTGCTAAGCTACACTATACGGTACTGACTACATAGGTCCTAACAAAGCTCCGCCCCTAAATGTAAGTGTCTTCAATTGTTTGGAATGTGTATAATACCAGAGATGAGCTGTCTGAAAATACGCCAAAGTAATGACTGTTATTGTTGCTTGTCCCAACTTTATCAAGATTTTGAGAAGGTGTTTATTATGCCTGTCTTGTAATATGCAAGTCTTTTTTGTGCATAATGGTGCCCACAAATTTTGAAAATAGGAAAGTAATTGGCCATACTATTTTATAATTATTATGTTGAGTACCATGTAATCTTTAGCTGATGGAAATATGTTAATATTGGAGTAAGATGTCTTTGACGTGATCTTTACTGACTTGAGTTCTGTTCAGTGTGGAAATATTGTCTATGTAATGAATTAAAGATTGTGTTGGACATGTAGTTGATGAAGGCCAGCCTTTTGATCTTTTGGATGTCTTGGTCTTATAGGACCTAGTACTTTGTGTGGGATACTGAAACCGTAACTATATTCTTGTATATACATGTGAAATTTCTGTCTTTAAGCTGCTTGATTTTGTGTGAATGAATTGTGCAGGTACTGAATTCAAAATTAGTTGCAAATTCAGATGCTGGTGTGACTACAAAATCACTTATACTTTATGAAGGCTCAATTACAAATTTTGATTCCAGGTTACATGGGTTTGATATTGGTACTTGTTTAGAGGTATTTCTTAATCCATATCTTATATTCCTATTATTGTTGACTTCATTTTTGATATGGTGTGTCCTAATTCAAGATATATTACTTCTTTATTCCTTGTATTAAATCATCTATGATATATGGTTTGTTTGGTGCTGAATTGATAGTGTGCTATTTATCCGATAAGTAAGTTCAATTTTGTTGGAACACAATTGCACACCACACACTACTGATTGCACGCATTGCTAAAGCAGTATCACACACACTTGAATGAATAATGACAGAATTGAGAGAAGAGAATGGGAATTGAAATGATGCTCCAAGTTGTATTCACATTAGAGACACTGGTGTCTATTTATACAGGCATAATGGGAGTTCCACATAGATTGGGCAAAACCAGAAAATGGTTACAACAACTAACCCCCTAAGGAACTCACCCAAAACTGAATTAACCAACTCTAACAATTATCTGTAACTTGAGTTTGATATTTTAAATTGCTCGCTTAATTATGTGAGAATGCTTGCTTAATTATACAAGTTGAACCTTATCTGGAATTGAATTTTCTTCAGGTCAAATAGGGCAGTAAAAGAGTTTGACTACTGTCGTAGATGAAAATTCCCAATTAGGTCTAAAATTTTCAATGTAGCTCTTCTGTCCAAATTGCAAATATGGAAGAGAATCATGCAGAATAGCTAGCTACATGTGATGACATTTGTTGATAGTACTGGTTGGGAAGATGAATATTTATGATGACACCCCGTAACCATCGTATTCCAGTAATACTCATATGCTTGTGGAATCAGCATTACTAAAGTGAGCAAATGACTTGAAAGGGTAAAGTAAGGGACCTCAACTGTTGTTAAAAAAAAGGACAGATGACTCCACATGCATGCACACAACAAATCATGAATATGATTAAATATAAATTTTATCAATAATTTTCTTATATAACACTTGGAGATTATGTACTTTACTCTCTAAAGTTGGAGCTCAGTTTGGAGGATATAAATCCCATGCTTTCAAGTATTCATTCATAAACACTAGTTTAAGCACCCTTAGGTTGAAGAAACTTGATAATCCTGCAAATGTCTACTTGTTCTTTAGCCTGTGACCAAGCACTTTTACATTATTTTCACTTGGAATTGTATGTAAATACCTCTGCATCAATTTGCTGGAATATACTTTGTACTAGCCATTTGAATTGATTGTGTATCCTGCAACCACTGTCATGTTCTTAAGGTGATACTGTTTTACTCATGCAACGATGTTTAGATTTAGACCTGTAAATCTGCATCTGTGCAGAAACCGATTATCATGGAACTGAATCAACTGATATAAATTGCTGATACAATGCAGGTGATTGAACATATGGATGAAGATCAAGCTTGTCTTTTTGGGGATGTGGCATTAAGCAGTTTTTGTCCAAGGATTCTCATTGTTTCTACACCAAATTTTGAATACAATGTAGTGCTCCAGAAGTCGAGTCCTCCTACCCATGAACAGGAAGATTTGGACGAGAAAACCCTCTTACAATCATGCAAGTTTCGCAATCATGACCACAAATTTGAGTGGACCAGAGAACAGTTCATACAGTGGGCATCCGAATTGGCTGCACGACACAATTACAGTGTGCAGTTCAGTGGTGTTGGTGGTTCTGTTGATGTTGAACCAGGTTTTGCGTCACAGATTGCAGTGTTTAAACGGGAATGGAGACCTGAAGATGATGTCCAGAAGCATACTGATATAAAAAACCATTATAATGAAATATGGGAATGGAATAGTAAAAACAGATAACTTTTTTTTTTCTTTAAAGGAAGCTAACAGAATGAAACTTGTACAGTTCTGATTGCTGGGCTTGCCAGAAAACAAGCAAAATAGAATGGATTCTAGGAGATAAGATTAAGGAAGGAAGTATTGGGAGGTTTGGTTAAGGCATGGATTTGGTTAGATCATGTCTTGTGGCCTCTGTTCATAGAGTCTGAAATTGGTTGCAAGAGAAATGTTCTGAGATATATATTATATGTAGGTAGATGGTAAAAAAGTTAGGGTCTTCCCCTGGAGTCTGATGAAGATTTAAAGGATAGCAGTATAGTTTCTGGAATAGGCATGGTAGTTTCTAAGGTGAATCCTAAACAGATAATGACATGTTTTGGTTATATTTTGCAGCCATCAAAACATGAGATTGTGTTTTGTTTATTTTCTTCAATTCTCACGTGTATTCGTAAATACTAATCAGAAAGTAAAAGTGTTAATCTTTTGTGTTTAAGTTTATACACAAAAAAAATTATGGTGTACAATTATTTTTTTGATTAAAGTACATTTACCAATTATTTAGTTATTATCTCTAACTTTAAATATAAGGTCCTTTAAATTTTTTTTCTTATCTATTTTTAAAAGATTCATTTCAAAATTTCATTGTAGTTATTAAATTTGATTTTAAATATAATTTTGAGTTTTTTTTTTTGTCTTTTTTTAAAGATACATTTTGAAATTTCAACTGAATTAATTTTTTATTTATTAATATATCTTTAATTATGTTACTTTTTTATTGGTAATTTGTAATAAATAGAATAATAAAACGTTAACAAATTCTTTTGAAAGATAAATTTGTAAGACTATGTCAATTGTCAATAAAAAGTTATACTACAATAAACTTTCTTTTACAATTATTTCAAAAAAGATTTTAGAAAATAAATTGCAGAATGGAAAAATATTTAATTATTTTATAAGTGTCCATTTGAACTCCATTTTTTACCGATATAATGTTAAATTTTTACGATTGAGTTTACATTTTATATACTATTTGATTGAAAAGAAAATATAAAATTATAAATTAAATAATTTAATTCAAATGATAAAATTAGAGGAATTTTTTTTACAAAAGCTTTGGTATCAATTTAAATATAACTAAAGTGTAGAATTAAAAGGAGTAAGACACACTAAAACTTGAAATTATCTTTTTATATATAGATAGCTATCTGAAAAGTAAAATATTCAAATATTTATACTAAATTATTTTTAAAATTTTGTCACTATGAAACAAGTTTTATTGTTTAAATTCATATATTCATTACTTAAAAAAAACTTATATTTCAAATATTTCCTAAATTTAAATGTATTATAAAAAAGTACTCAGTCTATATTTTGAAGTGATTTTGATTACCATGTCTTTAAATCAAATAGTTTTAGTATAAAATTTATATTTTAATGTTGTATTGATATTCTACAGTTGGGATTTTTATATATATAAAAAAGATGATTTATCGTCAAAAATAGTAAAAAAAAAATACTAAATGAAAATTTTGATTTCAATTTTTTATTTTTATCAAGAATATTTTTTTAATTAATTATTATAATAAATTACACCTTTTTTATTTTAGATGAAAGACGTATTTTATTGCACATGAAAACGACTTACGCTTTTCAACAAAAAAAAGAAAAGAGAGATTTACGCGTTGTAAAGTTTTACAACTGTAAAAAAAAACTTGCGCGTTTTTGGTATTGAAAGGCCTAACTTTCTTTTATTAAATCTCTATAAATAAATACAATAACATTTCACGGCAACCATTGCTGTTTCTGTTGTTTTAGGAATTGGGATTTCAAGATAGCGAGAGTGAAAACGGGCAACCATTCCTCGCGATTCTATTTTTTCTTCTGAATTTTATCTCTTATTTTCCCTCACCACTCTATTTTTGATTCAATTTCTCTGTAATCGACTCATCTGAACGAAATTTTATATCAATATATTTTGGAGCATTTTCTCGTTCTTTATATTCTTGAACATTCGATCACCATGAATCTTGATCATCGGCGCCCTAAAAATTTGATTCGATATTTGAATAACTGAATTGTTCTTGCAAGATTTCAATCAGAGGTTTCAATTTTCTGCCGCTTCTGCTTGCTTCGATAAGCGCCTACATATCAGAACCCTATTTCGGAGGTTTCGGATTCAAACCCTGATATATCGAAAAATGCTGCTGGAATTTTTTTGGCTTCATGATTCGACCTCGATGTCTTCAGGTTTTCGTTAAATCTCTTTCTTTCATTGCAGTGTCCAAAAACTCGTTTGGCTTGAATCTTTTGACACAGCTTTTTCGTTGGTACATTAACTTGTTATTTTTTTTACAAGATTAAGAATAAGAATTTATAATCTTGATTACTTGGGCACACAGAAGCAACGTCTAAAATTGGAAATATAAATGAATTATGTTTTCACCATATGAAATTGGTTGTGCTATGTCTCAGTCTCAATAAATTTGAAAACCTAATTAATTCTTTGCTCAAATGGGGATATGCTATATGAACACTTTCTTTGGTGCTTAGCTATATATAACTGGTAATTCAGATTGTAAATTGGGAAGGTATGCCTAAGAAATTATGATGCTAAGTGAAGTTTTGCCATGAGTTTTAATTTCTAATATAAAAGTAAGGTTTGAAGGTTTGAAGTTTTCTGCCCGTATCATAAAACTAGGAAAAAGTAATAATCCTATTATTCTAATTCCGATGATATGAATTTTTGTCCGAAAAACTATGAAAAAGTAACGATCCCATGAATCTAATTTTGATGATATGATTTTTTGCCCATACAGTAAAATTATGAGAAAGTAAGGATACCATGATTCTAATTTTGATGATATGATTTTTTGTTCGTAAACTATGAGAAAGTAACAATCCTATGATTCTAACTTCGAAGATATGATTTTTGCCCATATCGTAAAACTATGAGAAAGTAACGATCTCAGGATTCTAAACTCGATGATATGATTTTTTGTCTATATCAAGAAATTGAGAGATATGATAAACCTCATATACTAATGTGATACATGAGAATTGACGGATTCAAACACGATCTTTGAGTTAATGTGCCTAAAATCTATTGCAATATAAATCTTGTATTTATATTGTGAAACTCAATGGATGTGTATAAGAATTGACGGACCAAAATATGAGTTTATGGTTGACGACCCTAAAGTAGAATGCATTACGAAATTATTTATACTGTAAAATCTCGGATGATATACATGAGAATTGACAGACTTGAAAGCGAGCTTGATGTCCCTAAAATAAATAACAATATGAATGCGAGCTTGATATGATTTTTTGCCCATATCAAGAAATTGTGAGGATATGATAAACCTTATATACCAATGTGATACATGAGAATTGACGGATTCAAACATGATCTTTGAGTTAATGTGCCTAAAATCTATTGCAATATAAATCTTGTATTTATATTGTGAAACTCAATAGATGTGTATAAGAATTGACGGACCAAAATGTGAGTTTATGGTTGACGACCCTAAAGTAGAATGCATTACGAAATTATTTATACTGTAAAATCTCAGATGATATACATGAGAATTGACAGACTTGAAAGCGAGCTTGATGTCCCTAAAATAAATAGCAATATGAATGCGAGTTTGATATGATTTTTTGCCCATATCAAGAAATTGAGAGGATATGATAAACCTCATATACTAATGTGATACATGAGAATTGACGAATTCAAACATGATCTTTGAGTTCATGTCCCTAAAATCTATTGCAATATAAATCTTGTATTTATATTGTGAAACTCAATGAATGTGTATAAGAATTGACGGACCAAATTGTGAGTTTATGGTTGACGACCCTAAAGTAGGTTGCATTATGAAATTATTCATACTGTAAAATCTCGGATAATATACATGAGAATTGACAGACTCGAATGCAAGCTTGATGTCCCTAAAATAAATAGCAATATGAATACGAGCTTGATATGATTTTTTGCCCATATCAAGAAATTTGGAGGATATGATAAACCTCATATACCAATGTGATACATGAGAATTGACGGATTCAAACATGATCTTTAAGTTCATGTCCCTAAAATCTATTGCAATATAAATCTTGTATTTATATTGTGAAACTCAATGGATGTGTATAAGAATTGACGGACTAAAAAGCAAGTTTATGGTTGACGATCCTAAAGTAGATTGGATTATGAAAGTCTTTATTCATACTGTAAAATCTTGGATGATATACATGAGAATTGACGAACCCGACTTTGAGCTTGATGTCCCTAAAATAAATTACAATATGAATTTTCTATTCATATTGTAAAACTTTGATCATATACAATACATGTGAATTGCCTCTTTTAGATGATGACCCAAAAATCAATTTCAATATGAATTTCATATTCATATTGTGAAATTTGGATGATATACATGCAAAGTGACCCAAATGTGAGTTGAGTTGATGACTTTAATATGAATTTTATATTTATATTGTGAAACATGGATGATGTACATGAGAATTGATGGAACAAAACGTGAGCTTATAGTTGATGACCATAAATTAAATTACACTATGAAATTCTTATTCATATTGTAAAACTTGAATGAAAATATACATGAGAATTGACGGAGTCCAATGCAAGCTTGAAGTTGATGTCCCTAAAAAATAAATTGCAAAATGAATTTTAAATTCACATTGTAAAACTCAGATTGTATACAAGAGAATTGCACTTTTTTGATGACGACCCTTAAATCAATTTCAATATCAATTTCATATTCATCGTGAAATTTGGATGGTATACATGCGAAGTGACCAAATTTGGATGGTATACATTCGATCCCATGATTTTAATTTCAATGATATAATTTTTTGCCCATATTAATAAATTGAAAGGATATGATAAACCTCATAGACAAATATGATACATGAGAATTGACGGATCCCAACTTGAGCTTTGAGTTCATGTCTCTAAAATCTATTGCAATATAAATCTTGTATTTATATTGTGAAACTCAATGGATGGATGTGTATGAGAGTTGACGACCCAAAAAGTGAGTTTATTGTTGACGACCCTAAAGTAGATAGCATTATGAAAGTGTTTATTCATACCGTAAAATCTCAGATGATATACATGAGAATTGACGGGCCCGAATGCGAACTTGATGTCCTTAAAAGAAATTGCAATATGAATTTTCTATTCTTATTGTAAAACTTGGATGGTATACGATACATGTGAATTGGTCCTTTTAGATGATGACCCATAAATCAATTTCAATATGATTTTCATATTCATATTGTGAAATTGGGATGGTATACATGCAAAGTGACCCAAATGTGAGTTGAGTTGATTACTCTAATATGAATTTTATATTTATATTGTGAAACAAGGATGATGTACATCAGAATTGATTGAACAAAATGTGAGCTTATAGTTGATGACCATAAATTAAATTACACTATGAAATTCTTATTCATATTGTAAAACTCGAATGATGATATACATAAGAATTGATGAAGCCCAATGCAAACTTGAAATTGATGTCCCTAAAAAATAAATTGCAATATGAATTTTAAATTCATATTGTAAAACTCAAATTGTATACAAGAGAATTGCACCTTCTCGACGATGACCCTTAAATCAATTTCAATATCAATTTCATATTCATCGTGAAATTTGGATGGTATACATGCGAAGTGACCAAATGTGTGCTATTAGTTGATGACCCTGATATGAATTTTATAATTATATTGGGAAAACTCAGATAATTGGCATATGAATTTTATATTCATATTGTAAAATTTAGATGGTATGCAACAAAATTGCACGTTCTAGATGATGAGCTTGAAATCAATTTCAATATGAATTTCATATTCATATTGTGAAATTCGGATGGTCTACGTGCAAAGTAATCCAAATGTGAGCTGTTAGTTGATGAGATCCTAATATGAATTTTATTTTTATATTGTAAAACTTGGATAATGTACATGAGAATTAATGGAACCAAATGTGAGTTTATAGTTGATGACCATAAAGTAAATTACACTATGAAATTCTTATTCATATTGTGAAACTCGTATGATGATATATGTGAGAATTAATGGACCAAAATGTGAGTTTGAAGTTGATGTCCCTAAAATAAATTGCTATATGAATTTTGTATTCATATTGTAAAACACAGATGATATACAAAAGAATTGCACTTTCTAGATGATGACCTTTAAATCATATTCATATTATGAAATTCAATGATATACATGAGAATTGATTTACTCAAATGTGAGTTATGAGTTGATAACTTTTGAAGTTTTATATATTTATATTATGAAACTCTAATGATATACATGATAATTGGACATAAATGTGAGCTTATGATTGACGCCCCTAAGGTGAACTGCTATATGAAATTCTTATTGATATTGTAAAACTCCAATGATGACATATATAAGGCAAGAGTTGGTGGACCCAAATGTGATGGCCATAAAAAAATTTTGCAATATAAATTTTGTATTCATATTGGAAAGTTCATATGGTATACATGAGAGTTGATTGACAATGTGAGCTTCTAGATGTTAATCCTAAAATTAATTTTAATATGATTTTTGTATTCATAATGTGAAATTTGGATGGTATACCCAAATGTGAAAGGGACCTTATAGTTGATGACCCTTAAGTAAATTGCAATTTGAAATTTGTATTCATATTGTAAAACTCGTGATATACATGGTGATTTGGTGAACTCAAATACAAGCTTGAAGTTGATGACCCTAAAGTCGCAGGGTGGTGGTGGGATGCAGCATTTTCGTTGTTGTTGGCATGGTAATTTGGTTAAGGAGAAATTTAAGGATAAATAAATGGTGCTAATATTTTTGGTTGCTCTTTGAAGGCATATCATTTGGCTACTGTACGTAAACCAATAGCCATCTTGTAATAGTAATTGGATGGCTTTGGTAGAATGGATGCGCCAGATTTTGATGATTCAAAAATAAATTTTAATGTGAATTTTATATTTATATTGTGATACTCGTGATGATTGATGGACCCAAAAGTGAACTTATGGTTGATGATCCTATATAAATTGGTATGAATATTCATACACTAAAATTGGAATGATGATATACATGAAAAATGAATTCAAATGGAGCTTGAAGTTGATTTTGTATTTTTTTTATAAAACTACACGAGATTGGATAGATTCAAATGCGAGCTTTTTGTTGATGACCTTAAAATCTATTTAATATAACTTTTTTTTTATATTGTGAAATTCAGATGATTTATATACAAATTGATGGACTTAAATGTGAGTTTATTGTTGATGATCCTAAAATCTATTGTTGTATTTTTATAGTAAAATTCAAATGATAAAACGAGAATTTCAAATGCGAGCTTTGAGTCAATTTTTTTTATTTATAATATAAGATTGCGATGTTTATACATGAGAATCGATGGATCTAAATGTGAACTTATAGTTTATGACTCTAAAATATATGTAATATGAATTTTGTAGTTATACCGCAAAACTTATATTACCACTAGAGAATTGATATACCAAAATGTGAGCTTTTAGGTGGTGGTGATCATAAAATCAACTATATATTTTGTATTCATGTTATAAAACTTTTTGACATGTATGAGAATTGATTGATCCAGATTCGAGTAAATGAGAATTGATGGACCTAAATTTGAGCTTATTATGGTTGACGATACTAAAATATATTGCAATATGAAATTTGTACTTATATTATAATATTCAGATGCATGTGGGAGTTTAGAGTTAATGGACTAAATGCAATTTTTCATATTAATCTTAATGTTAACTTGAAATTATAGCCTCACTCTCTCTACAAAGTTACATGAGTTTCTTGCTACCTCTGAACAACATCTCTGGATTAGAAAGCTGAGTCCATATCCACAAGATATTATAGAGTCATTAATGAAATAAGGTGATTCACATGAATGCATTCCGGTTGCGGCCATATGCATTCCTAGTTCGATTGAAAAACATGTTGAAGCAGTGACTCTTCATATATCTTTAAGAGAATACTACCTTAAAGATATCTAATCAATGATTTCTCCAGGTTTTTTTAGGCACCCCACAGTTTCTTAGGTTAAGAAAGATAAAATAACCTCTCGATGTTGCTGCAAACTGAATGCTCATAATAAAAGTAGAGAATATTTTATTCTTTAACTCAAGTTTTCTGTTAGACCTCTTATAAAAATTGTTTTTAAGAGGAGAAGGCGAAATTAATGAGCAGTTTGTGGCAGTTATTGTGTAAGTTATTATGTAATAATTAGTTATTAAGTTAGTATGTATTATGGGTGAATAAAAGGGGTAACTGCTGCCCATTGTTGGTTATTCTGTTTTCTTATTTGGTACCAGTTTCTATCATTTTCCTGATCATCCAACTTTTGTTTCTCATTTGCATGATACTTTCTTGGAATGATGTATACTAATTCCGTCCCGTGCATTTTTGCATCTGTTGAATATTTTTAGATGAACAACATTTGTCTTTTTTTGTTGATTCGAAATATTTTTTAGTTTCTGTTCGTGTTAAATTACACAACTTTGCATCATTTAGTGATTGCTAGGTTTTCTATACAGGATGCTTCTAGGGAAGACTCCAGGATTGTCAGCTTTATGCAATGCAATGCAATAAATTACTTGCATCAATTTGTGCAGATTCATCACAAGACATGTCAGGAAATGAGGTTTACTCATTAAAGATTGAAGGTCCAGACTCTGGTTATCCTCCCACCGAAGACACACACATCCACTGAAATAAATGGCTATGCTGATTCCTAATTGAAGATTTGTTAGCAAGTGGCTATATTGCTGATTCTAAATTGCTTAGTGTGTCAATGATTTGATGTTCTTTATTTTCAGAGGCATGCTATGTGGAGTATGAAATAAATTTGACCAAAGTTGCAGAACCTCCAAAGGAAAGAATGGAGCCGGCTCTTTTTAGCCCTCCACTTTCAAAGCAAATAGTGGAATTTGCAGTGCAACACATTGTAGAATCCCATGCTACTACTATGGTATGCAAAACTATCTCAACTTCTATTTTCTTTTGTTAGTCTGAGTTGTGAATTGGAGGATCTCTTTCATCACAGCTTGATTTTGGATGTGGATCTGGAAGCTTGTTGGAAGCATTGCTAAATTACACAACTTCTCTGGAGAAAATTGCTGGTGTTGATATTTCACAGAAAGGTCTCACTCGTGCTGCAAAGGTCACATGCACTTTCCTATCTCAGTTTTCATTTTAGTTTTAAGTAGAGTATCTAGGGTTTATGTTTAGTTGTAAGCAGTGGCAGAGCTTGACAAAAATATTTGAGGGGCCAAATATATTTAGCTATTATATTAAATGGTTTCACTGAAATTTGCACGAAAGTTTTAGTGGCTTAGTGGTTAGTGATCTTTGTTTTTAATGTATAGTACATATATACATCAATGTTAAAAACAAAGATTAGTAACGTTATCCTCAGTGGGTTTTGGGGGCTGGCCGCTACCCACTACACCGGTATAGCATTTTGGGAGCCGGCTGCTGCGCTACACTATATGGTGCTGACTACATTGGTCCAAACAAAGCTCCTCCCCTAAATGTAAGTGTCTTCAATTGTTTGTCCCAACTTTATCAAGATTTTGAGAAGGTGTTTATTAAGCCTGTCTTGTAATATGCGAGTCTTTTTTGTGCATAATGGTGCCCACAACTTTTGAAAATAGGAAAGTAATTGGCCATACTATTTTATAATTATTATGTTGAATACCATGTAATCTTTAGCTGATGGAAATATGTTAATATTGGAGTAAGATGTCTTTGACGTGATCTTTACTGACTTGAGTTCTGTTCAAAGTGTGGAAATATTGTCTATGTAATGAATTAAAGATTGTGTTGGACATGTAGTTGATGAAGGCCAGCCTTTTGATCTTTGGATGTCTTGGTTTTATAGAACCTAGTACTCTGTGTGGGATACTGAAACCATAACTTTATTCTTGTATATACATGTGAATTGTGCAGGGTCTGAATTCAAAACTAGTTGCCCATGAATTAGCTGCTTGATACCATTATTCTAATTTCAATGATATGACTTTTTGCTCATATCTTAAAATTGGAAGGATATGATAAACCTCATATAACAATGTGATACATGAGAATTGACGGACCAAACTTGAGCTTTGATTTGATGTCCCTAAAATCTACTGCAATATAAATCTTGTATTTATATTGTGTAACTCAATAGATGTGTATGAGAATTGACGGATCAAAATGTGAGTTTATAGTTGACCATCTTAAAGTAGATTGCATTATGAAAGTCTTTATTCATACTGGAAAATATTGGATGATATACATGAAAATTGATTGGATTATGAAAGTCTTTATTCATACTGTAAAATCTCAGATGCTGCTATACATGAGAATTGACGGACCCGAATGCAAGCTTGATGTCCCTAAAATAAATTACAATATGAAAATTTTCTATTCATATTATTAAACTTGGATGGTATATAAATGAATTGTCCTTTCTAGACGATGACCCCATAAATCAATTTCAATATGAATTTCATATTCATATTGTAAAATTTAGATGGTATACATGCAAAGTGGTCCAAACGTGAACTGAGTTGATGATCCTACTATGAATTTTATATTTATATTATGAAAGACCGATGATGTACATGAGAATTGATGGAAGCAACTGTGAGTTTCTAGTTGATGATCCTGAATTAAATTGCATTATGAAATTCTTATTCATATTGTAAAACTCGAATTATGATATATATATATATGAGAATTAACATAATCTAATGCGAGCTTGAAGTCGACTTTCCTAAAATAAATCGCAATATGAATTTTGTATTCATATTGTAAAACTTGGATAGTGTACAAAGAGAATTGCACGCCTTCTAGATGATGAACCTGAAATCAATTTTAATATGAATTTCATATTCATATTGTAAAATTTGAATTATATACATGTAAAGTGACGCAAATGTGATCTGAGTAGATGTCCCTAATATGTATTTTATATTTATATTGTGAAATTTGGATAATGTACATGATAATTGATGGAACCAAATGTGAGCTTATTGTAGATGACTCTAAATGAAATTATACTATGATATTCTTATTCATATTGTAAAACTCGAATGGTGCTATAAATGAGAATTGACGAATCCAATGCGAGTTTGAAGTTGATGTCCCTAAAAATTAAATTGCCATATGAATTTTATATTCATATTGTAAAATTCAGACTGTATACAAGAGAATTGCACCTTTTAGATGATGACCCTTAAATCAATTTAACATGAATTTCACATCCGTAGTGAAATTTGGATGATATTCATGAAAAGTGATCAAATGTGAACTATTAGTTGATGATCCTGATATGAATTTAATATTTATATAAACTCGAATAATGTTTCTGAGAATTGGTGGAACCAAATGTGAGTAAGTTGATGTCCTGAAAATAAATTGACATATCAATTTTGTATTCTTATTGTAAAACTCAGATGATATACAAGAGAATTGCACGTTCTAGATGATGACATTGAAATCAATTTCAATATGAATTTCGTATTCATATTGTAAAAATCAGATGGTCTACATGCAAAGTGACCCAAATGTGAGTTGTTAGTTGATGAATTTTATATTATATTGTGAAACTCGGACAATGTACATGATAATTGTTGGGAATCAAATGTGAGTTTATAGTTGATGACCCTAAAGTAAATTACTCAAATGATGCTATATATAAGAATTGATGGATCCAAATGCGAGTTTGAAGTTGATGTCCCTAAAATAAATTGTTATATGAATTTGTATTTGTATCGTAAAACTCAGATTGTATATAAGAGAATTGCACTTTCTAGATGATGACTTGCAAATCAATTTCATATTCATATATGAAACTCAATAATATACATGAGAACTGATTGACTCAAATGTAAAACTTGGATGGTGTACAAGAGAATTGCGCACTTTCTAGATGATGAACCTGAAATCAATTTCAATATGAATTTCATATTCATATTGTAAATTTTGGATGATATACATGTAAAAGCACAAATGTGAGCTGAGTTGATGTCCCTAATATGTATTTTATATTTATATTTTGAAATTTGGATAATGTACATGATAATTGATGGAACCAAATGTGACTTTATAGTATATGACCCTAAATTAAATTATACTATGAAATTCTTATTCATATTATAAAACTCGAATGATGATATACATGAGAATTGACAGAGCCCAATGCAAGCTTGAAGTTGATGTCCCTAAAAAATAAATTGCAATATGAATTTTAAATTCACATTGTAAAACTCAGATTGTATACAAGAGAATTGCACATTCTCGATGATGACCCTTACATCAATTTCATATTCAACGTGAAATTTGGATGGTATACATGCGAAGTGACCAAATTTGGATGGTATACATACGAGGTTGAAGTTGATGTCCCTAAAAATTAAATTGTCATATGAATTTTATATTCATATTGTAAAATTCAGATTGTATACAAGAGAATTGCACCTTTTAGATGATGACCCTTAAATCAATTTTAATATGAATTTCACACCCATAGTGAAATTTGGATGGTATACATGCAAAGTGATCAAATGTGAGTTATTAGTTGACGATTTTGATATGAATTTTATATTTATACTGTGAAAACTTGGATAATGTACCTGAGAATTGGTGGAACCAAATGTGAGTAAGTTGATGTCCTGAAAATAAATTGACATATGAATTTTGTATTCATATTGTAAAACTTAGATGATATACAAGAGAATTGCACGTTCTAGATGATGACATTGAAATCAATTTCAATATGAATTTCATTCATATTGTGAAATTCATATAGTCTACATGCAAAGTGACCCAAGATAATGTACATGATAATTGTTGGGAATCAAATGTGAGTATATAGTTGATGACCCTAAAGTAAAGTACTCAAATGATGGTATATATGAGAATTGATGGATCCAAATGCAAGTTTGAAGTTGATGTCCCTAAAATAAATTGCTATATGAATTTTATATTTGTATCGTATAACTCAGATTGTATATAAGAGAATTGCACTTTTTAGATGATGACCCTTACAACAATTTCATATTCATATATGGAATTCAACGATATACATGAGAACTGATTGACTTAAATGTGAGTTATGAGTTGATGGCTTTGAGATTTTATATATTTTATATTATGAAACTCAAATGATATACATGAGAATTGATGGATACAAATGTGAGCTTATGGTTGACGACCCTAAGGTAAACTGCTATATGATATTCATATTGATATTGTAAAGCTCCAATAATGATATACATAAGACAAGAGTTGGTGGACCCAAATGCAAGCTTGAAGTTGATGGCCATAAAAAAAGATTGCAATTTGAATTTTGCATTCGTATTGGAAAGTTCATATGGTATATTTGAAAGTTGATAGATCAAAACGTGAACTTCTAGATTATATGACTCTAAAGTCCCAGGGTGGTGGTGGGCTGGTGCATTTTCATTGGTGTTGGCATGGTAATTTGCTTTTGGATAATTTATAAGGAGAAAATTTAAAGATAAATAAATGGTGCAAATATTTTTGGTTGCTCTTTGAAAGCATGTCATTTGGCTACTAGTAATACTAATTGGATGGCTTTTGTAGTATTTGGTAAAATGGATGCAGCAGTTTTTTTCACACCAGATTAATGTGGACTGCAGCAAATTTGATTTAGATGCCATAATCGTGAAGCTGGTAATGGTATGGGATGTGTAGAATAATTGATTAGTAATATAATTTCGTAAGTTGAGGTGGAAATCAACTTTCTATGAATTTAAAAATAAATTTCAGTTGCGAATTTTTATATTTATATTGTGATACTCGTGAGAATTGATGGATTCAAATATGAATTGATACTATGTAAATTGATACGAGTATTCATGTGGTAAAACTAGAGTGATGATACATGATAAGTGGATTCAAATTGAACTTGAAGTTGGTTTTGTATTCTTATTATAAAACTACATGAGAATGAATTGATTCAAATGAGAGTTTCTAATTGATGACCCTAAAATCTATTTTAATATAAATTTTATTTTGATGTTGTGATATTCAGGTGATTTATATGCAAACTGATGAACTTAAATGGTTGATGATCCTCAAATCTATTATTAAATGTATGTAGTATTCATATTGTAAAACTCAAATGATATATGACACAAGAATTTCAAATCCGTATTTTGAGTTGAAACTTTTAATTTATAATATAAGATTGCAATGTTTATACATAGAAATTGATGAATTTAAATGCGAGTTTATAAATTATGACTCTAAATTAAATTAAATTTTGTATTCATATTGTAAAACTCATATTACCACGTAAGAATTGATATATCAAAATATATTATTACATAAGAATTGATATACCAAAATGTGAACTTTTAAGTGATGATTCTAAAATCAACTATTATATAAATTTTCTAAGTGATATCTTTAAATCACTTACTATATAAATCTTGTATTTATATTGTAAAACTTAAATAGTATAAATGAGAATTAATGAATCTAAATTTGAACTTATGATTGACAATGCCTAAATATAATTAAGTTTATTATAAAATTTATATTCGTATTGCGTAATATTTAAATGATAAACAAAGATTTGATAGATTTACATGGGAGTTTTAGAATTAATGGCTAAATACAACTTTTATTTTTTATTTTTTATGAATTTTAATGTTAACTTAAAATTATAACCTTACTGTCTCTAATTGTAGATACAATATACATTTGTATGTGATGTCAAATAGTGATAATTTAAGTAAGAAATATTTTAAATTCAATTGCAATATGGAATTAAATTTTATTGTGGAATCGAGATATTTACATACGATAATACATAATAGATGACTCTTTCTATATGACTTTCTAGCTATAAAGAAAATAACCTAAATAACCTGTTAAAATTTTTAAAGAGACATTTGCATGAAATATCACCATTCATAGCTAGAACATAACAACTATGCATGAAATATCATCATAGCTGCCCATATATTTGGCTTCTTTGACCAACTTTTTTGCTGCTTTTTGAGCATCATCAACATTCCTGATGCAGTTACAAGCCTCTTGATTTGAGATTACCTGAAAAGGTGAAGCCGATATTTCAGTTAATTAGTATTACTTAACAAGAGTTCATTCAGAACAGTTCCAACTAGTTCTGCAATAAGGTAGCAATTGATTAGAGATTCTGCATTAAGGTAGCAATTGATTAAAGATTTCACCTCTTCTTTTCTTAATCAATAATTCTAGACTAAACGCAGAATCCTCATACCTTCCACAAACCATCACTACCCAAAATGATGAATTCAGTGTCCTCATCAATCTTGTTAATCATCACATCTGGTTCTGCAGTGATGTGCTCCTTCAATTTTCCATCTCCAAATGCTCTTGTCATTGCTAACTGACCATCCACTCTTGGAACACACCCTAATTCCATTTTGGCATCTTTAGTACTGAACTTGATGTAGCAATACAAGTCCACGAATGTTAATAACAGACTTGACATTCTAAGAGCAGTTTCTAAGTAATATCAAAGTAAGTTTATTTTCATTGATGATCACAATTATTATGCATATATAGATTTTGTTGAACTTATTTCATCATTACCTGGTCTCATTGACACAAAACCTCCCTACTCTCAACCAGTTCTTTTTCCTTTTCTGGTTCATGATCCACAGTAAGTTGTTTGGCAAGACCATTTTTACATGATATTGCTCGAGAATCGCCAACATTGACTACCACCAGCTTAACACCATTAATTAGTATTGCTGCCACAGCCGTTGATCCTCCACGCGAATCAGCTAAGTTCTCTAAAATCTCATCGTCTGTCGCTTTACATGCTTTCTTAACAGCATGCACTGGATTTTCCCAGAAATCGGGCTATTCATGCACGATTAAGAAATCAAATTCAAATTCGCAGCGAGAATAATAATCTCTAGACTGGAATATACCAATTATTACTAAAGTATGTACCTCACTCAGTATATTTTCAAATAGATGGCTTTGCAAATATTTTGCAACATCGCGACCTGAGTGTCCATCAAAAATTGCGTACAGTCCTAAATCATAACCATTGAGCTTCCTGTGTTGAGCAAAAACATAGTCCTCCATTCCATGGTTCATCTCTCCTTCAACTAAGTGACATCCGTGGCTGAAATGTCGAGTATGAGGCTTATTCTTCTCGTCTGTGTCTTTCATGAACAGACTTTTGTGAACTCTGTCCTGCATGGAGAATGGAAAAGATTGTCACACAAATATACAAATGCCCAGTTTTTATATTTAAAGCAGAAATATGTATGTATACCTCTGAAACCGTAGTAGGACCGTCATTACCTAGTAAGTACTCTCCTTCCTCTTGATGATCCTCAACCACATCATCATCTCCTCCAGATTTTTCTTCATTGTTGTTGTCACTGGTATTGATGTCATCCTCATCCTCACTATATTTTTCTTCTCTAATAATGAGATCATCTTCCTGCTGTTAAATGCAAACCAGGAATTTGCAGGCTATGAATATGGTAATAAGGAAGGTGTACTAGCAAGCAAATCAATTAATGTGACTTGCATGTTCATATTTGCAAATTCTAAATCAGATCTCATAATGAATCATGTATCTCCAATGGTGTGTTTAAATACCATGTAATACTAATAGCTCTATTTTCCATTGTATATACAAAATACCTGCATCAGTCTTTGATTGCATTGTAAAGATAATGCACAGAACAAGAGTGAAAGAGAATAACCTTTCTTTCAAGTGAGTCCACATAGCTTTCCTTCCTTGATGTCTTGTAATATACAAGTAGTTGAGTTAGATCATTAACTGATATAAGCTTGTGATATCAATAGAAAGAGGTCAAAAAATGCTGGTTCATGCTATTGTTTTTTGTAATCTTATCAATTTATAGACATGCAGACAAATAGTTGTTGATAAATGACAATGAACTTGAAAACACTTGTGGGTCTTAATAGTACGCATCGTTATGGTTATACTTCTGACTCTGCAAAAGATTTGTTTGAATGGATGGAAGGTATAATTTTCTTTTGGGGTTAAATATTTTTTAATTATTTTTTTTAATGAGAAAAAGAAAGTGAAAGATTATTGCAACCTTTTAATGACCCTGATCTCTTTTGCTTCAAACTCTTCCATCCAAACATACCATAAAAGACAGATAAAAGTTACACTTATAGATACCTTAAAAGCAGCAGGATTTACACCAGCTGTCAAAGTAGACTTTCTCTTATGCAAGTTAGAATAAGCCTGATCAAGTACACAATAAAATCATGTGTGAAGTGTGATATACTCAAAATGTGAAGACCAGATGTAGATGCAAAAATATGATTTTAAATTGTGGTCGAGGACATTTTGGTTGTTGTGATACCTACTGCGGTTGTTATGACATAAATTTATTTTTCAGTAGCATCAAATATCATAATTTATTACCTATTTTGTAAGTCACATAATTCTTAGTTTCCCTCCAAAATTTAATATTTATCTCATTATAAACTCTTCATCACTTTTGAATATCTCTAGTATTTTAAAATAGACTAAAAATGATATATAAAAAAATGATAGTATAGAAAAATAATTTGTATGATTGATATGTGGGGGAAATTGGGGAAAATTTCCAAAATATATTTAGAATTCTTTGATAGCTAATATAGTGAAATTAAATAATTTAATGTATTACTTGGTCAAATGTTTGCAATTAGGTTTAATGCATATGTTAGTTTTTGGAACAATGTATTTGTTAAATTATCAAATGTTACAATCTTTTTCAAGAATTGTTTTCTTTCACCAATTGGTATGAGTTTATCTATTTCACCAATTGGTATGAGTTTATCTATAAATAGAGACACTTAAGAGGCAAAAAGAATAAAACAAAATTCATGTTACTTGAGTCAAAATTCTATCAAAAACATTTGAATCAAAATTCTATCAAAAATATTTATGAGTCATTTCTTCTTTTCTCTAGTACACTATAGTAAATGAAAGAATTTTATTTTGTAAACTATCATTGATCAATAGGCTTGGTGTGAATGTGCAATTAAGTTCAAAGATTTCAAAGTATTCTGAAAGTGATTCAAATCGAACTTAAAACTTAGTGTGATACACACACTTTAAAATTTAAAATTTATTTGTGCAACTTTCATCATCATTAATTTCATCATTTTCTTGTTCAAAATCTATAGTATACTCTCAACAAAATATCCAACATGATATATTGTCTATGTAGTGCATGCAGCTGTTGCACCCACTACTTTGGGGTGTTGCATTATATGATTCACAATTGCACTGCAATTATGGTCTCATGCGGTTGAGATACAGTCGCAACAAGTGGTCTGCAATTTGAAACCCTACATATAAACACCAATGGTCAGCCCCATTTATCTTTTGGATGCATCCATGATGCTACTCAAAGTCATCATCTGATTTGAAGAAACTATTTATTTTCAATACACTATCTAGAACTTCTTTACCTTTTATTTTCTCTGTTTCATCTATATACTCGAGAGTCTAGTGAATGTTTGAACTTCTAGTTTAGCTGGTATACATTTTGCTTTGCTATGAGCTAACAAATCACAATTAGCTTTAAATTTGTTTAGGAAAACTCAAAGTTGAAACGTCTTGTGTTTTCCACAATGATTTTCAAGTGACATGTTGCATTCTTTTTACAGGTCCCAAATCTCAACAATGTTTTTCCCTTGTAAACTATAGTTCATTTCCATACTTAAGAGAATTCGGCTTAGGTTTTACCATCTTTGACAAGACTTTGCCAAAGAAAAGGTATAATATCTAATATGACTTACCCAAACAATTGAGTTTTTCTTTTGGAAATAATCCTAATAATTTGGAGATTGTTTAAGTCAAAGTTCGAACTAAATGGATACTTGTTTTTCCTTCTTCTAATTATAGAAAAACCAATATAAAGATGCAAACAAATGTTTAAAACCAGAAAATCCAACGTTTTCTCAAGCCAATACATGCAAATAATTTGCTAGAATATATACAACCATATAATACAAAGTTCACTTTGATATACAGTGGGTCTGTCACTCAATTTACAGTGAACCGTGGTGATTTTATAAAAATTATTACTTGTAACTTAACAAAATCGGAATAACGTACCGTAATTCTGATCAGCTCATAGAACATGAAGGCATACTATATAAATATAATATATACACATAAAATTTTCCAGCAAGATGGTGACAAATTTATAATGGGTGAAATCAGCGTACCTTCATGATATTTGTTTGATTGATGGATAATATTCTCTTTGCTGAGTTCCAAACTTGACGACAAATAAAAGGTGTTGAGAGATGAGAAGGGAAGGAAAGCATATAGTTTGTAAAATGCAATAGTATACATATTTATAATTCTGTATGGTGGGAAATGAAAGACACGTGGTTATATAATGTGTAGAGCAGTGTCCCACACCGTTTGCATTTGTTTTTTGAAAAGGTTTCATGTACATTCATACACCTATTATTTCTGGAGAAAGAAAGAGAAAGATAAAAATAAAGGAACTAATGTGATAACCATTTGACATAAGCACAACTTCTCTTGGGACAATGAATCACATGATTCATATCAGTTTTATTTTTAATAATTTTATCGGAGAAAAATATCTAACTATTGACATTATCTAATTAATCTCTATCGAGAAATATGATCGATCCTTCTTTAATGGAGTTTTCTCTCTTGATCACATATTTTTATTCACAAGATTTAAATAAAAGTGATAAAAAGAAAAGATTTAATGAAACAGGTAGAGATAATTTTTGGTGTGATAATAAAATCGGTCCAATTCCACTATACCAATGAATGTGATGTTGGTACTCACCGTCTATTTTCGCTGAAAAATAATACGTTAAGTAAAATATAAACTTATTATTATTCAAATAGTGATAAATCCAGTCAAGTCCTTTAAGCACGTTGTTGTCTTGGGTTAAATGTCTTATTGATGTGAAACAGGATGCATTCCTTTCGTTTTCTTGTTTAATTTATTTGATCAAATAAAATTGAAATGACTTTTAAAAATCTAGATAACATGTAACGTAGTAAATCTAGTATAAGCATAGCATTCATCTACATGATCAATAAAAAGCTTATATTACATTAATTAAAATCAATTAAAATAATAATAATATAGAGTAAAATAATATTTAATTTTTCCTTTTAAATGTCCAGTGCTGCACATTTTAATTTGAATGTTAGCTATATATAAGAATGGTAAATGAATGTATTAGTTGTGTGAAAACATTTTTTATTTTTTACAAAAGTACTGTTCTTATTTGGTATCATGTTCCCATGAGGGCTCGGAAATTATTATGATTTGAACTTAAATAGACAAATGTTAATGGTTTAATATGTTATATTAGTAGTTAAAATTTGAACTTTTGACCTCCTTAATTTTTGGGTACCTCAGTTTAATCACTTTATTTGGTTTTGCTTCTTAACTAGGTTGGACCTTGTGCAGGTTTTATAAGAAAAATATATGAAGTTGAAGGGTTTGCTCAGCATGGAGTTAATTGAATACTTGCAACTTTGACTAACACATTTGGTTCACTGCAAGAAGCATATAAAGGTCACTTCTTGTTATGGCTTAAACAATTGTATTTAGAAGAAGAACCTCATAATTTCGTGGGTAGTGATTTGCTTAATAAAATGCATAGTCAAATAACTTGTCAAATGCTCAGCTGGTCTTCTCTTCAGACTTCAGATTTTAATATAAGTTATCTGCATAATTATTTGCCTCCATTTAACCTCTAAATGATTAATCATTGAGCATCTCAAATTGTTTGAGTAACTTACTTTTATCTGGTCACGTCACTCCTCAATAGTTGGCCAAGAAGTTTATGTGATTTTTGCTCCTTGCTAAACTGTTTGAGGGATGGGAAAATCCAGAAGTGTTTCTGGTTAGCAGAAGTTATTTTGCTCATTTCAACCCTTATTATAAGGATAAATTTGGGTGAAACGTTAATAGTGTTAGAACCATTTATATGTTTTTGCCTAAAAACAGTAATCTTAACATGATGTCAATTTTTTAAGATCGGTAGATATAAAATCATCCATGTTTCACTCAACAAACAAATTTTCTTAGATAGTTTACATGTCACAACATTATATCATAGTCTCTGATCTCTATAATTGAGCTATCTAGAGTTTTTTGTACTTACATTGAACAATAAGATTTTGAAATAGTCTACAACAACAAAAATTAACCAATGGAGAGAAAGGGGAAGGAAGGAAGGGTTTGAAATAAGGGTGAAAAAAATCTCTATCTAATCAATTTTTCTTTTGAGATAAAACTTACATTAATGAATAACAAGATGTTACAATATGATAGAATAACTTACCTTTTCCAATCTTCTCTATTCCCACAAATGGGCCCTAAATGTACAAGAAAGAGAGAAAATAAAATTAAAAGAATTATAAAAATAGTTGAGTAGGAGTACACACTTACAGAAAAAATTGACATGTAGTTAATTTATTAGTTGATTATGTCTTAACAAATTATTTTCTTTACTTTATTTGGAATAGAAAAAACTTATGAATCCGTCGATTTTTGGCTGCTTGAGTCATTTCTTGGTCGGTTGTCCGGCTTGCTTCCATTGGACATGGAGTTGGTCAAGGCGCAACCACATGGCAAGCTATAGAAGGAATTGCACGCAACCAGCACACATGGGTTAGGAAATCGAGTAATGCAAACTTCAAAGTCTCTACTACCTCCATGATGTTTGGTGATTGTGTTTGCACTATTGTCCATAATCCTAAACGCTGGCAATCTAGCACGATGAAACCAACAGAAAAAAAGAAGTTAGTAACAAGTAAAGACAAATGTGTAGTTCATGCAGGAGCAAACTAGGGAGGGAATCTGTAGCTAGGAATCCAAAGTATTTGAGCAAAACGTGTAGTTTCACTTGATTTGTTATGTACAACTTTGTGCCTATCTCTCTACTCTTCATGGGCATTATATAAATGGGACTCGATCTAGACACGGAAAACTCACTATGGTCATGTCAAATTTTGATATGAGAGGACCCAAATCCGAAGTCCCAATGTGTATGTTATAATAAAAATTCTTAATTGTTGAAGCAATTTCCAAAGCCAAGACTGATATCCCTGGAGCTTATTTAATGTTGAACAATAATAGAAATGAAAAAAAATACAACTTGGTCAAAACAACTGTCTCTCTCTCTCTCTTTCTCTCTACTTAAGTGTGAATTATGCAAGTGAAAACAATGTTAATTTTGTTTTTTTAGCCGGCATGCTTGCAGATATAATTTTCCATAACAGACACACTAACAAAAAACAGATGAATTAATTGACTCAAGGTTGCTCCATGTCCGATCATTATATATATTATATATGGATAGGCAAAATGTTAGTTGTAAGTATGTTATTAGTCAGAGTTTGAACCCTGGACCTCCTTCTCAAACTCTTTCGGATATCCCAGCTCAACTACTATAAGGAAAGGTGTTGCACTTATATATTGGTTGCCCCTTTCAGTAGAGGCTGGTGGGATCGAAACCAGGCTTAGCTTGGGGGGAGACCATGCAGTCAGGACAAGCACAATCTTTATCCCTGATGTCCTATGTGAGTTTCATGCAGTGTTGGTTCTCATGACGATGTTAGAATAAGGTTGTGTGATAGACATGAAGACTGCAGCAAGGAATGATTAAAACTAATGTTGCGGCAGTTTTGGATTGGTGTTTATCAGGGATCATGTGAGTATGTTTATGGCTGGACAAACTGACACATTAACAGCAGAAATCGCATGACTTGACTCCTTTGGGGCAGAGTTGCTAGCTGCTAGAGAACTGAGAAGTTTGTTTGGAAAGTCATGACTGTGCACCATGCCCTATGAATAGGAAATGAAAACTTTTCTTCTAATGAACTTTCACTAGGAGATATTAATATGTAATTATGTATGTAACTATGTATGTCTTTTGGTTTGATGAATGGGACTGATGCTACACTCTTAGATCAGCATAACTTTAGCCTTCAGATGCCGTGGTCAATGTTGCTGTTTCCAGGGGTTCACCTCAAGCATGGATCAAAGATCCTCTTGAAACTGTTTCGAGCATATTACTTTCAAATTATTCTAGTTAAAAATCTAAGATTTACATCATACTGTAAAAGTAAAACCATTTGAATTTTTACATGTGCAATAAATCAGTCCAAAAAGACCGGAAATTTTAAGGTTTGGTGCATAATCCAGTCCAAAGAACACAGACAGAACTGACTTAAACAATGACCCAACTTCAGTAAATATTACAAAGTTATCAACAGGAAGTCTAAAATCCATATTGGACGTGCGCACCTATGGAATGAATGAATTGGATCGAATTAACATTAAAAACAGGATTCAGTTAGACAAGGAGAATAAAAAAGCATCAAGTGCATGTGAAAAAAGATAAATCATGAATCTACGCTTACTTCAACATTTGGGATATGAGCTATCTTGCACCAGTCGGGGCCTGTATTTTGATTGCATCTCTCAACTAGCTGAGGACATCCATATATCTTTAAATTCTGAAGATTTTGAAGACAATCAATTTGTTGTGGTAGTGTCAAGTTTGGACAATCAGCAATGAGAAGCGTCTCAAGTGATGTCATATTTACCAACCATTCTGGCAATGCCATTAGGCTCGAACACTCTGAAAGACCCAAGTATCTCAAAGTTTTATCAGATTGTCTAAGCCAACCAGGTAATGCTGCCAAATTGGGTAATTTGTCGATTGAAAATCGTTCAAGTTTCAAGGAGTAGTTTTCATTTTCTTCTCCTTCATCCTCAAAACTAATCACCCCTTCACAAGCCTCAATAGTCAGTTTCTTTAAAGAAGTTAAGTGACTCAAATCACGTGGAAGGAAGGTCAAATTGTCACAATTCCACAAAATTAAGATTTGTAGATATTTCATGTTCCCAATATGTATGAAAGACAAATCAGTGACTTTTGTGGTAATCCACAAAATCCTAAGGCTGACAAGATTACTCAAATTTTTGGGAATATATGCAAGTGCTACACATCTACAGAGATTTAATATTTCTAGGCTTTGAAGCATGCAAATGGAATCCGGAAGTTTTTCCAACCTCTGGCAATAGCTTAGATCAAGATACCTCAAATGCTTCATTTTGTTGAAACAATCAGGCAAGAACTGAAAATTACAACCTTGAATGTTCAACACCCTGAGGTACTTGAACTTGTTGGAAATCCATTTGACAAACGGTTCAGTGATTGCGAGATCATTTTGACCTGCATGCCAGAATCCAACGGTTCGGATCTTGCTTGACATTTTACCAAAGGTTGGAACTCCTTCATCACTGTCTGCAAATGATAAATGCTGCACTTTTTCTTTAACGTTTGTTGAGTTGAATTTTACTACTGCCCTTTCACTTTGCATTGTGAACACGGCAAGGTCGTGAATAAGATCGTGCATTTTGAAATAGGTGATGCCTAGAAGATCAAGTTCTTCGGAAATAAGACCATCAATAACCAGTTGTTCCTCAGAAGCAATTTCAAAGAAAGATCTTGAAACCAGCTCTTGAATATAAAACTCCCCAAGTTCTTCCGGCTCCTCGTCTTCATTTTTCGTTTGCAGTAGTCCATGGGCCATCCAAAATGAAATCAGCTCCAAATTAGTATACTCATAACCCTTGGGAAAAATCGAACAATGAGAGAAACACAGTTTCAATTCAGATGACAAGTGATTATAGCTTAGTTTCAATGCAGCCAAAATACCATCATCATTTTGAGGGTTCATTTTCCAAATTTCACTATCTCTTACTTTCTTCCACTCACTTTCATTACGTTTTGAGTAAAGCAGGCACCCTAAACTTACCACTGCTAGGGGCAACCCTCTACACTTTCTAGCTATATCCTTCCCAATTTCTAAAAGCCTTGGGTGCTGTTTCCCCTCTCCTGCTTGAAATGCACACTTAACAAAAAGCCTCAAACAATCTTCTTCTGGAAGATACTTCAAGCTGTGTTTATAAGCATTCCCCATTATTGAAGCAACCTTGTCACTACGAGTGGTCGTGACAATCTTGCTACCAATTTTCTCATCTTCAACATCATGCATCCCTAGTAAAAGTTTTTTCAACTCAAGCCATTCTCTATAATCTTCATTCCAAACATCATCTAGAACAAGTAGAAATTTCTTCCTCCACAATCCTTCACGAAGCAAATTTTGCAATTGATCAAAACTATACATGTGAGCATCTATCTCCATTCCATGCATGGCTTTAAGAATCTCCAACACTAACCTCTTAACATCAAAATCATCAGAAACAAACACCCACATACGCAATTCGAAAATCTCAATCACCCTATCATCATTATAAACCAACTGAGCAAGAGTAGTCTTTCCCAGTCCTCCAATTCCAACAATCGGAATAACATCAATGTCGTCATTATCTAACGGTGGATCCATCAAAAACCTAATAATCTTTTCTTTCTCATCATCTCTACCAATCACAAGGGAAGACCTAACATAAGAATGAGTCTCTCTAGAAGCATTAGTACTAGTCCTTCTAGTTCCACTTCCACTTCCAATTCCAATAGAATGATTCTCTAAGAGACCTAATTTCATCCTAAGAGAAGCAATTTCATCTATCCTCTGATTAATATCTTTAATCTTATGTGCCATTTTAAGACGAAATGCAAAAGGGTTAGAAGAAGAGAGAAAACGTTGTACCTTAGTGGTGAATTTTCCATTTATTTTGAGAACCTGATTCCTCAAAGATTGACATTCAATTTCATCAAGAATGTCACGTGCGTCGAATAAAGCGTGTTTGAGGTGGTTCAACCATAGTGAAATGGAGTTGTTTAGTGTTTGTTTGTTTTCAGCGTCGATAATGAAGGCGTTGATGATTGTGAGAGTGTTTTGAAGGTTGCTTAAATCAGAATGCATATTTTTTGCCATTGAAATGTTGTGAAAAGCGCTCGTTACTAGTCTGTCTAACACGTTTGTTAACAAACCTGAAACTATTGAAGCCATCTTCTTCAGGAACTGCTGCTAGTGCTACTACTCTTTTCTGCTAAACATCCTCAACTTTTATTTTTATTTTTTTCAAGATATAAAACAAGTGTCATATCACGTTACTTTCTGTTTCTCTCTCTGTTAAAGTATAGAAAGATGCATGAATGTTCATCAATAATTTTTCTTTTAAAAATATCTTTAAAAGCTAGTTTGATCAATACCTCACATGTCTACGTCTCTTTCCAACCAACTAGTTCTCTATTTTATTTTAATTTATATTTTGATTTGAGCAATGAAAGTAATCATATACCAACTCTTTTGGACTCCAACGTGGAGTTTCGAGACGAGAGGGTGCTAAAAATATAAGAGTCAACTATGATGGGTATTAGTCGCCAACACGCCACAAATTATTAGTTTTTCGTCAACGAATACTACAAATTAATTTTGAAACAATTTTTTGTACAAATTAAATGGGTCATGTGTAATTTCTTTTGTTGTTAAAATATTTATATATAATTGTGAGGTATTAAATTTGAACTCGAGATAAATTTTTATTAATTTAGTTACTATTTAAATTGAAATAATATTTAATATTATATTTAAGTTTTTTATGGATAATTTAAAGATTTTTGTGACATGCTCATCTCTCCTCCAAAAACACTAACATTTTATCGAAAGTTAATTCTCCAAATGAATGCGTGAGTGGATTCTAGGGAGAACACATTACAAACCCAAAACTAAATAGTTTATGATACTATTAATTATACAATAAATTTACTCATAGTTATATTTTAGCTCAATTGTTAAAGCGTAATATTTGCAGTCTTTTGTCCATAGTTCATATATAAACTATATCACTATTTTATGATTTTTATAATTTAAAGTCTCATTTTATAGGTTGTTTTCAATCCATGATGCAATTTGGAGATTAAAATTATTGATGAAGAAGAATTTAGATTGAAAGTGGATAAAAATTTTAGGCTAAAAATATAAGTTGGTGATTTTTTTTTTTTAATGATCAAATGATAATAATTTGATAGTTAGATTTAGGTTCCAAGCATAATTCTTATAATTAATCTATTTGTAATAAATTACAAAAAAATATATTGATTTTTAATGTTTGTATTTTGTTCTATCTTCAATTTGAAACATCGCAATTATGCAAGTTAATTATGATAATATTTATTATATTTTTTTAATATTAATAAAAATAAAAATTATCGCATATGCCTTTAAGACACATGTTGACATTTCCAAAAATATAATTTTTTTTTTTAAAAATACTTTTAATTTTTCAAAAAGTTGAATATACAAATTTGAATATAAAATTTATCGATTTGATATCATAACATGTGTCATTGGAATATATATATGTTATCACTTGTGTATAAAAAATGGAGTTTGACCTTTAATAATAGAGAGATTAGTTAATTTGTGTTATATACACCCTCTCCCTCATTTACATTTTTTTTTTTTGTTAATAAGAGGAATTAACAATATTTTTTATTCTGTCAATGAAATGGTAAGATATTTGTCAATTGGATGGAGTCTCACCTACGTTTGCAATAGTTATGATAAATCATTAATTATATTTTTTTAATAATATAACTATTTCTTGAACTCATAACTAGGTGTAACCGGACTTAGAACAGTGTAATAAGTAATAAAATTGCATTTATAATATCGACTCTTAAGTATGAAGCCTGTGATCCTTTTCTCGTACCTTCATTAGTCTTAAATTCCTAATTCCCGCGACCTTACCTTGAAATTGAAATCTGAGAAAAATAAAAATGCGATGCAATGTATTTTGAACACTCTTCGTTGAATAGGTGTTGCAAATTCAACATTCATGGCCCTGTTTCTCATAATCGCTTCTCTCTTTTTTCTTTGGATTATTTCTCTATGCAAAATTTTCCTTCTCCCCCGCGCCCCTTTCACCAAACATTTCACGCTAAATGGTACTCTCTCTCTCAATTTGTTCCTTACAACTACTTGTGTTCCATTTTATCTCTCATTTCATTTCACTATTAAATTTTTTTTTAATTTCGTTTTCCTTAATTTTGATTTTCAGGTAGAGCTCTTCGGAAGAGAAATGTCTTGTTGGTTATTGCTCACCCTGATGATGAATCCATGTATGTTCAAAACCTAATATATTTTTTTTTTATGTATATTTAAAACCGCTAATGTTGTGAATTTTTTAAATTTGTTGATGACATTGATTGACAAGTTAGTTAATGACTTTATGTAGTTTTGAATTTGAGATTTCTAATAAATTTATTTATTTATGCTACCTTATTTGTGGTAAACACCTGCTTTGGTTTGGTCAAATTAGTTGTAATTAGTGTTCCTTTATTCATTTTTTGTATATCATTTGAAGAGAAATAGCATGTAAACATTGGTGTGTCTCTGCTTATAACCCATTATTTATTGATCAGATGTTGTTTACCTATCAGTTATGTCAAAAATAAAGGCTAATAAGAATTGGCTGAAACAAGTTATATGAAGTTCAATGTCCAGTTGAATCCTATATTTATTCGGGGATGGTAACAATTTTGTTTGAGCAAAGTTAACTTCCAGAAATCAGTGAGAAATTTGGGAAATAACTTTCGTGTGCCTTTTCATTAAATTAGAGGAAATTTAAAGACTGATAGTAATGTTCCAGCTCATCCTATCATTATGTAATTATAACTAATTCCTTTACCCACTCAAACAAATTCTAGTATGTGCGACTGCGAAATGAATTGAATAACCTATTTTGCCCACTCTAATGTATGATTCAGGCATTCTGGACTTCAACTTCTCAAGAAAATGCCTCTTTATTCTTCCTGAGGCTTGCCAATGAATTATGACAAATTCTAGAACTTTATTCCTTCCATTTTATTTGGTGTTTCATACATTATTTGTTCGGAAAATGGGATACAAAAAATATCTTCTGGATTTTATTCATCATCGTACTGCTGAGGCTAATCCTGAATACTAACTAACTAGCTAAATAAACAAACCTTGAAAACTTAGTCCCTAATCTAAATTATACAAAATTGATTTCATGTTAAACTTAAATGACAATTTCTTTGCATGTGAATCTAACGGTTTTGAAGTTTATATTTTCAAATTTCTTCATTATGATTTCACATTGTCTTGAAATTTTATTCCATTTCTGCAGGTTCTTTACTCCAACTATAAATTTTCTGACAGCAAGAGGGCATAATGTTCAAATACTCTGCTTATCTAATGGTGATTAGCTTAGATAATCTGTTTGCCTTGTAATTTATAGCAGTTATGGTTTATGTGTGTTTATGTTGATTCTTGTGCTTTTTGCATCTTCAATGTATAGAAATCTATATTATTTATGAATCATATATTGCCACGTCATATACATCCACACGTTGTCAATGATATTTTGCTAAAATTGATACCGTGCAAAAAAAAGTCCAATATTATTGATCAGATGATAATAGACATCAGTGTTATCAAATAGCGACCATGACTGATTGCTGCAGCGGGTTTTCTGCCAACTGCTATGCTCAACTTGTGATGGATGGCGGCACCGCATCATTTTATGGCGGAATTGGCGGCTTAACTCTTAAGATGACGTCTCTTTGCTTTCTGCCATCTGCAGTAAATAACAATGATAGACATATATGTTATCATCAAACTAATAAACTATAGTAACATTATGAATCTGATTTTACTCTGAGCTGCACAATGCAGGTTAACTATTGTATGTTTTCACTGTTTGCTTGCGACAAGAATTTCCTATTTCTGTTTATTTGCTTTTCGATAATTCTATTTAAAGGCCTTTAAATTATGGAGGATTTAATTTTGCAAGTGAAAGATTTATGGCTTGAAATTTTCGTGAATGTTCAATATGGGATTTTTGATGTCACAAAATCAAAGATTCTACCTTAAGCTTTATGAATGATTAGACGTTTATGTTTCAATCCTTTAGATAGTTCTTTTTGTTACTATTTTTCTGTAGGTGATGCAGATGGCAAAGGAAATGTCAGAAAACAAGAGCTTTTTCAGGCTTGTGCATCCCTCAAGGTGATTTACAAAGTAGCTTGAAAATGACGAGGTTTCAAACATAAAAGCTCTTGTTACATACTCCCTAATTATAAGACCTTATTTCACTTTTTCTTTTTCCCTTAATATAAGACCCTTTTCCAAATTTCACATGCATTAATGATGATTTCTTTACAAAAATGCCTCTATTTAATTTACTATTGGAAAATGTAAATTATTTTTTTCTCTCTATGAATAATTGTAGGGATAAATATGTGAAAGCAACACACTTTATGGACAAATTTATTACTAGAACTACTTTTCTTATTGTGTGTAAACTTTGTTGGAGGGTCTTTGTTAGGAACCCAAGAATTGGATTTCAAAATAATTTGAGGAAGAACACTAATATTTAGAAAAAGATTAGAAATAATAGGAGATAATCTCTTCAAGAACAAGATACACAAGAGCGGATACGCTCCTCAAAGGCGAATGCACCCTCAACCGGAATACCAGTTAAGAAAATTCTAATTTGGAAAAAGATCCTTTCTAAGGGGAAGAGAACATTTATTTATAGGTTCTCTATACAATAGGATAAAAGAGATAAGGATCAATCAACTCTAGCCTAAGAAATAGGAAAACAGAAACAGAACACTAACAAACCTAAAACAAAAATAGAAAATAACTAACAGACGTACAAAAGCTCCTATCTCCTAACTACTCTATTAACTCATAACTACTCTAATTTCCCTTTATTCTATATCCTAACAGTCTTACAATAAGGGGCAGAGGGAGTATTAAACATTGCCTTGTCTCGCAAAAACTTTTTATTCTTAGATCATTTAGTACTTAATAGTATCCTTAGAACAAAACTTTATTGGGAAACATGGGAAATTTGGAAGCCTTTTGTTTGATGATGTTATTTACATAAGTTAAAGGTTGTCTCTATCTAGCAATTTGACAAGGGAAATGTTTTTATAACATTGGTGCACAGGTTCCAATGCAACAAGTGAAGGTTGTCAACCATCCAGATCTGCAGGTTTTGATCCAATAGGTCTATTAGAGCTATAAAATTTAGTGTTACTAAACATTTTTGTTAGTTCCTTATATTGCCATTGTTTATCTTGTTGTTGTAAGTAGGATGGTTTTGGTAAAGTTTGGAACCATAGCTTATTGGCAAAGATGATTGAGGAAGAAATAATTAGTCATTGCATTGATATGGTAAGATCCTGCCTCTGTAAACAAAGTTTGAGCCATGAAGCTTTCATTTGTGCTGCCATAAGCATCTTTTAGCGGATTACTATTTCGGTTTAAATTATATCTTTGAAGGAAACACTTCACATTTATCCCTTTTTCCCCAGATTATTACTTTCGACAACTATGGTGTCTCAGGACATTGTAATCATCGCGATGTGCATTATGGAGTCTGGTAAGCTGAAATTTCATGTTCTACTATTGATTGATCAATATCGAAGTACTACAACTGGAAACATATATAACGCTTATACAATCTAAGAATTATTTTACTAGATATAATTTTAGAACTAAAATATCAATAAACGAGTCGTAATGGTGTGCATAATACTAAGGTCATTTCCCCACTCCCTCCTTTACCATGATATGATCCCATTTTCATCTGTGTGGTGCTATTTTGTCCTTGTTATCAAAAGAGTAGCTTAGTCCGTCTACTTAAAACAGTTTTAAGACTCAAATCATCCTGAGTAGCCTTTCGAATTCCTGTCAGTATCTCTTTTAAACATAGTTAAGTTTTATTTCAAAAGCTCCTGCAAGCTGTAGTGGTTCAGATTATACCATCATGTTAAATTTGATATTGATGTTTGACCATGCATGCCTGTGGTGGTAATCGTTTAAATTTTATGAGCAATGTTTCTGTTTATTGTGTCTTGCTGATTGTTAGAATTGTCGTTCTGGATTCTTTAACAGTTCTCTTAGTCCTCACTCATGTGTGTGATCTCTCGCACACTATCCAAGCTAATGAAAGATTATGAAGTTAAGTGCAGGAAATAGATTATTTTTACCTATTTAGATTTGATTCAGTAGACTAATCGCATCATTTTCTTTCATTCTTATGCTGCTATCACTGACTTCAAAAAAAAATCCATGTTGTAAGCAGCAAGCTACTACATGATACATCACGAAGAGATATTGAAGTTTGGGAGCTTGTATGTTTTTGCTTTCTTAATTTTATTCTCTCATCTTATTTGCTCAGTTGCCTTATTTGAATTTGTTCAAATTGACTTACTCTCCGAGTGTTTTCATTATTCTCAGGTAAGCAACAACATATTGCGCAAATATAGTGGCCCAATTGATATATGGTTGTCCATGTTTTGGACAATGCTTCCCTCAAGTGTAACAATGCAGTGCTTGGTAAATGAACATTCACGTAGAAGTTTAATTGCTATGGCCCAACACAAAAGCCAATGGGTGTGGTATGCACTCTTTACCCTTTTTTAATATAAAAGGGGCAGAATTATGTGGTATTTCTTATTGATTATGAAACTGATACAGGGAGGTATATATAGAATACAAGTAATTGAATATGTGCATTAATCTAGCCTAAAAACAAGGAAAAAAAATAAATTCCTATAAATGCTGTAACTGCTGCCTTAATCTATTTACATTTAATTTATATAATTGCTGGCTACTGCACAGTTAGAATCTGATGAGTCTGATTTGAAATGTGCATATCTTCAACACTCCCCCTCAATCTGGGTGGTAGATGTCTATCATACCCAGATTGGATCTAATGCTTTCATACATATTTCTTGGAAGGGCCTTGGTTAGGATGTCTGTTGTCTGCCTGCATGATAGGACATGATCAACACTAATAATCTCATTGTCAAATTTTTCTTTAATAAAGTGTCTATCAATCTCCACGTGTTTTGTCCTATCATGGTGGACTGGGTTCTTTGCATTGCTTATTGCAGCTTTTTGTCACATCCAAATATTTTCAAAGGCATGGATGTAAGGATACGGCTGGTTGAGAATAAGGCTGGAGAGTGGAGTGAGGGTTGTTAAAGTTGAGGACCCATGAAGGCATTTTGTTTATGAGGTAGGTTGCAGATAGGATAGCTTCTCCCCAGAATTGATTGGGTACATTTGTAGCTATCACGAAGGATCTTGTTACTTCTAGGAGTTGTCTATTCTTTCTTTCTACAACCCCATTTTGTTTTTGTTGAGGTGTATCTATACACAAGCTCTGGTGAGTGATTCCATGTTTCTGAAAGTAGGAGTTTAGTGCAGAATTATAGTACTCTTGGCCATTATCACTCTAAGCACTTTGATTTTACATTGAAATTGTGTTTGCACCATGTTATGAAAAAACTCAAATATCTTACCAACTTCTGATTTTTCCTTCATTAGATAAGTGATCTTCTATAAAGGTTACAAACCATCTTTTGATCCGGTAACATTGCTGACTCGTGATGGTCCCCAAACATCATTGTGAATTAGCGAGAATGGTTGGGAAGGTTTATAGGGTTGAGGTGGGTAGGGGTTGTGTATGTTTGGATAATTGACAAATTTCACATTGAAACAACTTCTGGTTTTTATTGAATAATGTAGGAAACATTTTTTTCAAATACATAAAATTTGGGTGGCCTAGTCTATAGTGCCACAACATTGCAGAATTTTCACTACTCATAGGAACTGTTGCACAAGAGTTGGCCTTTAGCTTGGAGTATATAGAATCCAGCACGTTCTTTAGCATTGCCAATCTTCTTCCCCAACTCCAAAATCTGAAATTCACACGTGTTAGGGAAGAATAATTTCGTAACACACTTCTTCAAATCTTTTGTTTAGTTTGCTGATGGACAGCAAGCTACCGTCAAGTTTAGGCACAAAAAGTACTGAATTTAGGGTAATATTTTATGAGATAATGACCAAACCTTTACCCATCACCTTAGAAACAGTACCATTAGCTATTGGAACTGTAAATTTATTTTGACATGGAGAATAATTATTAAACATAGTTAAATCTACAGTCATGTGGTCAGATGCTCCTAAGTCAACAATACATGAGTTTGGTTTTTCTTTGCTAGTGTTTAGGGCATGCAAGAATTTACCTTTTTGTGCCATAGTAGCTGTACCACCAATTGTTTGCTGCAACATTTTCTGTAAAGCTTCCATTTGCTCCTTGCTGAATGGGGATGAGTCAGATTTTACCTCAGCTGTGTTCCCTCTGTAGTCCCAGTTTCTTGTTTGTTTCGCCTCTGTGGGCATGCCATGAATTACCCAACATGTGTCTTTGGTGTGACCTGGTTTCTGCGTGGTCACACCAGGCCCGAGTTTTCTTCTGAAATGGGCGAGAGTGATATTCCATTGCTGCCATTGCTGAGCCTTCCATGGATGGGGCTACAATGGATTTTCCAAGCATCACTTTGCTCCTGCTTTCCTCCCTTCTCAATTGTGAGATTGCTTCCCGAATTTTTGGAAGGGGTTTGGTTCCAAGGATTATACCACTACCTTCATCAAGTTATGTGTTCAGCCCCAAAAGAAATTTGTAAACTCTATCATTCTTCACTAATTATTTGTACTTGTTCTTATCCTCGGTTCAACTCCATTCAACTTCATCATATACATCAAGTTGTTGCCTCAGACTGCTGAGTGTATTAAAGTATTCTGTGACTGACATATAGCCTTGTCGCAAATCATGGAGTATGCTCTTTATTTCAAACACAGCAGACGTATTGTCTACCTTGGAATATGTTTCCTTCACTGCATACCACATCTCCTTGGCTGTGTCTAGTCCGTGAAATTTTCCCCAATTTCATTGGTCATGGTGTTGAGCAGCCATGACATTATAGGCTGTTTTCCAACTGCCATTTTTTGAGTTTGGGATCTCCTTTATCTGGATGTGATATACCCTTCTGTCCCTTTTCCTTGAAGGTAGATTCTAATTGACCGCACCCATTGATTGTAATTTTGGCCATTCAGTTTGTGACCAGTGATAGGAAGAGCATGCCCTTCAACCAACAGGCTGGCTAAACCTTCTGGTTTGGTTTCTTCCATAGGTGGCAGCACTAGTTTTAGGGATGGTTCAGATCTTGTGCTCTGATACCACGCAGAATTATGTGTATTTCTTATTGATTATGAAACTGATACAGGAGGTATATATAGAATACAAGTAATTGATATGTGCATTAATCTAGCCTAAAAACTAGGAAAAAATAAATTCCTATAAATGTTGTAACTGCTGCCTTAATCTATTTACATTTAAATTATATAATTGCTGGCTACTGCACAGTTAGAATCTGATGAGTTTGCTTTGATATGTGCATATCTTCAACAAAACGTATCGACGTGACAAAAACTGAATATCAGTGGACACTTTACATGATTTTTATTGTGAAGCTGTAGGCATTGCATTAGAAAACATTTTTTTCTCATCTAACAATTGATTTCATTTCTGCAGGTTCCGCAAGCTTTTTGTTATCTTGTCTAGTTATACCTATATGAACACTCTTAGAAAGATCAAGTGAAGTTACAATTCTGAAAAAGTTGTGTTGCTTGTGAGATTAGCTTTCAGTTGTTGCTGTTCTATTTGGATCTGGATGGTTGGATATCAAACTTCTATTGGTTCAAGCTATTCATTCCATGGATCTGTCTGTGGTCCAATCTCCAGTGGTCTTTCCACTTTCTCAACATGATTGAATGAAATCACTGCTTATTTTCTTCAAAATATCCTAGATGCATGTTTGTTAACTGTGTCTAAGTCAGATTTTGCTTGCTTAGTTTGTAATTATTTGTACTTGTAAAGTAGCACAATAACTTTTCCTTTGCAGCGATATAGTTCAATTTGGATGACTTTTTTTAAAAACCAAACTAATCAACATTGCAAAGTAGTTGAGGAAGTTAACTCTTTGAGCCCAATTTTCATGTTTTAATAAATAAATTTCGGTGAAATATTTTAAATTGTCAAAAAGGAAATACTTGTTAAATTTTAATAATGTAAAATTAGTAAAACAAAAATTTGTGAACAGGATATTACTCGAATAGGGTAGGAGTAAAATGTGAGGCAAACATACTCATTTCAATCCAACTTAAATTTCCAAAATTAGCTTTAATCCAACGAGTTTGCAAACTATTCCAAAGATACCTCTATCTTCAAGAATGTCGTCCGTGAGGCACCCGTTTAACGTGGTTGTATTTAAAAATTTTACTTCCCTTCATTTTAGATAACAATTTAATTCCTAAGTTTAATTTTCACGCATCAACTTTAATAAGAGTTTTAAAAACCATGATCAATTATACGGAAATATATGGATGACTTTATAATTAAATGTAACAAAAATAAATATTATTAATAATTTAATATTTAAGATTAATTAATAGTGTAAAAACTCTTTACACTAACGATTTATATAAATTAAGTTTTTTAATTCACATATATTTCGTCATACATTGTTAGTGTAACAAATTTTTACATTGTCATTTAAATAATACCGTTAGATCATCGTTAGAGTTTTAATTTTTACCACAATTACCTCCAAAATAATGTTTATGGAGAATCGTAATGTGTTGATTGTGTAAAGAGTGTTGTGATTGATAGATCATTTATATAAATGTCTGAGATTTTGTCTAGTCTTAACTAGAAAATAGTTACAAAATAATCAAAGCAAAGCCAATGGACATTTTTTCAACAATCTTTTTTGTTTGTGTATTTATTTTATTTAACTATTATTCTAATGAAATTCTTTAAAAAAAAAAAAACACTACAACTTCGTGGTCAACTTAATCAAAGATCATTTCAATGGAAAATCATGAATTCCACATATAACCAAAACAAATCATCACATAGAAAAATATATTTTCAATCAAATTAATTTAATTTTTTCATTTTATTATTAAATTAATTTTACGTGTAAAAAGACGTCATCTTAAAATATCATCAAATAAGCTCTACATGCAGTCTATAAATTGATTGATTTTTTGATCGATGTGACAGTCAAACACACTAAACCTAGATGTGGCAGCTAGGCAATAACCAAAAGTTAAATTAAAACTTAAATGTAAACACTACACTTTCTATTTTTATACTTTCATTTTATGCATTTAATATTTATTTTATTATGATAATGAGAGTAAACTTATATTACTATCTATTTAAGCTTGAATTTGTGTTAATGGTGGAATTCTATTGTTGGAGATAAAATTTTATCTATATTAAAAAATGAAAAAATAATTATGATGGATATTTATGTTTTTAAAAATAAAATATTATATGTATATATATAGGCATGGCAACAGGACGAATGGGGTGCGAATTTTGCCTCTTCCGCCTCCGCACTCGATTAATCGGGAAAAACCTGCACTCGCCTTCGTTTTATAACGGGCGTAGAATTTAGACTTCCATTGCCGCCCGCAATGAGGTTCAGGTTTTCCAGCCCACATCCGCACCCGTTCATATATATATAAAATTATAAATTTAAAAATTATATCTATTATAATTAATAAAATAATTGTTATTAGATAATTATAAAATAAGAAAATATATTTTCTATACAAATAAGATTATAATTTTTAATATTTAAAAAAATATCAGGTATATTCAATATGTATATATATATAAAATTTTAAAACTACGTAAATATTACTTGTGGGGTGGCGGCGGATGCATGGTGGATATCTATTACCACCTCCACATCTATCTCTGCCTTTGAATTTTAATTTCGGAAAAAATTCATATATGCACCCACCCTTAATCAAAGTAAATTTAAGTGAATATTCGCATATTATATATTGTGATGCATATATATATATATATATATATATATATAGGATGCTCCACTGCTATAAATATTTTTGTCATCCTCGTTTTTTTGTCATTTAATGTTTCTGCCGGACGGGATATTAAATTGTTTCCGTCCTAATTTGCCTTCAAAGTGCATCATAAAAAATTTACTACGCATTGCCAATCGAAGCATGCATGAGTAAGCATCAAACCAGACAAAAGGTATTGACTTTATAAAGTCTAAAAACAAACGAATTTTTGTACGTATATATATATAAATTAACTAATTTATATTACATTGAAATTTATATATTATAATATTTTATTTATTATTTTACTTTTAAGAGATGGCATTTCTATCGTACAATTTTTATAGTAGAAAATCGTATTTTTGAGATGCGAGCATCTACAATTTTATGCAAAAAAATTAAAAAAATAAAAATAAAAAATTATAGATAATTACATATTAAAAATGCGATCTTGTACTGCAGAAAAAAAAAGTTATATTTAATATTGTCATAAGATGAAAATGCGACCTCCTAAAAATAAAAATAATAAATCATTTTGATGTATAAATTTTAATGTATGATGTATTAATAATTTTTTTAAAAAAGAATGAATATATATATATATATGAAAAAGAAAACCAAAAACAAAAGGAAATTGTTCAGTTTTCAACGCCTGACCTCACAAATATTAAAAGGTGAACATCTCTTTATTTTAGAATTTTGATAAGTAATCTTTTGGTCCTTGAATTTTAGTCTTTTTAATGAAATATATATTAAAAAATAATAAATTTGTATTAGTTTAATATTTTTATTCGTTATTTATTGGATAAAAACAAATTTATTTAATATATATTTTTGAATTGTTAAAAGATATAAAAAGAAAAATATTATCAATTATATTTTAATTTTATAAAAGAATTAAAATTATAGAAAAATAAAGTAAACATAAAAAAACCAATTATTAGGACGGAGAGAGTATACTATTAATAATCATGTGGAACAAAAATCAACCATTTGAAGCTATCCCATTTTCCCTTTAATTAGTTTTTAAAATATTTAATTTTGGATTAGATTTAATTTATGGTAATGCTATCCACATTTTTTCTTGGATATCAAGAATTCTCTATATTATAATTGTTTGAAAACAAAGCAACTGCCAACTTGTTATACCTTTTTGTGATTGCAATATATCTGGGAAACACTTTAAATATATTAACATTAACATCCACAATTAAGTTTCGCCATTTGGAATTTTGGATATCTAAGTGGGAACAAATCAATATTTACGGAAATTAAAAACATAAACCAAACTAAAAGAAAATAATTTAATGACAACTTCTAAATGAAGAAAAAAGTGTGTGAACTATAAAATTTTAATAAATAGTCAAGTTAATTTCTTCTTAATTTATTTACGTCAACATTAATATATTGTATATTTAAAACCGATTAAATCAATATATATTTAAAATATAAGTTTTAAAAGTTTTGATGATATTAAATCTATAATATAATCATTGATTCAATAAAGTCATATTATTTAATTATCCGTCAATTAGTTTAATAGTACAAACCAGATCAATTTACAAATGTAATTCAGAAGTCCTTAATTCAATTGTTTTCTCATCATCATTTTAATTAATATTAATAGTTTGGTTTGTAAAAAATGTCAATAATTTGGATAATAAAACTTGGGATTATAAATAAAAAATAAGAGGTTCTGATAGAACTTTGAAGCCATGACAACAAATTGGCGCCCTTTAAACCAGCTTCCACCTGGTGCCACAAGCAGGGTATTATTCATTTCATTTTGAAATATATAATAAAACAAAAATTATTGGTTTGGTATGTTTGACCACAAAATCAGTTAGTAGTAGTATATTTTTAGAAGAAATAGCACTAAAAAACAGCGAGAAAAAGAAAGGATTGGGTGGTGGCAGAAGAAAAACAGAGACAAAAAAAGCAACTGATGATGATGATGAAAATTGGAATGGACTTGATTGAAATTGAAATAAAAACCAAAACGACAGCGAAAAGAAAGAAGCAGTACCATTGATTATGACCCGTCATGAATAACCCTCAAAACGACACCGCATTCAACTACGCCTTTAAATTCTCCTAACCAATCATAACCACGCTAAATTTCTCTCTCGCTTCGCACTTCGCCCTCTCTCCTCTTTCTCTTGCTCTCTCCATTTTCCCTCGCTTTTTCATTTTCCCGAGAAAATGAGAGAAATCCTCCACATTCAGGGCGGGCAGTGCGGTAACCAGATCGGAGCCAAATTCTGGGAAGTTATATGCGACGAGCACGGCATCGATCACACTGGAAAATACAGCGGAGATTCCGATCTTCAGCTCGAGCGTATCAATGTTTATTACAATGAAGCCGGTAGTGGAAGGTACGTTCCACGCGCCGTTCTCATGGATCTCGAACCTGGAACCATGGATTCTCTTAGATCCGGACCTTTCGGTCAGATCTTCCGCCCTGATAACTTCGTTTTCGGACAGTCCGGTGCCGGAAATAATTGGGCGAAAGGTCATTACACGGAAGGCGCTGAACTCATTGATTCCGTTTTGGATGTTGTGAGGAAGGAGGCTGAGAATTGTGATTGCTTGCAAGGTATCATCAGTGTCTCTTTCAATTCAGTTTTCAATCACTCTTTTTTTATTAGTCTTAATTTGGCTCTTGTATATTGTTTTAGGGTTTCATTGAGGTGTAGTTTATGTGTTTGAGAAATTTGCGTTGTGTGAACAGGATTTCAAGTGTGTCATTCATTGGGAGGTGGAACTGGCTCTGGCATGGGAACGCTTCTTATATCGAAGATTCGTGAAGAGTATCCAGATCGTATGATGTTGACGTTTTCTGTGTTCCCTTCACCTAAGGTTTCTGACACCGTTGTGGAGCCTTACAATGCCACACTTTCTGTGCATCAGCTCGTTGAAAATGCAGATGAATGCATGGTCTTGGATAATGAGGCTCTCTATGATATCTGCTTCCGTACATTGAAGCTTGCCACACCAACTTGTAAGTTTCTCGTTTCTTTCCTCTGTTTGAATTTTACTGCAGTTTGTGCTGTGCATTTTTGTGTTATCGCTGTACTCTCTCCTAAATGAATTATTAGCAAAATTGACCAAATTATGCATATAAAAAAATATTGTTGATAGCATTTAATGTATGCTTTTCCATTAAAAACGTAAGGCCTAAATTGGCTAATAAATTGGATTATTGGAAATGTAAAAAATTAAATTAAATTAGGAATCAGTTAAAGAATTTATCATTAGATAGGAGGTAAGTTGTTGATTTTTGCTTATAATTCAATTTTGCTTATAAAAAAAAAAAAAAAAAAAAAAAAAAAAAAAAAAAAAAAAAAAAAAAATTAAAAATTTTTTGTTTTTTTAAAAAAAAAACCAGTTGGAAATCGCCATTTTGGAGTAGGCCTTCCTTAAGGAAGTCGCCATTCCAAATGGCGACTTGTAAGGGAAAATTTTTTTTTTATAAAAAAGGGCATTTTGGTGTTTAAATTTAAAAAGGAGATATATTGGTGTTTAAATTTTAGAAAGAGGGTATTGGAAAAAAATAGCCCACAAACTCAGCTTAAGTAAGATAATTTAAAAAAAAAGACATAAAGTAAAAGTTATAGTACATTTGGTATATTTGAAAAGGTAACATTTTAAAGAGAATTGAGCAAAGGAGATTGTTCGTTCTGTTTTATTTAAGAGCCAATGATGATCTTACTGTTAATGATGTTGGGTTGTTGTTGATGGCAATGCAGGTGTTGTTATTAGCTTGTGTATAGATAAAGTGTTGTGTTAATTAATGATTGATATAGGGATGCAGTTGACTTTTACATTTACAATTTAAATTAGCATTATGTCATCATGGTGGTGGGGGGTTTCTAGTGGATTTTTAAGCATTGTACGTTCTCACTCATAACTGGTGGTTATGGTTGTTGAAATTCTGTAATCATTTGGATTTTGGGTCGCTTTTACTAAATAGAGTGTGCATTTATCATTTTAGTTGTATGTTTATGTTCCATTCTTCATTTTTGTCATTTTTGCTCTTGCAGTTGGTGACCTTAACCATCTCATTTCTGCTACCATGAGTGGAGTTACTTGTTGTCTACGTTTCCCTGGGCAGCTGAACTCTGATCTTAGAAAGCTTGCTGTGAATCTTATCCCATTCCCTCGTCTGCACTTCTTTATGGTTGGGTTTGCACCCTTGACATCAAGAGGATCCCAGCAGTACCGCAACTTGTCTGTGCCTGAATTGACTCAGCAGATGTGGGATGCTAAGAATATGATGTGTGCTGCAGATCCACGCCACGGTCGTTATTTGACTGCTTCAGCAATGTTCCGTGGTAAGATGAGCACCAAGGAGGTGGACGAACAGATGATAAATGTACAGAACAAGAACTCTTCTTACTTTGTTGAATGGATACCCAATAATGTCAAGTCTAGCGTGTGTGATATACCACCAAAGGGTCTTAAGATGGCATCCACTTTCATCGGCAATTCAACATCCATTCAAGAGATGTTCAGGAGAGTTAGCGAGCAGTTCACAGCTATGTTCAGGCGCAAGGCTTTCTTGCATTGGTACACTGGTGAGGGAATGGATGAAATGGAGTTCACTGAGGCTGAGAGTAACATGAATGATTTGGTGGCAGAGTACCAGCAATACCAGGATGCTACTGCCGACGAGGAAGAGTATGAGGAAGAGGAAGAGGAGGTTGGTGCTTAAGGCTCTCTTTGTGAGTTGTCAAAGTTGTTTCAAACAGCAATATGAATGACTTTGGACGAGTTTAATTTGTTGAGAATTCAAAATACATTGACTTGTTCATGTGGTGTTGTATGAAATTGAGGTCATTGTATAAGTTGGATTTTGTGATAATGCTTCTGTTATTAAATCATTCGATATTTTACTAGGAAGATGATTATATATACTATCAACGTCTGGCAATTCCCGTTTCAATTCTTTAATGATTGGTTTGGGCTTGGGATTTAACACGAATTCATACTTTTGTTATTTTCATTTAATTAGAATAGTATATGTAATGGATACGAGCAGAGTGAAATGAAAAAAAAAAAGAAATATAATAGGAACTACCACTTTATTATTTTGGTATTTTAATTTAACGATGAAATAAACGAAGAATAAATTTCATTTCATGGATATGCAGAGAATTGGATGGAATATTATGAAATTTGTTTCATAGTGTTTTACTTAATTATATTCTGTTCAAAATTATTTAAATAATGAAAATGTTAAGTTTTAATAATTCTATGTGGCTTTTATTTCATTTTATCCCTTTCCTTTTGTATTTGTTATGTATTCTATCCCTTTCTATCAATTCAAGCCTTTGCATATTCTATTTGCCTTTTATTTCATTCTATCCCTTAGCTTTTGTTTGGACTTGAAGGGAAAACGGCGTTAGTTAGTTCTTGATTAATATAGCCATCATCTAAAGTATCGTATTGCACATTTGACACATATAATTATCTTTCGTGCATGTTGTCCATTATTCAAGCTATTTCAGGAATGATTTACAATAGAGCTGGAATACAAATGTTTATGATTTCTCCTTCCTTCCATTTTCATTGGTGATCTAGACACTAGAAAAATTCAATTTCACTCACTTTTTTGTCATCGGATATTCACACAACCAAATGATATGGCAGTAAATGAGTTATTAAATAACGACTTCCTGCATAAGATAAAAATGACGAGGTGAGGCACACATGCCAATATGACGACTCACACTTTAGAGATGAACGTTAAAAATTTGAGTGATAAAATTTTACATTAATCATAATGAACTAACCGGAAATAATATAGACAAAAGATTAAACTTACAAATCTAAAGTTTCTACTTGGTTTGTTCCTTTGATAAAGGACAACTACATAAAAACAGAAAAATGTCTAGTCTGCAGAAGCGTCGTTGCTATATTGTGTTTCTTTTGTGAACTTCTGCAGCTCGTGAGTCGTGAGCTTGTTTGTATATGTATGTGGGTAATAATGCCAGATTTTGATTGATTGGTGTTAAAGCTATGAATGGTGAATGTTTGGTGATAATCATTGAAACAATTGGATTCATCACGAGTTATCAGTCAACATTTCACAAGGTCCCACATTGCTAAGTTGGAAACAAAATGTGACAGAGAGATGTATATAAGCGGAGCTCAATATTGTTGCTAATCATCTTTGCGCTTGGGGCAATGACGCAGCTAGTGAGGTTCTAACTGAGGCGCGTCTATTGCTGGTTGAAAACTATTTCCAAACCCCCTCTTAGGCCTTGGTTTATCTTTGGCCTTTGAGAATTTCTGGAAGGGCTCCTTTTGGGGTAAAGCCCTACAATTTTAGTTCAAAATTTTGGTGAGGAAATGTAGATTGGCTTTGTTAGTCTTTTGGTTTTTTTTATCTTTTTTTTTTCTAATTTCATTTTGCTTTTATTAGCTATCTGATTGACTTGATGAATACTCCTCGTATGAAAAGCAATATTCAGTGAATTATTCATGATGGCAATTAGACTAAATTATGAAAAGATAATTGGATTCTCAATTGTGACAAATTAGATTCTAACTTATGTCTTACAATTTCTGTTAGTGAAGAAAATTTTTCTATTGCATATTATAACATAAATGATAATTGGGATTGGACTAAGCTGAATGATCTCCTCCCAACCTTCTCAAACTCCATCTTATGGTCACATTGACATTGCTAACTGGTTGATGGCGATTGACGGGGTTTTCAGCATCAAGACTCCGCAACTGTAATAAATGTTTTATCAAGGGGTTTTCTGCAAAGTTTGCTCCACAAGTTCTATTTTTGTATGGGTGATATATCCATGCTTCGGAATTTGACCGTCTATATTTATTAGTTTCTCTCCAAGAAAAACAAATAAATGTGTATACATGCTAGCTCAAGTGGTTTATTTTGCTCCTTTTACAGTTACTATTATTGAACATTTTGTTTTTTATTTACATTCTCTTTTAATGTTTGATGTTGGAAATTCCACTTACCAGCTTTCTTTGACTTATAATATAAGATCTTTCTTTATAAAAAATAAAAATCTAAAAAGAACCTATATTTTAGTATAATTCAATTTTGTGTGTGTGTAAAATATGCTTGTAAATTGGGACATAAGACATAAATTTTGAATATTCTACATGTTTATAAGCCTGATTTGGGAAATTACAATAAGTTTATAGAGCAAATTTGTCCACCTTAGATTTCTTAAAATTGCTCAGGAAATACATAATCAGATAGAGAAAAAATGTGTTTATCTAAAAATACACATTTAGACGTTATAAGAGTTTTTTTTAGACGTATACTTTTGAAATGCATTTGTAGGGTGGAAAAAGTTCCTAAAATTGCTTTCTAAATTTCTCTTTAGCTATTACAGTAATGAAAGCTCAATTTAATTTTTTGGCTAGAAAAAAAGGTGGTCCAATTATTGACTTATACTTGAATTAATTTAAGATGATTCTACATGCAACTCCACAGGAAAAAGACAATTTTATCATTTTAAGTATTTATAATAAATTTTAAAATTGATAGTTTCGGAAGTTTTAAATTTTTGAAATAAGGATTACATTTCGAAAATTTTGAAAAATTTCGAAAGTTTTCAAATATGGAAAGTTTTGAAATTTTCCTATTTCGAAAGTTTTGAATTATTCGAAAGTTTCAAAAATTTTAGAATTTTTCGTTTCAAAACTTTCGAATATTCTGAATATTTGATGTTTCGAAACTTTGAAATTTTCGAGTGCCATTTATTTTTTCTTTTGAATATTTTGAAAGTTTCGAAGGTTAATGAAATTTTTCTAAAGTTTCGAAAGAGAGGTGAAAAAAAATGAGAAGTTAAAAAAATTAAAAGTTTTATAGACAATTAAAAGAACAAAATTGTATTTTCCACGTTAATCAAATGAGTGACATGTTTAGGTGTTTGGTGGAGAATATAATCCTCTTAATCTAACTCACGAATTGAACAACCTGTAGCCATCTCAAACCAAAGACCCAAATGATCTAAAGTCACTAAAACAACTGTTGTATATTTCAATTAAAAATAAAATTTTTACTTCATAAAAAATTTTAATTTTTTTATTTAATAAAAAGATGTAAGATTCAAATATTTTTAAAATTAAAACATATAATATTTTCTAAATTTAATTGTTTTAACAATATTAAATCAATTAAAAAAATATTTCATAACATCAATTATATTAATTTAATTTAATAATATTATATTAAAATTTAAAAAAATTCGTTTTATACCTATTGGGCCATTTCTACTTCTAGTTAGAATGTGAATTTGAATTTGGAAGAATTCATTTTGAACTAAATTCACTTATTAATCGACTTGAAGACATAATTTGAGCGGCGGTGATTTTTCTTCCTTTAAATTCCTAGGTATGCAACATCTATCAAATAATGAATGAGAGGTGCACTTTTGTTATGTTGGTGTGGTCCATTTTCCGTTAACTCCAACAAACCACTTCACCGCCGCCGGAGACTCCGAGTTTGACTACCGATAGAAACCTTCGTGCAAATAATAGGGTTGTGAATTCGGGTATTGAGAAAAGCGGTGTTGGTTTGGCTTCAAAAACGGTTCTTGTTACTTTTTTTAAGAGAGTTAAAAGAACGCCAAGTTGAGAGTACAAGCAGTGAAGGTGGTTCAACTAATAATGTTGTTGAAATAAAAGAGGAAATATTGGATTATGGTGTTTGCCTGTTTGGTGAATGTAGTTTTCCATGCAAGGCTCAGCTCATCCGGTAGGGACTGCCCTATCCAGGGGGACCATGCTAGAGAATATTTTCCAATAGGGACGGCGGAGAAAGTTCCTTCGGGTAGTTTGGGGAGAAAGTTCAAAATTTTTATATAATATATTACTAGAATAAATAAATAAAGACATTAGTAATCGATCTCAAACAATTGATTAAGCGATTTTTTTAATTATAACATTTATAATTGTTTAGGAGATGAGATGACGAAATCAATTACTCTTATTTACTATTAGTATAAAACTAATTTATATTGAAATGTGTATGACCTATTATTTTAATAAATAACTTCATATAGAGTTAAGTTATATTTAGGACAATTTTCTCCCTTCCACTAAAATTTCGGTGTTTTTAAGGATTCAAAAATTAAGCAGTGTAAAATTCCATTCTAGTAATGAAAAATATAAAATTAATGATGTTACCAAAATTTAATTCAATAGTATTTTATATTCATTTTAATTTTTTAGGAAACATTAGGGTGGAATAGCCATATATGACTAATGAGATGTTATATTGGGTCACGTAAAAGCAAGCCCACTATAATTTTGGATCAGCCAATTCCCATGTAACCGGCTTTAGAAGAAAATGTTTAGTGTTGCGGTTCAAATTTAAAAAAGAGTAATTCGAATGTATGAAAATTTAAAATGACCACGGAGCAAGTCATTGGAGCATAAATTATTTTTGTTTTTCTCAAATTTGTAGTGTTTAGTGACGATCCTACTGTATAAAGGGACCAACGAGCTAGAAAAAAGAACATTTGGGGGTTAAGAAAAAAAGGGTACAAGCTATATTAATAGAATAGAAGCAGCGATGTTGATTTGATTTGGTACGAATTTACCAAAATGAGAGAACGTGCTGAAAGGTGGAGAGGAGGTTTGATTAGTTAAAGGAATAGCTGTAATTTGCATTCTATTCTGAGGCTGTTTTTCTCTCTGTTGTTTAACCTGTCTTTCTATGGATCTCACGTCCCATCCATTCCCCTAATTATAATTATTTTAATTATAATTAGCTTATATATAATAATAATAATAATATCACTTCACATCATTCACGAATCCACATTACAATTCAAAACGAACTTGGGAGACTTAAGACTCTCTCTCTCTCTCTAACCCTTAACGCGAAGGAGGGAGACTTAAGATTTCTCATCCTCTTCTGGATCTCCTAGGTTAGATACACCTTCATTGCATTTTCCACCTTCTGCTTATGCCTTTATTAATCCTTTTTCTTTTTCAGTTGCAAGATGGTGGTTGCAAATAAATATGTTGTTGATTTGAATAAGCCCCTTGTTTTCCAGGTAATAAATTAAACCTCACATTACAATTTATTCTCCTCAAAACTTACATGCCTTCTATTATCACTGCATTACAATTTTATTACATTTTACAATACTGTGTTAATATTTGATTCACAGGTTGGGCATCTTGGTGAAGCTTATGAAGAGTGGGTTCACCAACCTATTATAAGCAAGGATGGCCCTCGTTTCTTTCATAGCAGTTTCTTAGAGGTACCTGCATTTTCCTTTTCAGAATTTATTTTTGTACAATCAAATTTAGACAACTTTCCCAAACACTTTTTAAGGAGTTAACACAGTTTAAATTGATAGTTAACATATATACTAGATGTCCAAACTCATTAACCACAAATTTGCATCTGTGGTTAACCATAATTTTCAAGTGTTCAATCTACGTATAAATTTGAACACCTGAAAATTGTGGTTAGTCATGTCTAATTTTATGGTTAATGAAGTTATGTCAATGATTAATGAGTTTTGAAACCTGATATATCTATTAATCATAACCCCACATATTTAAACTGTGTTAACCACTTAGATTGTTGTTGCAAAAGTTGCCCAATTTTACTTCTTCAAATAGCAAAACTCCTTTTATTCATATATGACAATTAATAAGAGTTTTGTGTGTGTTGGAACAGGTACTCACGCGCACTGCTTGGTGGGTGATTCCAATTGTTTGGGTGCCAGTTGCATCTTGGTTTATTTATAATTCATTCAGATTGGGACTCCCTATTCATCAACTCCCTCTTTTCGTAATTCTTGGAATTTTCGTATGGACATTGGCCGAATACTTGTTGCACCGTTTTCTTTTCCATATTCAAACTAAGACCTATTGGGCAAATACCTTGCATTATCTTCTCCATGGCTGTCACCATAAGCACCCTATGGATAGCTTAAGACTTGTTTTCCCACCAACTGCAGCCACTTTAATAGCCCTGCCGGTATATACCCTTTCTACCTTTTTTTAAACTTATTATTATTATGGATGTCTAATTACTATTTCAAGTACCATTCATTCTATTTTGTCTCTGTGTTATGTAGAAATGATGCATTAGTATTCTGATTTGTAGGTATTGTCTTTTGTGTGTGATTTGTGCTTATTAAGATTCAAAATTGTGATGTTAATGAAGGATTTCAAAAGTCATTGTTTAGTAGGAAGGGATAAATGGAATATATAGCAGCCTTAGATTTTGTTATAGATGGAGTTCAATTGAGGCTGGTATCAGAAGTACTATGTTAATTATGCAGTTAGTACTCATTATAAATGCTGTAAAATTTTGTGGATGTGTTGTAATATTTGACAAACTTTTAGGTTATATCAAAGTCTGTTGTTTATGTTTTATTTCATGAAGGAAATTTTATTAAACAAGAAAAGATGTCATGTTAGGGTCAAATGCAGAGGTTAAGATACCCTCATGTAATGCTATCAAACAAGAAAGACACATAATTAAGCTAAGTTTATGTCAACTATCAAGAAGTAAAAGTGTAAAACATGTGTTTGTTTTGAATGATATGCACTCTAAGAGAAACAGCTCTTTATTATTAGAGGAGTGCAGTGCATAAGTAGTTATTAGAAGAACTGTTGACATTGACAAAATCTCATTAACCATGAAATTATATTGGTTTATGTTTGAAGAGATCTTTTCCCCTCTACCTCCACGACAAATTGTTTAAAAATATCTTTATAGTATACCACCCCCATCCTCTAGTATAAGCTCCCGCAAACAATGAAAAGCCTGCTTAACTTCTCCATCCATAATATAGTTTGTAGTTGTAGCTTTCTTTTGAAAATGGCCAAAAACTTCTTGACGTTTTACAAAATGATTGATTACATTTATGCGATATTGGTGAAACGTTGAGATGCTTATTAATTACCAAGTATGCTTATAAGTTATAAAAAGAGGTTCCATGAATTGAAGTTAGCATTTTTTTCTGCAATGTTCAGATCTGGTCCGTAGTGAAGCTTGTATGCCCTCCTTCAATTGCTCCTGCTGTGTTTGGAGGCATTTTGTTGGGCTATGTAATGTATGATTGTACCCATTACTACTTGCATCATGGTCAACCGAAGAGTGATGTGCCCAAAAATCTCAAGGTATAACCACTTCCCCTTCTTTAAATTTGGATGACAATCAAATTGCAGTTCCTTAATCCAATGTGTTACTTAGCAAAATCATCTTGTCAATTAATTACTGTTGCATAGTACTATAGTTTACCACAATCAGACATATTAGTTGATCAAAATTTGGTCTTGTAGCATTTACCAATATTTAATTTGATTAGGAATTGTTTAAATTCATACATGGTTATTACTTATGCATTCTTTTCCATTTTATTTATACTTATGAGTCTCTCAAACTTGGGTCACAAAACGTAATAGCATTCTTCTCTCAACTATTTTTTTGAAATTTGGATTTTCTCATTTTCTTTAGTAACAAGAGTGACTTTTTTGGTGAAAGAGATAAACAGCTCCTAAACAGAATATGATGGTGCATGCGTCTTTCTTTTTTGAACATGCCATTGTATACTCTTGTAGCGTTGAACATTCTATATGATGCATTAGCAATCATTCAAATCTTGCAAGCCTTAAAATGATAAGTAGTTGTTCCTTCCTTATTTTGCAGAAGTACCACTTGAATCATCACTACCGGGTCCAGAACCTTGGCTTTGGCATCACTTCACCACTATGGGATAAGGTTTTTGGAACTGTTCCTCCACCATCAAAGGCGGATGCCAAACGTAGATAAGTTATAGTTGAGGTTACCATTTGTTCATTGGTTAATTATAGCAAATTGTGGAGTTCAGACATAAAAAGTCAAGAATTCATGCTTGTAATTGTCTAATTTTCTTTTCTCCTTAAATTATGTTTTTTGAGGGTTAATGCACCATCTTGTGTCGAACATTATGTACAAATTGATAATATGTATCAAATTTATATAGTAGATAATAACTCTTGCTAGTCCTTTCTCTTTTAATTTCGCCTTACAGCATTCCTTGTTACTTGGGATAGTTTAGTGTAGGTTAACATCTAGTTTCAAAGTTAGGCAATGATGCCATTGATGAAATGCAATGACAGATCAAAATAGTCTACCGGATTTTGTTAAAATTGATGTTATATATGGTAGCATTAGCATATAAATTCCATGCTATTTACAGTTATGCTTATCAAGATCCAAACGGTTACAATGTGTCACGTTGTAGCTTGCTACACAATAATTAATGGAGGGAGACTTCACTAACAAAGATGATAACTATATGCTTAAGACAAAAACATGATGGCAAATACTAGGTGATAATAACTTTGTCCCATCCATATTCCTTTTTTAAGGGAAAATATTAAACATTAGCAAAATATTTGAGAATAAAATTACAACTTCACTGTACTAATGCTTTCACTCCTAACTGAAGTGCAAACACACCGGTTTATTTATTTTAAAAATAGCACACTATCATAAATCTGCAACATCCCATGTTCTTATCAGTGCACTAAATGTGCACAATATTGAACAGAAATATATGCATACTATCTATCTTTACTCTTCAGTTAATAATACAAACATGTAAACAATTTAACTTAACCATATTTGTGATAATGAAAATTGATCTAGCACCCTAGCCTTAAGAGAATGCTGTACTGTGCCCTTTGATCTTCTCTTCTATTTGCCTTTTACACTCTTAGTGGAGGGATGCTCTGCTCATGCCTAAAGAAATTAGATGGATCAACTTTAGTTTTCACCTTCACTAACCTGTTGAAGTTACCTTTGAAATACCTATAACCCCAAGAGTTATTAGCCACTGAAAGGCTCGTGCAGTTCTTTTGGTTCATCCCTATATCCAAATCTCTATAATTCACATAGTTTTCCCTTGGATACTTTGATGCATAAGGAGTCATGTAGGAGTAAAATTTCCTCATCCAACTCATATGTTTTGCCATATTCTTTTCTCCATCAATCCATCCAGTTAAATACTGAATTTTGTAAAGAGTTCCTTTTCTGTGAGGGAAAGGTGTTGCGGATTCTTCAATCCTACTCATCATTCCTCCATAGGGATTCCAAATCATTAAAGGGCCATCGTCCTGAAGAAAAACTTTCCATAGGGTATTGAGAGAAGTTTCTGGTATTACCTGCCTCACAAAATCTGATTTAGCTTTGAAGTAAGCCTTGGATGTTGGTTTTCCTTGGAGCAGAACTTCTGGGGGTGTTCCGTTGGGATAGCCAGCAATATAAAGCACAGATTTGATCCAACTAGTTTCCAAACAATCCTTTCTTGTCAAACCTAATTCGGGAAAACTATGCTTCATAACTTGGAGAAGTTTGTTAGCTCCACCAAGAAATAGAGCATTGTAAGAAGTAGTTACAGTTCTTTGACCTGGAACACTACTATTGCCTGGTTGAATAAGGACTCTGATGAAGAGATTCTCATCAATATTTGGTGCCACTTGTTGCCATCTATAAAGAAGTTTGTTTGCTCCTTGTTCTAGGCTCTTTGTTACTGTGAAAACTGTCACGGTTTTCGGGACCGGAACCAACTTGATCTTCCACCAGAGAATAACTCCAAAGCTACCTCCTCCACCTCCTCTTATTGCCCAAAATAGGTCTTCTCCCATTGCTTTTCTGTCAAGAATCCTGCCATTGGCATCAACGATTTTAGCATCGACGACATTGTCAACACCGAGGCCATACTTTCTCATCATAGAACCATAAGCACCTCCTGTAATGAGGCCACCAACACCTATGGATGTACAAAGGCCTGCAGGGAAGCCATGGACTGCACTTTTCTCCGAAATTCTGTAATAGACTTCACCAATAGTTGCACCGGTTTGAATCCAAGCGGTGTTGTGTGGAATATCAACATTGACTGCACGAAATTTAACCAGGTCTAGGATCATAAACGGTTTCTCAATAAGAGAAACATAAGAAAGCCCTTCGTAGTCGTGCCCTCCGCTACGTACTCTCATATGAATACCATGCTGTTTTGCACATATCACAGCTGCTTGTACTTGTGACTCATGGAATGGTGTGAATATGAAATCTGGTTTTGGTACTGAAGGCAACAAGTACCTTAAATTTTGAGCAGTGGACTCAAGGATTGAAGTGTAGGAGTTATTGCTAGAAGTGTAGATAGTAGAGGGAAATTGGTTTGAAATTTGAGAATGAAGTGATAGGCAATTTTTGAAAGTTTCTTCAATTGGAATTGAAGTGGAGAGTGAAACTGATAACAGAACCACAAAACATGCTAAGAGGGACATCAGAAACTGCATGTTTTTTTTATCTGTCTTTTCACTTGTGATAAATTGTTTCACTAACATGTTAATATATACTATTTACTACTTCCTAGTTCCTAGTGCTAGTTTTATGGCAATAATATATATACGTGTCATTGAGCTAAGACAAACGTCATGTAAATGAATAATTCAATTTATAAGGTCCACTTATTCCAGTAGTGTAGTTGAAATTATTGAATGTGGAAAATTTCAGTATTTGACTTGCAGTATGCACTATTGGATACAATTCAGACCCTGATATTATAATCATGTGAAGCAAACGTGTTCTTTCCTACATGTAAAATTTTTTCTTCCCACTACCAAGTGTACTGCAATTGTATATAATAGATGCCAATATCTAATCATGGAGTTCTGATGGAATGATTTTGACAATAAATAAAAGATGCTTTTCAATTATTTTTATTTTCTTCTTCAGGATAATGTAAACTTTACAGCATATTATAATGAATTTATTTACTTTAAAGAAAGGAAACAAGCAGAAAAGATGTTCTTTGACAACCATATAATTTATAGGCAAGCTCACAAAAAGAAAATGCTGTCATCATTTCTTTTTCATTTAGAATGAAGACCATTCTTATCTGTCACAAAAAAAAAAAAAAAAATGGGATTCAGTTTGGTCATTTAAAAAAAGATACAACTTTATTAAGTGATAGTAAAAATAAACTGGGATACTTTAATCCCTAATTGAACCTTCGAGTGATAATTGAATTTTATACGATGATGTGTATCGTTTTAATCCACCTTATCAATATACTGTATATACATAATACAATGGTACCACTAAATTAACAAACAATGTATTCCCTTACGATAATTGAAAATGAACAATTTTGTACCGAATTGTAAGGAATTAAATTGAATCTTTATTTTTTTTTTTGTTAAGGACGATAATGAGTTTTTACTTGTTTATTTATTTTGACGATTATTCATTTATTTAAAGCATGTATAATCTTCATAAACCAACATTTTTTTTACTGTGACGGATAGGCCCGTTTGTTTAAAAGAAATTTAAAAATTATTTTTACAGTATTTAATCTTTTTGTTATAATATTTTTAAAAATGAATTTTAAAAAAATATTCTTAAATGAAAAGTTAATTTAAAAATATTTTAAATATTTCATCTATTTGTTATTTTTTTTTATAGTAAAATTTTAAAAAATGATTAAAATAAAAAAACTATTTTGAGAAATTCTTCGTCAAAATCATTTTTAAAATATACATTTTATTTTTATTTTTAAATTATGCGATTTTCATTATGTGAGAATATCTAATAATGCATATCTAAGTTATTGAATATTAAAATTACATTTTTTTAATCGGTAACAAATGAGTCTAAAACAATTTCTGCTATTTTTAAATAAGTTTTCATAAAAAAAATAATTTTTAAAAATAAAAATTTAAAATCACTTTTAAAAAATCTTAAATAAATGGACTAATATGTAACTAATTTTGGAGAAATCTACCACACATTTTCACCTCCAAAGTACATGAAAATACCATTTTATATTTTTTAACCCTACTATTTGATAGTCAATTTTTTTAACTATAAGTAGTAGATGATAAAAAAAAAAAGGTAAAATAGTTATTTCATATACTTTGGGGTGAGAAGTAAAGATGAAGGAGTGAAAGATAAAAGTGAAAGAGTAGAAAGTAAATTTCTTTTAATTTTGTAATCATATTTTGAGCCTTGGTGGCTTTCTTGGGGGTAGACTTTCTATCTCATACAGATGGCCCAAAATCAACATTATGGGCTTCTTGTAAAAGTATAGAGAAGTGGATTCACACATGCAAAGGTTGATTTTATTTATTTATTAAATAAAGTTTAGATGAATTGAATTTAGGAGTTCGTCAAAATCAGGACATGCTTCAAAGAACGATGACAATTGATATAAATATTTACATATGACCACCAAAATCTTTACATTGACGATAGAAATTAAAAATATTTTTCGATGAATATTTATGATATAGGAGACGGAGAATAGTAGCCTTCAAATATTAACGATTCCTACGTATTATTAATCTTATTATATGAAATTCTTTATTATCATTGTTATACATAAGATACAAATAAAATAAATCAATATCCAAATAAAAAAGTTATTCATAAGATAAAGTAAGATAACATATTTAATTATGGATGTATTTTTATTTTTAAATTCAATATATTTCAATAGCTCTTAACCAATGATAACCTTACTGACTTTTTAGTCTATGTCAATAGTTCTTATCCTAAACTTAATTTTCCTTTTTTGTCGACAAATATCTTACTTTAATAAACTATTATGTACGTTTGTTGTGGCATGTAGGTCATTTGAGAGGAATACCCAACTCACCTCAATCACAAGATTAATATCCAGACACCCTTTTGATGTAAAACAGTATGTTGAGTCATCTTAATTAAATCATAGTACTCTTCGATTCACCAACTAAAGATTCCTCCATGTCTCATTAAACAACAAATTCACAATAAGTTAGTATAGTAACAATTCTTTTACATCAAAATCATATTTAGAAAATTCATATCCTTAGAAAAAGACCACTAGTTGCTCCACACTTAAAAGCAATTAGGCACCTAAATCACATACAGATATCACAAAAAATACATCAAACATTACAATTAGGCACTTAATCAGTGTCTTACAACCTTACAATACAAAAATAAAGTAACAGATCTAAATGTATTTTTATTTTTCTAAACTAGATAATAATAATTACCCTTTTCACAACAAATTTATAGTTACCAGTCTACTGATAACACTAGCATCACTATGCCTTTATTATTTCCCATTAGACATTTTTTTTTTATATTGGAAGCGGTGGAATACTTTGTTCATGCCTGAACACATTTTCAGGATCCACTCTAGTCTTTATCTTAACCAACTTGTTAAAATTATCCTTAAAATATCTATAACCCCAAGCACTTGCTTCTATGTAACTTGTACTATTCTTAGAGTTAATTCCCAAATCAAGATCCCTATAATTAACATAAGCTTCCCTTGGAAATTTAGACACATAAGGTGTCATGTAATTATAAAGTTTTCTAATCCAATCTATATGCTTTGCAGCATTTTTGTCACCATCTTGCCATAAAGTCAAGTACTGAATTTTATACAATGTTCCATTTCTATGAGGAAAAGGGCTATCAGATTCTGAAAACTCGCTCATTTTTCCACCATATGGATTCCAAATCAACAAAGGGCTATCTTCAACCAACAACCTTTGCCACAACCCTTCAATCCCATTTTCTGGTATTGGTTCCTTAACAAAATCTGATTTTGCTTTGAAGAAATTCTTGAAAGTTGGTTTTCCTTTAAGAAGAACTTCAAGTGGTGTATCACTTGGAAAGTTTGCAATATATAGCACAGATTTGATCCAGCTAGTTTCTTCACAATCTTTCCTTGTCAAACCCAATTCAGGAAAACTTTTCTTCATCACTTGAAGAAGTGTTCTAGCTTCACCAAGAAAAACAGCATTATAAGTAGTTGTAATAGTTCTTTGAGTTTTGTTTCCAACAACACTAGATGGTTGAATAATGACTCTTATAAAGAGATTTTCATCAATAAAAGGTGCTACTTCTTGCCATCTATGAAGAAGTTTTGTTGCACCTTGTTCTAAACTTTTAGTGACAGTAAAAACTGTCACGGTTGGTGGAACTTGAACAAGCTTTATCTTCCACCAAAGAACAATACCAAAACTTCCACCACCACCACCTCTAATAGCCCAAAACAAATCCTCACCCATTTTTTCTCTATCAAGAATGTTTCCATTTGCATCAACAATTTCAGCATCTAAAACATTATCAGCACCAAGACCATATTTTCTCATCATAGTTCCATATGCACCTCCTGTTATGTGTCCACCAACACCTAAGCTTGTGCAAAGTCCAGCAGGGTAACCAAGAACAGAACTTTTCTCATAGATTCTGTAATAAACTTCACCTATTGTAGCACCAGCTTGAATCCAAGCAGTTTTGGTTTTGATATCGACATTTATACCGCGAAGTTTGAGTAAGTCGATAACTATGAAAGGTGTTTCATTTTCTGAAACATATGAAACACCTTCATAGTCATGTCCACCACTTCTTACTCTTAGGTGAATTCCAAGTTTTTTGGAGCAAATTACAGCTGCTTGGACATGGGAATCTTGGAGGGGTGTGAATATGAATTCAGGTTTCGGTGATGAAGGCAACAAACACCTTAGGTTCATTGCTGTGGTATCAAGGATGGTTTTGAATGAAGCATCATTTGGAGTGTAAATTGTTGTATGAAATGGATATGTTGTTTTTGAATTCAGGTTGAGACATTGGACAAAATTTTCTTGAAGTAAAGATGAAGCTGGCATTGAAAGTGATAATAGGAGGAGGAATAAAATTGATAAGGGAGAGATTGGTGACACCATGATTCTTGTGTGTGTTTCTCTGTTTTTGTGATGAAGGAGGGTGTCACCCATGCTCTATATATACAAATATAATATGAACAACTATGCAAATAATCTCTTTTTGAAAGTTTTTTTTTTAATGATAAAATATTCTTCTGGTCTCTCTCAAATTGTAAATATTAAGCAAATTAATTTCTGAATTTTATGAATTGACAAATATGTAAAATACTATTTTCTTTTCATAATAAGTGTTCATTTAGTAAATGAAAATTGTCTCAAAATAAATGTTACTCACAATTTTCAATGTAAGTTTAATTTTTTTTTTTATACTACCATTCAATAATTACTAGATGCACAACTTTCAAAATACTATTATATTTTGTATTGATAATAATGAAAAACCTACCAATTATTAAGATAGATAATTTAGTAAAATTATTTCTTTCTTTCATCTAATTATTGCATTTTTTTTAATATGTGTGCGAACATCGTAAATGACACTCTTTGTGGGAAGATAATAGTAATTAAAATAGTCTCCGTGTAAACTTTTGTCATTATATATTATGACGTGACATCTTAATTGAATATTTAATCTTTTACTTTGATCTCATATCAATGTCATCACAGTGTTGACTAAGTTTCTAATAAAACTTAAATATTTGATGGACTAATTTGTCCATAATTAATTTGTGCACAATTATTATTACTTGTAAATTTATCTTTGAGATAACATAATTTAATCGCCAAATTTATTCTTAGGAAGATGACATTGATGTTAGATCAACATGGATAAGTCACATATTCAATTATAGTATCACATCAAATATGTAACGACAAAATTTTACTTATGGACTATTTTGATTGATATTTTATAATTTTAAAGATGTATTTGTCAATTCACAATAGAGACTAATTTGACGGTATTTACATTTTCAGAGACTAGTTTGATATTCAGTTAAATTTTATTTTAAAGGTGAAGCTTAAGATGGCTTTAAAAAATTGTGAATAATTTATCCAACACCCAATAAAAATTAGTCATATAAATAAATTTACAAGTAATACCCACAAATTAATGTTTACTCCACTTACAAATTTGTATATGTAACATTGTAGTTAATTTTAATTAGATGTTGGATAAATGACTGTAATATCAAATATATATACTGTTTCCTTATATTTCACTTGATAATGAAGTAAGAAAATTTGACCTTACACATATTCAATTTAATAATTTTATATCACTTTCAATTTCAGTAAATAATAGTTTTATCTATCTATCGTTCTTCTAATTTTTTTTACAAATATATCTTCTAATCTAATATGTATCTATAAAATTATAATCAATCATGTAAGTAATTTTATAAATAATTATAATAAAAATTAAATATTTTTAACAATCTAATGATTGTGATTTATTAACAATTTTAAAAAAAAATTACATTATAGTGTAAAATTTCATTGTAACATTTGTTAAATTTAAGATTACTTTTTAAATTTGAGGGCAATTTCGACCACTACATCTCTCACTCTACTTCATATGTACTAAAATATAAATATAAATAATAACTAAAAAATTAATATATTTAATTAAAAATTAAAACCAAATACATTACCTTTACAATAACTCATTTTACTTATATTTCATTGTTTATGTCATTTTCTCTCTCTTATTAACTTTCAATTATCTCTTTCACTATTTACAATAAAAAACTTAATTGCATGATTTACTATTATTCATTTATCTATTTCATCATTTATTATGTTCAAAAAACTAAGGTGTATTTATTGATTACTTGTGCATTTTAAATATCTTCTAAAAAATCTAAGAAAAATTATAAAACATGAAGTCAAATTTATTACATATACATACACGAAAAATATTTGTGACATAAACTAAATTAGCAATTAAAAACTTCATTATAATATTTGTTAGTTTTTTGACACCTCTTTAAAATTCAAAACTAAAAGTAGTTTAATTGTTTCAATTGTTTTTATTTCTCTTGTGTCATTATATTTTTTATTATTTATCATTTTTTATATGTCACATCATATTATTATTTTTTAAATTATTTATGTCACTCTCTCTCTCGGAATCTTTTAACCATTATCTTTGATCATTTATTATAATCTCTCTATATACCTTAAAAAATAATGACATAAAAAATAATGTAAGAATAAAAAAAAAAATAGTGTATATAATTATATGTGTATTTTAAAGAATAGAGCTAATAAAATATTCTTTTAACTCACATTTTTAAATATGTTTAATTAAAATTCACATTAGTCCCATCAAATTTATAGAGACCCACATAATTTTATGGACCTATGTTAATTTTAACCGATTAAAGAAATTATGTTAAAAATTATATATTAGAGATTGTGTTGACATCACTCTTCTTATTTTAAATATGAGTCATGCTAATACGTGCCCTCTTGGGCACAAAAACACTTGTTAAAGAAACAAAAAAGGAAATAAAAAAACTTGTTAGAAGAAAATTTCAATTTTTACAATTTTTAAGTTTGAGTTACACAACTTCTAATATTATTTTTTCTACATTTGTATTATTAACAAGTGCTCCAATGTCATTTGTTAGCATTCCTCTTTAAATATGTTATACAAAATAATAAAATTGAAAAAAGTTATAATATATTTTACTATACAATCTATACATATGACAAATTTTTGTCAATGATAAATTAGTTAAAAGATTGGTAAAAAAAAAAGTTTCAAATATGATATTTAATTGTTTAATTAGTTCACAAAGAAATGTGTAATAGATCAATTATAATTTTTAGTACAAATCATTTATACATGACACAAATGCGGATGCGTTTACGATAAAATACAACTTCAATACAGGTATAATACTCACATTATAATTTACTATATAAATCATTCAGAAAAAAAAAAAATTGTTATAGTCAGTTTTTTACAAGATGAATTTTTCATTGGCAAAGTAATTTAAAAATAAATGTTTACTTGATTTCTAGTGTGTCTCCTGAATATGAATTCAATAAAAAATTGAGAAAAATTATAGTATACTAATTATAATTTATTGTACAAACATACACGAGATAAATATACGCAATATAAATATGTGTTGTTTATGAAATTTGAACAAAACACAAAATTGTTTTTTTTTTTAATAAAATTTGAACAAATCACAAAATAATAATATCAATATTTATTACGAACAACTTTGTTGATAAAATGATATTTCCTCTATATTTTTTTCAATAATTATATTTTTTAAAAGACATTACAAATTGTTATACAGTTATTTAAAAAATTCAAATTATTTTGCTAAATATTTGTATAATTACTTTTTTTTCCTTCATTATTCAGGTGTTTTTGAAAATTACTTCATCCAATTATATCGATCACATTTAATTTTTTTCCCATTTTTTTCTAATAAATTATATTATATAAATAATTTGTACAATATCTGTCTTCATATAGTAATCATCTCTACAAGTCTGTGTGGCCGGCGCCAATGCATCTTCATCTTTTTTTAATCTTTAGAAAATGTTACTTTTTTTGACAAATGTTAAGTTTTAGAAAATGTTATTTAATTCAGTTTTCATCCAACTATAATTCTCTTATTATTTGATATTTGTAACAAAACATACGTCATAAAGATGAAGAGTATTGGTATATTGTTATGGGGTCAATGTTCTAATTTTAATTATGGCAGTGTGGAAGAGAAACATTTTCCATTTTAACTTGTTTCCAATAACATGTATCACACTTTCACATTATAAATAATATGACAAGACTTGGCATAAAAGAATGGTATTTGTATTGTCCATTAGTCATGTGCAAGGCAAAGCATTAGTCTTGAATGGCCCCATAAGAGATAAGAATGTCTCTATACTTGCATCATTATGCGATCATGCAACAAATAAAGTATATTCTCTATAATTAATTAGAATATGTTACATACCATAGGTGGTTATAACTGTATGATCTAATGTTTCACATACTATACTATGTCTCAACAATTACTAGTATATTCGTTGCTTCACATTATTGTGTTGCGTAAAGTACTTGTTTAATAGGATGAAATTCGGAATCGCCACTAAAGCTTAACTAAGGTAGAACCGTATAAGTCATTGTTTAAGTTGCAATGTAGTTTTTTGAACGTATACAAAATAATGTAAGTTGTGGTGTTATTTATATGACAACGATTTACTTAACCGGTCCTTAATATTGTGAGAATATTAATGTACATAATATCAATTAAAAAATAATAATTAATCTTAAATTAAAAATAAAAAATAAAAAACAACGTTGATCTTGAAATAACTGCACAAAAGGAAAGAACGTATAGAATAGAACAGAGGTGGTTGAACATTCAACAACCATTAAAAGTTACAACTTATTTATTACAAAATTGAACCGTCAACGCAGGGACTAGACTTTAATTGAAAGAGTACGTCCTTGATTATAGCCTTAATATGCGTCTTTTACTGAATTAGTGAATATAATTCTTGTCATCATAACCCCTTGTACCACCACAAATGATGACAATTAAAAAGTAGAAGGAAGAAACTCCACGAGTGTTGGATCACATTACAACTCTTTTTATTTTATTTTTAATGGTAAATATAATTAGTAGAGTTGTATATGTCACTGATAGAGGGATTAGTGAATTAATTTCCTAAATTAAATTATCAATTTAATCATTTCTCCAACATATCTATTTAGCAAACATATGAAATACTTATACATTGAATTGAGTAGTCTTTTGCTTCATCAAGACAAACCTTAACAATTAAAATTGTGGTACAAATTCTAAAAATTAACTAAATTGATTGTCATTGTTAAGGGTAAGAGACTAAATTGATAGTATTTTATAAATTTGAAGAATTAGATTGATTGATCATTACAATTTTTTAAAAACAAAATTGTTGACTTAATCTTATTTTATTCTCAAGACTATTTTTTTCTTTTATATAATGAAGCAAATATTCATAAAACTAAAGAGGCTCAGGCTCCTTTTGGTTTAACACGTGGTAGGGGAAAATATTTTAGTAGAAAAATAGAGAATAGAAATAAATGAGATGATATATTTTAAAGTATTTTATATTTGATTTGATGAGGAGAGAGGTAAGAAACTTTAATTAAAAAAATATAAAACTATTTTGTTTTACCTTTACAATATTCAAAATCACTGTAAATAAAAAATATTTAAATTTAAACTTTAAACAAATATTCTTCCTCTCTCCAAATCTCTCATTAGTGAAGGGCAACTAAAATGAGCTTTAGAAAATTTTTACTCTCTCTCTTCCATTTTCTTTACCTTTTTTCTATTCTCCCCCAAACCGACCATAATTCACGAGTGAGACCAGTTAGCAGTTAGGAAGTAGAATCTTATTTTTTTTAATTCAATTATATGAAGTGAAAATTAAATATATTTTATTTTTTTTAGAAGAGATAATAAATTCTACTATAATAATTTACACAATTATAATCTTGCATTATAATTCAAAATAAAATATTCAAACAATATTTTTAAGTTGAATTAAAACTTAAACCAAAAGTAAAAATGTTTAGTTAAGGAGCATGTCTTGACCATATAATGCTATAGCATGTGCATTGTGCAAAGCAAATGGTGTCTCTGTCAATAAAATTGACAAAGATACACTAGGTTTCAGCTGAAAGCACAAAACGACAACAGATAAAGATTGTAGAAAAAGATTAGTTATAAAGGTTAGCCTGGAAAAGAAACAATTAAGAGTTGAATAACTTTCTATTCGTAATAAAAATTTATAATTTTATTTTTACTTTTTATAAATAACTTCATCAACTTTCAATCATCTAAAAATTTATATTTATATTTTTAATGATTTTATATCAACTATTATATAGCTTTAAAAATTTTAAATAACTTTTTACACTAATATTTAAAATATACTTAACAAGTTCTGTATAAAAAATTAGGATTTTCCAACAAATAATAAATTTAATATGAATTTTTAAATTTTTTTGTTTAAAAATTTAAATGTAATTTGTTGCTCGTTAAATTTTTATAAATTTCTAAAGGAAATTTTATTACAATGTACCAAATATAACCATAAAAATCATTTAAAAGTTCAAAAAATATATCATGGTTGACTTAAAATTAGGAACTAAAAATAAAAAATTTAAAAGATTAAAAATTGATGAAATTTTTATAAAGATTAAAAATAAAATAATCAGATTGTATAAAATTAAAAACTTATTTAATCTAATAATTAATTAATAATGTAAATGTGGCTTTATTTTTTTTTCATTTCACCTTTCACTTCCTACTTTCTAAAATAAGACTTAGCTAGTACCCCTCTTCTAGAACAAAATTCAAATTCTAAATCAGATTTCTAATCTTCCTTTCACGTTTTGCTTTCTGTAAACAAGAATAAAGTTTTCTTTTGTGTGTGGCCTAGTTTTCGTTTCTTATTCCAATACGTGCAAGACGTTAATAGAAGAAAAAAAAAATAGAAAATCATTTATTTTTTGAGGTAAGCAATACGTCAATCTTCTGTAATGCTCTTATAATAATCATTGATATATTTTCCTTCTTCTTCTTGGACAAGCTCCTATACTAGAGAATTTTTTTTTAAATAACCTTTTTCTAAATAAAAAATTACTAAACTACTCTTTTTAAAAATGGCGACTTCCTTAAAAAAATTCAAGTTTCAAATGACGATTTTTTAAAGACCTTTTAAAAAAAATAAAAAATTAATTTTTTTTAAATTTTTATTATGAATTATATATATGTTATTTTTGTTATTTCAATAAAAATTGAAAAAAAATATTTTTTTTAAAAAAGTCTTTGAAAAATCACCATTTGGAACTTCGACTTTCTTAAAGAAGTCGTCATTTCAAATGGCGACTTATAACTAAAAAAAATATTTAATAATTCTTTTTTTCAAAAAAGAGTTATTTAAAAAAAATTCCCCCTATACTAAACACCCAAAAAAAAATCTTATACTATGAGAATAGATTCTCTCCGAGAAAGTAAAGTGTATTCACATGATAATTTTTTAAAGGTGGGAGATTACAATTAACTCTTTCATGCGAAAATATGGTTTATATGAATAAAGTTTAATATATATTTCTTATATTTTATTTATAAGTATAAATGAGTCAATAAAATTTAATGTATTTAGACTATATTAATTCTTTTGGATTCATTTTTGTTTATAAATAGAAACGGAGGAAGTTAAGGGTATTTACGAATTGGATTGAGTCGTTTCGACCAAATCTATAATATCCAATCGTTTGAGCTGAGTTGATTTCTTAATCCGTAATTTTTATATTAAATATGAATCATACCGATTCAATTGAGAGTCTAGTTGGATTGGGTTCATAGGTTATAACTACAAAATATTTTTTTGTTCAAAAAAATGTAATTAAATTTAAATACTAGAACCTATAAAAAATCATGATATTTTATCTCAACATACCATTCAATATTTAACATACATTCACAAATACAATAAAACACCTAAAAATTATAATTAAATTATAATTTAAATAAAATTCAATAACTAAATTATAATTATGCATCAATAACAGAAAAAATAAATAAAAGGTCTATGTCATGTTAATAGATTGGATTCACGGATTCAAAATGTTAAATATGCTACTCAAATTAAACACCATAAAATTTAAATAGATTGATTCAGATTAAACTCAAAATTAAGTGAGTTGAGATAAAATATAAGTTGAGTTGCTTTGCATAACTCATTGCATGCATGTGATGTTATCCTAAATGTAGGGCAAAAAATATATTGAATGGCTAGCTCCTTGAATTCATAAACACTATAGGTGCTTTGATGCCTACATGAGTTGATCCTCCTATTTTAAACCTCTATCTTTTAGATATATTCGTGAAGGTGGCCAAAACTATTATTCACGACATTTTCACGGTTTGATATTATTGACCAATTTGCAAGTTTTTTGCATTGTAACCATTTTGCAAATTTTTGCCTTCTTCAAAAATTGAACCTTGTACCTACTTAGATGAGAAGATTGTGAGTGATGGTTTTAGTTAGCCTTGTGGTTAAGTTTAAAGCCGTCGGAGGAACCAATTGTTATAAATATTAATAAGACAATTCATATAATCACATTTAGTTATTTCTATTTTCTTCTTTAATCAACTAAATTCACTTCTCCTTAATATATATGGGGCATGAGCGAAAAAATCCATTTTCTACTTTCGTACTAACTAGTATAGAGAATTAATTTGAACCACTTTTAAGTTATTTGAAACTCATAAAAAGAGGGAAATACAAGCTCCAATTTATATTGTTTTCCTCGTTACACTAGATTTAGCACACTATAGTGTATAAATTTTCAACTTGATACACATGCATTCTAGGGATTGTTGGTTGGGCCAAATAAAACGTTACATCTATAGTATTAGTATTTGTTCATGTCTCCACACCAACTTTTACATGAAGCCCCTTTCTTTTATGATGTGTGGTATAAAAAAGTAATGTATTATGCATGCTTTAAAAAAAAATGGACCCAAAATATTGTCCTCCTATGACAAAAGGAGGAAACTAATTAAACTATATATCACATGTCATATAAAATAGAAAAGTTAGGAGGTGTCGGCAATGCCGCGAATGGATTGAAATCACTCAATGATATGTAGGCTAATTATTTTTATTGAAAAATTTAGAGAATCTATTTATTTCCTATTTTCTTCAATAAAAAAGAAACATGCCATTATATTTTAAATATTTTTTAAACAAAATTTTTTATCTATTTTTAATGTTAATTTTTAATAAAATATTAATTATGAAATAAAAATGAAAAATAAAATAGAACAGAACATATAAATTGATTCTAGCATGAATATCCCAATAATTAATCTTATGCAAGCAATAATAGTACGATGCAATGGTTGTTAAACCATGGGCCAACTAGTTGGGCCAAATGGAGAGAAACTCCGACAAAATTAAGAATGACGTTTAACCATGGGAAGATGCTGTTTTGGACCTCAAAATTCTTGATTTTTTATGGACTTTAAAATTTAGTAGAGTAAGATTTTAATCCGATAATAAAAAATAAAATTAATGATATTATTGAAAATTCTAATCCAACAACTTATTTTGCACATTTTTAATATACATTGGAGATAGATGAACAACCACTTTAACCATGTATGCTTAAATTGATTGGGTCTCTTTGTTAAACTATGGACAACATTAAAAAAATTTACCTCTACCCTACTCCCACAAATCTTTTCAAAAGTTCAGATTTGCTTCTAACTTTTAAAATAAAATAAAAATAAATAATTTTCCAAACTGACAAGATTCTAAATATTTTATGGTAAATTTAAATTAATTTTTTGAAATATATTTTTAGTTTGTAAAATTTAATTTGAAATTTTCGAAATATATTTTTGTATCGAAAAATATAAATATAAATACAAATTTGTCAATATAATACTTTTTTTAAAAATTCAATGTTTTTGGAAATCTTATTTCACAATTGTCGGTTCTATGTTTTTCTTTTTAAGTAAAAGTATTAATAGGTGGTTTGAGTAAAATATGCTGTATAGGTATAATTATAGGGTAGTGTACAATTTTCACAATATATGTATGTCTAAATCAAGGGCCTTTTTATGTTGTTGAGAAGTATAGTTTCGAACTCATGTGTCTAGAGAGAAGAGAGCCCATTACTTAATTTCTTTCCGTGTCTTTATTTTTTTCCTTTAATAAAACAAAAAGAACTCGTGTGAGATTAAAATGATCTTGCTGTACAAATTTAAGAATGACATAGTATAGAGGGAAATATTTATAATTTTGCACAACTCATCACTCATATGGTATTGCTTCAAAGTTCAAATGGTGGTAGTTATAGAACAACTCATCACTGATATAGATTGAACTTTCCATATACTAGCAACGTGAATCTCCCCTCACACAACTTTATTTCAAGTGTGAGACATCTCTAAAAATATTTGTGAATATATACATTTATAAATATTTTTAATTGACATGATAGAGTTGTTAGTTTAATGATTGTATATCTTATGTTTAATCACAAAAGCAATATTTTGCTCATTTATATTTCTTTTTGTAATACTTAGGTCCTTTAAATTTAGTTCAGTTTCAATTTATATCTTTTAATTTATTTTTTCTTACGATTTAATCATTTAAGTTATATTTTATTTTTATCGTTAACTTTGAAGTTATATTAAATTATTCATGTAGTTCTTAAAATTTAACAATTTTCTTGAATTAATATTAAGATCCAATTCAAACTGCGCAATGAGTTGAATATTCACGTTATTCTACAAGTAAATAAAGTGAATAATATTGATTATGTAGATAGATCTTCATTATCAAATTTTAGAGGTTATAAAAGTGTGTAAGTGGTAGTAGAAAAATTAAGAAATATAGACTATTTATAAGGTTTGATGATTGATTTCTAAATAAGTAGTATAAAAGACTTATTGTTGTAATATTCGATAGAGTTTTGAATAATAAGATGTTATCAATTATATTAGTTATTATTTAAGGTGAGACAGATGATCAATGATATAACTTAAAGAATTAAAATGAAAAAATAAAAATTTAAATGACATAAACAAAAATTAAACTAAATTTAAAGAATTTTTATATTATAAAATAATCAAATAAAACTAAATTGTTACTTTCTTAAAATATAAATAATATCATGCTATATTTTACCTTACGTACTTATACACTAAAATTATAATAATGGATATCTCCATTTCTTTTGAAAAATGGTGAGGATGCAAAACTCAATGTCATAACTTTAGAGACTGAGAGGCAATGTTTTCCACACCATAAAAGCATTTATCTTTCAGCCTAATGATATGAAATCTTATCTAGATGAAAACTTTGTGTGTTTATTTAACCAGCCATAACACTCAGATACCTTATCATGAATATGAAGTGTTAATCTATCTATTTAATTTGCACTTTTGCAGCTACCAAGTCATGAAAATAATGTGCATCTCACCATCAATTAAACTTGCTGCGAAAAATTATTTCACTATTCATATTCATAACTTGCTGCGAATCTAAAAATTGGATCATAATATAATTGAAGTATCTTTTGACTAAAGAGATCAATCATTATCACACTTCTCTCTATTTGATAAAATTTTAATATACAAATTAACAGTAAAGCATCTCTTCGAATTATCCTTAAAACTTTTTACAATGAAAAAATCTATTTTAAGACCTTTCATAACTACATAATCAATTATTTTAGAATCAAGAGCATTCCAATTTCTTAGATCAAATACATCAAACAAATGTTCAAATGGATTTGCTTGCTCTACATTGTCATCTTCATTATCAAGTGAATTATTCAAATTAGCATCATCGTTATCAGCACAATGAACATTATCAACATTATCAACATCATCATTATCATTATCAAAACCATCATTTTCAATAGGCACGTTATAAAGAATTTCAACATCAACATTATGATTTTCAACATATATTAGTGGTTTTTTTATAAAAAAATTATCAAGAGCTCCCGCTTGAGATTGAGTTAACTCTTCAAAAAAAAAATCTTACTCTTCTCATATCCGGAATCATACTTTCTAATCATATGAGGCATAGTAGAAAAATTTGAAATGTCTCACAATTGTGTCAACTAATGATAAACTTCACAGTGATTATCGGCAAACAATCTAATAGGTTACCAACAAACGATCTATTAACACTATTGTAAATCACAAAATCAGAGTTACTAAGATCTAAAACCCTAACATCAAATTAATTATGAGTTTCTAAAATCAGTAAATCAATAATGTTAAACAAATTCCTAATATCAATGTATCACAAAACCCTAACCTATTCAATATTCTAACACAATTAATCTTCTTTATTGGTTGGGTCGCGATTCTAGAGAGTTTTGGAATTTGGTGAAAAAATCTACACAGATAGTAAGTGAGAAAATAAAATTATGCTTTTGTGGGTCAATGTGGAGATGAGATGAGAGCTAGTCTGATTGAAGGGAAGATAGAGAGAAGTGTAGTGGAACTATGAGAGTAATTTTAGAATTTGAATATTTTGGACATAAAGTACAAATATAAAATTTTAGAGTGGTCATAATCTATAAAGTGCAAATATAAAATTTTAGATATGTCTAAATCTAAAAAATCAAAAATAAGCTTAATTGCAGTTTTAATTTCTCTATTTTTATTAATTTGCGAAATTGGTTTTTCTATTTTAAAAATTGACAGTCGCTCCATATGATTTTTTTGTTAAAAAACGATGACACGAAATACTTTAAATAATGTGATATTTGATACAACGATGAACAATGATTAACAACAGTGAAATTTAAAAACTTCGATTTCAACTTTCAGAAATTTTTCATATTTTTAATTTAATTAATAACATATGAATAATTAAGAAATCAAAAGTGTTGACTTTTAAAATATGATGATCAATTCCATAAATTTATAATAATATAAGACCAAAACTGCAATTAAGTACAATTTTTCAAAATTTATGATATATTATAAAAAAAAATTGGGGTCTGACTATTTGAGCTAATATCTGGTTGTAGAATTTAAATGCCGGTCCTCAAACTCAGTGTTATATTATTACAATTTCTTATTATCAAATATACCAAAATTTTCCTGTCTTTGTGTATAAAGATTGCATCCACAAATTCCAGCCCCACATTGTGCTTTCAATATATTTGTTTGCTCTTTAGATGTTTTTGAGTAGCAGTTAAACTTAATTTTTCGATTATTGTTACATTTACTATTTTAAGAAGATATTTTCATTCGTTTGTTTGATGAACAAAATATGTACATTTTATATTAATCATCATAAGACAAATAAATATTTACATTTTATATTTATATTTATATTTATTATAACACTGAGCTAGTACATGAATACAGATAGGATAAAAAGAAACAAAAGTCAATATAATGAATTCAATCTGTCTTTTGTCGGTCAGCCTATGCCTTGTTTGGAAGTGTTGGGATACTCTGTTCATTCCAGAAAAAGTTTTCAGGATCAACCTTAGTCTTAACATTCACCAACCTCTCAAAATTTTTATTGAAGTACTTGATACTATAAACCACTCCATCATTGTAATCATCCTTACCATGTCTATTAATACCAATATCAAGGTCCCTATAATTCACATAAGCACTTCTTGGATTCTTTGACACAAATGGTGTCATGTAACTATATAACATTCTAATCTGACTTAATAAACTCTTTTCTACATCATCTCCTTTTTCTTCCCAACTCACAGTATATTGAATTTTGTATAGATACCCTGCACGGTGAGGAAATGGTGTAGCATCAAAAGCAACCTCATTCATTTTTCCTCCATAAGGATTGAAAACAAGCTCAACTTTTCCAAGTTCAACCATCTTCTTCAATATCCATTTCAACCCATCTTTAGGAATTGGTGATTGTACATAATCAGATTTTCTTTTGCTGGAATGAACTTTGTAATGGTTTCTTTCAAGCAATGCATTTAAGGAGGAACCATCATTGAAATTAGCCCACCAAAAAACAGATTCAATCCAACTCATTTCCTTGCAAGTTTCCTTCTTTAGTCCCAACAAAGGAAACTCTTTCTCCAAGAGTGTCACAAGTTCATCAGCACCTCCAAGAAACAAAGCCTGAAATGAAGCTCTTATGGTTTTCTGACCCTTTAAAGTTTTTGAACTCACAGGCTGCAAAACTAGTCTCATGAAAAGCCTATCATCAGTGTGTGGAGCAACTTGTTGCCACTGGAAAACAAGATCAGTTGCATTCTGATCCAAAGTCTTGTCAACTTGAAAAACTGCAACTTTTTCTGGTACAGAAACTAGTTTAACGGTGTATGATAAAATGACTCCAAAACTTGCTCCTCCACCACCTCTAATGGCCCAAAAAAGATCTTCCCCCATACTGTTTTTGTCAAGAACCCTACCATTGACATCAACAATTTTAGCATCAACAACATTATCAATTGATAACCCAAATTTTCTCATCATATTACCATACCCTCCTCCACTTAAGTGACCACCAACACCAACAGTTGAACAAACTCCAGCAGGAAAGCCATGAACTTTACTCTTCTCCCATATCCTATAATAAACTTGTCCAAGACTTGCACCGGTTTGAATCACGGCGATTTCATTTTGTATATCAACAGTGATGTTCTGAAAATTGAACATGTCAAGGATAACAAAGGGTACCTCAGAGATATATGAAATACCTTCAAAATCATGGCCTCCACTTCTGATTTTGAGATGAAGACCAATGGTTTTGGAGCAAACTATAGTGGCTTGTACTTGGTTTTCATGCAGAGGGGTGACAATAAGTAATGGTTTTGTGGTGGAGGGGGTGTTGAACCTTGCATTTCTAACAAAGGCTTCAAAAATGGAGGTGTATGATGCATTGGTTTGGGCATAGACTATGTTTGAAACTTGATCTGGTTGGGTTGTGTGGCTTTTAAGACACTGAAGAAAAGTTACAAAAATGGAATCTCTTGATGGGGCTGCTTGAGAATTAGAAACATGTGGAAGAAGAAGAAGAATAATCATAACAGAGAGAAATGGCAGAGGATTTGACTTATCCATTGTTATTCTGGAAAGTGTAGTCACATAAGATAAGGGTGATAGAGGGTTGGACTTTATACAAAACAAGACATATTGGACCACATAAGTTATGTCTTTAGTGAGTAATAATTGTTCAGCTGTATTAACACAAGTTGTGACATTTTTAGTTTATGCCAACTCATTCAAGTGCACCTGAAAAGCATGGCAAAAAGGCTAACAGTACGTGTCATTGTCTCCTACAGTGATCATTTTCTAGATTATTGATGAACTTTATTCTCACATTGGGCTCAGAAGAAACATGCATATATCTCACTGCATATTTGCATTTCATTGGGAAAAGAAAAAGAAAAACAGCACAAAACAAACATTTCACAAATCACAATATACTATATAAAAATTCTGGTGCAATACATGTTCGCAGCAATATCAGTAATAATTGGTATTTCTTTAAGGATAGCACTTTGATTCTGTCTATAGAAACGTGACTCTATCATCACCACAACTCACTCTGGTTACATATTTGTTTAAGATTAAAAATATATATATGAAAACTACATAAGAGAATATGGAGTAAACACAATTTTTAAATGTTGAGAGTATCTCAAGAAATTTTTTTAAACCATGTACGCTTGTATTTTATTTGTGGGAGCTTTTTTCGTGCTATAATATAATTCACATTATAAGTCATGCTCACATATTTTAGACGTTCCTATTGATCAATGTATTATAATTGTAGGAACTGACTCTCCTCTTAATATAAATCATATGCAATCTCATAATATCCATTATATTTTGGACGTGCCTATTGATCAACTTATTTTTAATGGAGTGATGACCATTATATTTTTAGTGCCTATTGAGATCGGTCACAAGTCAAACCAAGATACTAAGTTTTATGTTGAGATCTCATATCAATTAGTGATATGATCAAATTAGTGATTAAAGGTTGGTATTGTGAATTGAGTTAAACTTAATTAAAATTCGAAGACTTTTCCGAGAATTGTCTAATCGCAGAAATATGTACACATAGAGGAGTTACTTCTGTATAAAATTCATTGTATTTCTTTTCTTTCTCAACCGAAACCAGTTGCCAATGTGATTATTACTGATCTACTGACAGTGGCATACCCATTTTTGGAGACAAAATTCTTTGCAAACACACTTTTAAGGTTTTAATCAAATAAACAGAAGAGTTTAGCTTCATTATATGAAGTTTTAATCTAAATATGTGCATGTATAATTACAATAATCAGATGAACAACTCAAGGATGAGAAACCATACAACTAACACCTTTACCATAAGTTTTCTATACAAGCTGGAATGTAACAATTTGTCTGCACCAGAAGTACCGGCACCGGAGTCGAAACCTGCAATCAGTGAAGGAAAAACATTCAAAAATGAATCCTGCAACTATGTTTCATTAGAAAAGATCAACATATCAAGATATTGATTAGTTCTCTTCTGTTTTCTGAAAGTACAATGAAGCAGAATTAATATCACTAGTAACAAGGGTTTTATTTTCTTTGGCCGAATAGAACTGATTGTTATTTAAAGATATAAGTTAGAATGATGAATAATCTATGTAGCACTGACACTTCAAATTGCAGGTGTGTCTAGGGTCCGACATGTGTCAGTTCCCGACATCATAGTGAATAACATCAGTCAAATTGAAAAAGAAAATCCAAAAATTTCATGGTTGCAAAATTGCAATAAGTTCAAGCATATGCATGGTATAATTGGATAAGAATAAAAATGTTAAGATAAGGAAATGAATGATGAGATTTAAAATGTATTTTCTGCCATTTTTCATCTATTCTGGTTCGAACCAAAAGCATTAAAAAAAAAAAGCAAAAGCAGCTTGCACGGATCTTGCTTATTAAACAATCTATTAAGTGTTGCACCAACAACTGTTTGCTTAAGTCAAATAATTCCAGTCATTGGATCCACTGAAATTGCTTCATGACCTCACGTATTTGCAATAAATAAAATCATATGAAATAGTAAAATAATATATTGGAAATGACGGATAATCTCTTGAATTAATTAAACCCAAACTATTATTATAATCAAATTATTTACAAAAACAGTAGGAACTATTAGGCTAACTAATAATAACAAGGAACAAACAAGTGCATCAAATCATTATTCATTTTAATAACTCCATCCTCTATTACTTACCAGGGTGAGTTGGAATACTCTGTTCATTCCTGAAGAAGTTTTCTGGATCAACTACAGTTTTGATCTTGACCAGCCTCTCAAAGTTGTTATTGAAATACTTCGCTCCATAAACAACCCCTTGTTCATAGCTACTATTTCCAAAATCATTGATACCAATATCAAGGTCCCTATAATTTAAGAAGGCTCTTCTTGGATTATTGGACACAAAAGGTGTCATGTAATTATATAGCATTCTAGCCTGATTTGTAAAATTATTTTCTACATCAATTCCAGGTTCCTCCCAATTCACCGAATACTGAATCTTGAACAGATTCCCTTCACGGTGAGGAAACGCGGTAGCATTAGATGGTATCAAATTCATTTTTCCACCATAAGGATTGAAAACCAATCCTACTTTTCCCAATTCAATCACCTTCTTCCATATCCCTTCCAACCCATCTTTTGGAATTGGATCCTGAACATAATCAGATTTCCTCTTGAAAAATTTCGCCGAGTCGATTTTCCTGTCAAGAAGCACATCTGGTTTTGAATCATTGCCAAAACTAGCCCACCAAAGCACAGAATCAATCCAACTCATTTCAGAACATTTTTCTTTGTTTAAACCAAGAGAAGGAAACTCCTTCCCCAAGAGTGTGACAATTTCATCAGCTCCTCCAAGAAACAATGCCATAACAGTGGCTCTTACTGTTATCTCCCCTTTCACAACCTTAGAACTCACAGGCTGCAAGAGAAGCCGCATGAAAAGCCTATCATCGGTATGCGGCGCAACTTGCTGCCACTGGAAAACAAGCTCAGTTGCATTCTGATCCAAATTCTTCGCAACACGAAAAACAGTAACAACTTCAGGTACAAGAACCAACTTTACAGTATATGATAAGATAACACCAAAACTTGATCCTCCACCTCCTCTAATAGCCCAAAAAAAATCTTCCCCCATAGTGTTCTTATCAAGAATCCTACCATTAACATCAACAATTTTAGCATCAATAATATTATCAATTGATAACCCAAATTCTCTCATCATGTTACCATACCCTCCACCACTGAAGTGGCCACCAACACCAACAGTAGGACAAACCCCAGAAGGAAAGCCATGAACTTTACTCTTCTCCCATATCCTATAATAAAATTCACCAAGAGTGGCACCAGATTGAACCACAGCAACCTCGTTTTGTATATCAACACTGATATTCCTGAATTGGAACATGTCAAGAATAATGAAGGGTTGGTTGGAGACATATGAAAGACCCTCAAAGTCATGTCCACCACTCCTTATTTTGAGTTGAATTCCAATGGTTTTGGAGCAAAATACAGTAGATTGGACGTGTGATTCTTGAAGAGGAGTGATGATTAGTAAAGGCTTTGGAGTTGAAGTGGTGTTTAATCTAGCATTACGAATATAAGCTTGGAGAACAGAAGAAAAAGAAGCGTTGGTTTGAGAAAAGAGTGTGTTGGAGAATTGGTCTGAAGATTTTGTTTGGTTTGTTAAACAATGAATGAAAGAGGTGTACAATGATTCTGCTGTTGATGTTGTCTCTGAAACAGAGACATTACAAACAAGTAGAAGAAGAAAAACAATAGAAGAATGGACAAAACAACTAGATTTTCCCATTTGGTAAAGTGTTAGTGTAAATGCGGGTTATTACTTGCGGAAATGACTCGGTTTGTTTCTTTGGACATTTAACAACAACTTAGGAATTGTCAAAACATAAACTCAAAAGGAGTTCTATATGTCGGTTGAGGAAATAAAAATATAATAAAAGAATATGAAGAAGCTATTATCAATAGGTTATTACAAGAGAGCATGAAAATAAATAAATAAATAAAATTGAAGCCGGAATAAAATGTTTGAAGATGCTTAAGGCTAGCATTAACACTGTTGTTCTGTCTTTTGATTATTTTTTATCATTAGCTCGAAGTCGATGAAAACATGGCAACCGGTCTTGTGTCGTGTAGTTAAGGAGACGAATAAAAGTTTCCTCCATTAATATGTATGATATCGTACAAAGTTTTTATCAATGTTTATTTTAATGTTAAAAATGGCAAAGTTAAAACCAACAAAAATAAAAATATGGCATAGCACCTAGAGCTTCTGGGCTACTAAAAAGGACGTAAATCTCATGCTGAAATTTGAGACATGATTGAATAGCGATTTAGGAAGAGATAAAGATATAGTATTTCTTTATTACTTGCTTCTCATTTGTAACTTGGTGTTTACAAGCTATATGTAAATGCAAACCTTTGCAAACCTACTTAACGACGTCGATGCTCAGAGAAGAGTGCATGCTACACATTTTTTAATATATTTTTTATTTATTAAAGTTCACATAAATTCTACAAAATCATGAGTCTTATATGAATTTATGAATTTAGTGGAACTCATAAATTTAACCAATAAAAAAATGTATTAAATAATGTATTATTAGCATTATTTATACTAGAAACATGATCTGATTCGCAACTAAGTTCAATCGATTGATTGTTTTGATCTCAGTTGTACCGAAAACAACTAAGATGTCGATGTCAATTGTATAGTTTTTCTTTTTTTTTTCTTTTGAATGGATGTGAGTTGTATAGTTACAACCACACAATTGTGAATTGGAATCAATATTTGTCAACATTTTAAAAACCAAATCTAAGAATCAAACCAACCGATAAAGTGACTAGTTTCTGATTCAATCAGTTGAATTGGCTGTTCGATCCAATTTACAAAATAATGGTTAATACAACAAAGGTCTTGAAGTAGACTAGCTACTCATAACCATCTTAAAAAAAGTCATGCTTAAAAAATCTATAACAAATAACAACATACTAAACCTTGAATTATTTGAACAGACCAAACTGGCTTCACCCTGACTATTCCCACCCTAAGTGCAAATGCATATAAACGGTAGTGGCTATATCACAGTTTGGTTTATGATCACCTCCGTAGAGTCGCCATCATACCTTTCAAACTTGTGGCAATGAATTGTTTATTCAAACTGTATACAACATTATGCTTATTGACAGAACTACAAATTATATTCAGGATTATCATTCTTCGGATAAGATATCAGAACATGGATCATCTCGTTTATCATAGACTAATTTTCAAAAATATTACCAACCCATCGATGATTCAGTAGTGGTAAAAAATCGGCATAGTTCCCATCTGGACTATGAGCACCCATCGTTTTCCTTTACTCTTGATGACAATCATTGCCCCTGCATTCTAAGTGCTGTAACCACCATCAAATTGTGTATTTGGAACTGCAGTACGAAGACTTCCAATTCCAATGCACAGTTAACTGAAGCTCCAAGTTTCAATCGCAACACACAACGACACTGTAGTGCTTTCCAAGCACATGCTAAACCTCCCCTAGCCAAAATACACATAGCATCGCCAAATAAACCTTCATCATACCAAGAGATCTCCAAATCTCACCTCTGAATCATCTATGGATAAAAAGCTAAGTCATGAAAATATTCCAGTGTTGCAAGAGTGAATTTCGTAGAAAAAAAATCTCATCAGCAAATTATGAAACAATTCAATATAACCCTCATTTTTGTCAAAGCCTCTAAAGTCTAAATGTGTGGCTAGAAATTATTATGTAACGATTCTGCCCAAATGTGTTGCTGCAGGAAAACCAAAAAAGGCCAATACCAAAGCAGCCAAGTGACTTCAAAATGAAAAAATTGTATGAATAATTGGTTGAGTTCCATAAAACACAATACAAAATTATCATTAAACATAACCTTGGGTAAGGATGCAACAAATAATTTGTATTAATCATACCGAGCATAGCATTTAAACAAAAGCGCTTACCTTAGAAAGCTTCTGCCTTCCCAAAAAAGACTTAAATAATGAAATAATGTGGACATTTGGACTTCAAATCGTAACCTGCAAGAATAATTTACATGTATAAGAAACCGAATGATCGAAGAAAGATTTACATCAATGGTTTACATAGTTCATATCTAAGTCATAATGAAATTTCTGTTCGTAATTGCGTTTAATGACTGTAACAAGGATAGTACAGATGTTGACCCTTGTACTGATTTGCTAATAATTAGCTTCAGAATTGTGATTTAATTATTATTTTTTTGCAAAAGCAAATAAAAGAAAACGGGAAACAATAAGCTTATATTACTATTAGAAATGCCACTGCTGCAAGCTTTCTGCTATATTTATCAGCTGATTGTGGATTCATCTATGCTGTTTTGACTCTAATGGTAGTATAGATTCTGTCTTGTGCATCTTATCTGTTACCAATAGTCACCACATGAGCAGACCCCATCTTGAAAATGATGATATCGAATAGGGTCTCTAATTACAATGTGCCGCTGCTCTAGCTTTGCTATAAGTTTTGCAAATATATGACAATCTCCGCAGATCTTTAGGTTCTTCCATATTCTAATAGTTTTCTCCCTTGGAAAGCTTATAATACCAAAAACAATTGCAAGCTTTTCACTATGGTGTCGAAGGGAGTATTCACTCTGTTCCTCTTCAAGATCTTGTAGCACAAAATTTGTGTCAGGAACATAACCAGCATCAGTTAGTCTTCGAATATATTGGCTTAACTTTCTATTGATCTCGTCTATTTGAGGATGAGATTGATCTCCCACAATAAAAGCATGTATTTGCTTATTGACTTCAATCCAACTACATCCAGGTTCTTTCCTTATCCCCCTTGCTTTCATAGTCCTCCGAACTTCTGCAACATCATCCCACCTTTTCGAATTTGCATAAATATTAGATAACAATACATAGGCTCCTGTATCTTGTTGATCCAACTTTAGAATCTCTTTAGCAGCGTATGTGGCTAAATCCACATTCCTATGGGCTCTGCATGCATCAAGCAAAGTCCTCCACGTCACGACATCTGGCTCGCAGTTCATTTCATGAATCAACTTAACCATTTCATCAAGCTTCCCTGCTCTTCCAAGAAGATCAAGCATGCAGCCATAGTGTTCTCTACCAGGATCTATCCCGTAAAGGTTCTTCATAGATCGAAAATAGTGCCAACCTTCATTTACTAACCCTGCATGACTACACGCAAACAGAACCCCAAGAATTGTAATATAGTTTGGTCTTGGACCCGAGACTTTCATGGAATCAAATAAATTGAGGGCCTCCATGCTGAAACCATTCTGGGCCAACCCAGCAATCATGGTGCTCCAAGAGATTACATCCTTATCAGCCATCCGATTGAAAATGAATTTTGCATCTTCCAAACTACCACACTTACAATACATATCTAAAAGTGCATTGCTAAGAATAAGATCTTGATCAAACTTCAACACATGTGCATGTGCCTGCCTCCCTAACTCCAACAATGACAAACCAGTACACGCTCTCAAAACACTTGTGAGTGTCGACTGATCAGCCGGAAACCCTGCTCTCCTCATACTCTTGTATAGGTTTAAAGCTTCATCCCCATCACTGTGCTGAGCAAAAGCAGCAATAATGGAGTTCCAAACAACAGAGTCTCCGGTCACCATCTCACGAAAAACACCTAGAGCTTCTAACAACTCACCCAACTTCGAGTAAGCATCAATAAGAGCACTCCTAACAAAAACATCAGACTCCAACCCTGCTTTCACTATACTAGAATGCAGCTGTTTGAGATCACATAACCTCTCACATGCTCTCAAAACAGATGAGAAGGTATAACTATTAGGCATGGCACCATCCCTAATCATAAAAATCAAAAGCTTCATAGCTCGATCATTAAGTTTAGCACAAGAAAAAGCAGATATCATAGTTGTCCAGGAAACAACATTCCGTTCAGGCATTTTATCAAACAGTATCTGTGCTTCTTCCAAAAGGTTGAATTTCACATACATATTGAGAAGAGTGTTGATCAAGAACGCTTTTGGTTGATACCCATTTGAGAATATATGGTGATGAACGCGTTTTCCTTCTCTAACAGCCCTATGAGCCAAGCAACACTTGATGAGCTCAGAATATGTTATTGCATCAGCACAGACTCCGTGTCTTTCCATGGCATCCAAGGTTTGCATGGCTCTGGGGAGGTCTTTGTTGTAGCAGTGATTGAGTAGTGAACTAGTTTCAGGGGCCACGTTGTGTGGGAATGCAACACGTGAACAACTACGCGACCAAGTTGTTCGAAACAACATTAAGCGCTTTGAAACACCTTTCATCTGTTCGGCTCGTTCGTTAGTTTCGTAACTTGGCTTTTCTCATGATGGTGTTTTTATCTTTAATTCTTGCAAATTGCAACCAGAACCAATGTGTTATAATTATTATTTTTCAAGGAACAAAAATTCCTTTTCTATCAAGTATTATCCACTATATTAGTTATTAGAACAATTGACATGGTGGTGACTTTGAAAAGAAAAATAACATTTATTAATTTTTTATTTATTTACATCTTTGTAATTTTAATTTCTTTTTAAACAATCTTATTTATATTTTTTAAACAATCTTATTTGATCATTGAACATTGTTTAAAATTATAATTTTGCTACCAACACCCCCTAATTTACTACCCACACCCCTCAAATGTTTAAAAAAATCAAAATTTTTAAATTACCCTTCTCTTTTTCCTCTTCATTAACCTAACTCATCTTCTTATTCTTTATTCTATATCCATCATCTTCATTCAACACCTTCTTCATCTTCTTCAACATTAACCATCATCATCGTTAACCATCATCAATCTTCATTAATCATCATCAATCATCATTAACCATCTTCAGAGTTTTGCTAACATTTACATGAACTCAATTTCACGTAAGTTTATGTGAGATGAGTTTACGTAAACTGAATTTTAGTAAATGTACGTAAACTCAGTTCACGTAAACGTACGTGAAATTGAGTTCACGTAAATGGTTTAATTTTCAATCTTCAATGATTTCACAATCTTAATTCACGTACACGTACGTGAGTTAAGATCGCGTACATACTCAGATGTTGAATTTTCAAACTCCATTGATTACACAATCTTAAATCACGTGTGAATTAAGATTGCGTAAATTTTGATATTTTTACTTTGTTTATAACGTAAGTAAATTTAGTTCACGTACAATACCCATATTTAGAAGAAGAAAAATTTGAACTCAAAAACATACAAATAAAAATACATTTTTAGGTCACTTTAACTTTAATGTGATGAAGAAATTGTAGGGTTGGTGAGGTATGGTCATTTTTTGATATGTGAGTCATGAGATGTGATGAATGTTGATGAAGATGAATTATGAGTTAATAAAATTGTAAAAAATATTATAAATATCAAATGACATTTTACTTTATTTTACAAATTTAAGGGGTGTGGGTAGTAATGTGAGGAGTGTGGATAGCAACATTGTTAAAATTAAAATGAAAGTTATTTCATTAAAAATCTAAAACTAATTAAATAATAAATAAAAATTGGTATCTTGTCTTCAACTCTAAAAACATAGCAATGTTCTCAACCCACGTATTCTAAGATCTAGATTCAAATTAAAGTCATTCATTTTCCCGTGATCATTCAACTCAGTGCTCTTCTAGTTCCCCAAGGAATGCGGTTGACTACTCAATCACAAAGGAGAAGTGTACAATCCAAGTTGTGAACAAAGTTAGTATTCCTACCAACAGTGCTCTAGTTTCATATCGCAATAAATGGTCCGAACATGAGGCAACTACTGCTGTTTCATGCCATTCATCTGCCGATTCTAATCAGCGCAGGTTTGACACTCAACGCGCGCAGGCTGCTCGACTTCAGTGCTCGGCTCCTACAACAACAGAGGTTTGAAGAGCTTCAGGTGTTCTTGGAGCCATTTGGGTTGGATGAATGATTATGGGAAATGAATAAGTTTGATTTGAATTTAGGTCTTCTAATATGTGGGTTGAGAACGAATACTGCTGTGGCTTTAGAGTTAAAGAAGATCAATTTTTTTTATTACATAATTAGTTTTGGATTTTTAATGAAATGAACTTAATTTTAAAATTAAATAATGTCCAATTATCATTAATGATAGAGTCGACGTGTTTAATATCATCAAATATATGTATCATCAATATTTTTTAATTAAAAAATATAAATAAGGTTATTTTAAAAAAAAATTAAAATTACAAAGATTTAAATAAACAAACAAAATTACGATAACTAAAATCAAAATGACATACATTTGTAACTAACGACCAAAGACATATATAAAAAATATTAAAGAAATAATGTGTTTTTTATATATGATTTATAAATATTCATAATGATAGATATTTGTCACTTGATTTTTTATATAACAATGATAAATTTTTGTCTCGTGATTTTTTATATTTATTACTGATAAAAATTTATGATATATTTTTTAAGTATTAATTATAAATATTTATCTAGCGTTATTTTAATATTTGTCTCATATCTTTTGTAACAATGATAGATAAGAAATGAAAAATATAAGTTTTTATAAGGATTAAAAACGAATTTTTGTAGGAACAAATAACTTATGTAATTTTAGATTAATGGCAAATATTTATCTTGTTCTTTTATGTATCAGTGAAAAATATTTATCTCTTTACTTTTTAATATTTATCGAACAAGCATTTGTTTGATATTTTTTATGCATGATATATAAATATTTATCAATGACATATATTTGTCATGTAATTTTTATATATTAATGACAAATCTTTGTCTTATTATTTTTTATATTTATCACTGATAAATATTTTTCTTACGCTGTTAAACATCATTTATAAATATCTATCCCGCAATATTTTAATATGTGTCCCATATATTTTGTATCAATGATAAAAAAAAAACGAAAAAAAAATTATAAAGACTACAAATGATAAAAAAATTTATAATTTAATATTTATAGGTTGTAGTATTATTTAATGCTTATTCAATAAGACAAATAGAGTTTTCATTTTTACAAATAAAATACTTGTTCCTTTGTACCTAAACAAAAGATACCGTTGTTAATATTTCTAATGGTTCCATACAATACAATACTTGTTGAATTAAAATACTTTTTGAAATAATTTTTTTTTTGAATTAGAGGAGTATTTTTTAGTCAATTAGAGAATCATTAGTTATATAAATGACACTTACATAACTATTATAATTATAAAATATAGTTTAAAATCTAAAATACGACAATTACTTCTGTATTCTTTTTTAATGATTCAATGATAAAATTAATTACGACAATAATATATTTCATGTTAATATTTATTTTTGTTAAATTGATAGTTTAGTATATGTCTAGTAAACGCATCATTAATTACATAAATGATATTGTCCTAATTTTTTTTTCTTTGTAAATTTGATTTATGTTATTTTTTTTGGAGATCACATTAATAAAAATCTGCTTTTGAAGTTTAATGTTATTTATTTTTATTTTTATTTTCTTATGAAAATTAGTATATTCTGTACAAGTTAAGTTTAAATGTTTTCTAAAATAGTAGATGTAGTTATTAGGAACAAAGAAATAAACATATTTGATAAAAAAGATGTTCCAGTGATATTTTTAAAAAAATAAATAATATAAATGTTTTTCTCGCACTTTATATCTTGGCCCCATACTAAATATCACATGTGACCTCGAGGGGCGCGCCACAGATGTATAAATGTCAATACATTACTCACAAATTTTAATATAAAGAAACTGCACATGATTTCGAGAGTCGTGTCACGAATGTATAAATGTTACGTTACTATCAAATTTTAACATATTAAGTGCAATTACACATGACCTCGGGGTGCACCACATATGTATAATAATATTAAGGAAATAATGTGTGTATATATATAGTTCGTGCGAATATGACAAAGCGGTAATAAACAAGAATTCAAAATTGCAAAAAAGATGGATGGAAAAATTAATGTATTTGAATAGAGAGAGTACTTTATTGTTCGGTTTGTCGGTGCTTAGTCTTTATTATTATTATTATATATAGTTATTATTATTGAAGTAGTTTGTGTTTATCAAATAATATATTAATATAGAGTGGTTTATAATAATGTTACCGCTCTTTAATCCCACCTTTGTATGTTATTTATTAATTTTCTTTTGTTATATTTATATATTATTCTAGGTAGAAAATTATAGCTAATGTAGTGGTCATCGTCAAATTTTATAATTTAGTGGAATATAATTAAATTTATATTAAAAATATATTATATATGATGTGAATTTTAAATTGTGGTTAAAAATGATTAAGTGTGACAAAACACAATATCTTGATAGTTACGGTAATAATGTATTTGTAAAGATTCTGATACTCAAATTAGTGGAAAATTAAATTGAATGAAATACAACAAAAATGACATATATATATTATTATTAAAAGAGAAAATTCTTTATATCATTAGAGGTTCAACAATCTAAAAATTCTTTTATATCATTAGAGAAAATTCTTTATATGATTGACAGTTAAGCTTATATGAACTTTTGTCCAATCTAAAAAAGAAAGTATCTTCCTTCCTCTTTAATACATAAATGTTTTCTTCTTCGAAATAAATTTTCAATAGAGATAGCAAGGGATATAATTAACATGCATATAGACCTACACAAGAAGAATATATGCCTACTAATCATCCCATCCAAAGGGGATATATCACCCATACAAGGTCAAAAGGCTTCTGTCGCGGCCTAAAATTTCGAGTGTTTTTCGAATTTAATGGAGTCGCCACCAAAATTTATTTTTAAATAGGGAAAATATTGAAAAACCCTTAAAAAATAAAAAAAATAAAAGAAAATGGTCTTTGAAACCAAGTTTTGAGTTCGGGAGTCGATTATGCGTAGGGAAGGTATTAGCACCCTACGACATCCGTTAAAAAACAGTTACCTATAATTAATTGTGCAAGATTAATTTTAACTTAAATATATTTTTTTTTATTATTAAATATGAATAATAATTATTACTATTTTTTAAAACATGATTTTGAAATAAATATGTACTTAACAAATAAAGGACAAAAAAAAGAAAATTTTATTTATGTGCTTTATTAAATATAGACTAAAATCAAACTAATAGTAATTGTTCTGCCTAGGCCTGATTGTAAAATCCTTTCAACTTTAAATTAACGAATACTAATTATTAAGGCTAAGCTGCCTATGCCTGCGGAACTAACTTTTCAAGACATCCTAGCCACACGTGTTTTCATTAGCTATATGTCCAAGCAGCTAGCTGTATTCCCAGCCAATCATGATTTCAAACCCATTCATTTCAAAAACAAAACAAACCAGCCTTAGCCTCATTTCAAAACAAACGTAAACATATCCAACAAAGCAAGCCTCATTTCAAAAAAAAAACTCAGTTTCAATAAATCAACCTAAACAAAATTTATTTTTAATCCTAAAATAAACTTCATATAATGTATCCTTTTATTTTAACAGTGAAATATAAATAAGGATAGATAATAGAACAACAAACATGAGAGTGATACACACCGAAAAGAAGAAGGCGGTAGCAGTGCGCGGTTGATGGTGGTTAGCGGCGATTATCGGCGGAAGTGAAGGTGACTTCTGTTTCTCTCCTTTTCTATTTTTTATATTTCTAAATATATATGATTTTAATGGTGGAGCTGAGTTGTTGTTCCTTCTACGTTAACTATTTTTTTTTTCAGAATCTCTCTTTAAAAAAATTTATCTTTTCCCTTCTTCTCTTTTTTTTCAAACCAAAACTCTCTTCTTTAGATGTGTTTCTTCCCCTAAAAATGTCTCTCTTCTTTGTAAAAAAAAAGGATGTATTTATAGAGTTTTTTTTATCTGTTTAGTTGTTTTCTTGGTTGTGTCTCTGTTTGAGTTTGAACTTTCTAGTTCTTTGTTTGATGTTTCGTTTTCTTTGCTCATCATCTGCATTTTTCTGCATCTCTGATGCCTTCATAGTTTTAACTTATTTGTTCTGATTTGTTCATTGTTGAGCTTTTATTTGTCTTTTAGTTTCTTTTTTTTAAACTCAAAAATTTGTCATTTAGTTCTGCATAATGTGTACAAATACTGACTTATTTATGTTTTTATGTTTCTCTAATTAGTTACAAAGCAAAGGTCAATTACACTGCATCTGAAACAGAAAGGCAGCAACAAAACAGAGCCAAACACTGCATCAGAAACAGAGAGGCAACAACAACAACAAAACAGAGCCAAAGGCTTAATTTAATTTGGTTTAAATCTTATTGTAATTTAATTTGATTTAATATTTATGGTTGCAATTTGATTGTAGTTGTAATTTAAAAATTATAACTTGATTTGGCATTGTAAATTAATGAGCCTACTTATTGTAAATATACTTACTTCCTTTTTGATTTATTTTTAATAAATTGGACAAAATTAGGATACTACACAAATTAGTGTTTTTCATTTGCAAATGCAATTCAACTAAGAAATCCTTTACATATATAAGAGGTTCAACAATGCTATATATTTGATTGAGAAGTGATTCAAAACTACTTTGTTGGTTTTCAAACGTTCATTTCATATTATAGGTATCCTTTCAGAACACGCATGGTCCTTTCTAGGGATGGGAATAGGCTAGGCCGTCCGACAGGGGCCTATGGCCTGGCCTACTTATGGCCTGGCCTGGCCTGACCTATTTAATAAAAAGACTAGACTCAGGCTATTTTTAAAGCCTATTTATTTAAATAGGTCAGGCTCAGGCTTATAAAGAAGCCTATTAGGCCTGACAGGCCGGCCTATATATATTTAATTATTTATTAATGTTATTTTTTATTATTATATTAATAATATTATTTCCTATTTTAAATTTTATCAATTAGACAATCACTCAGTAGTCATTCCATATTCGATAGCCATTCCATATTTGGTAGTCGTTCCATATTCGGTAGCCATTCAATTAGTCAATAACTCAGTAGTCCTTCCATATTTGTTTGAGAGGTAATAATTGGTACATTTGTTTCAAAAAAAAAAAATCTATTCTTTGAAACCAAGAATTATGTTTTAGGGTTTAAAGGATGTTTGTTTCAGATTTTTTTAAAATTATTTTGTTAGAAAAATTATTTTTTGTTTAATATATATAGATATGTACATTGATATTGGTATGTGGAGATCATTTAAATATTTTAATATGAATAAGGCTTTTAAATAGGCTTCCAGGCCAGGCCAGGCTTTTAAAAAGGCCAGACCAGGCCGAAAAAAAAGCCTATGATAGGCCGTAGGCCAGACTTAGGCCTAAAAAATTAATCGTAGGCCAGGCTCAGGCCTTGCAAAGCCTGGCCTGGCCTGGCCTATTCCCACCCCTAGTCCTTTCCAATCTTCTTTGCTTTTATGATTATTAGTTCTTAATTTGCTTATCCATTTCAACATTAACTTTTGTGGGTAATACCTTTCTTATTTAAATACATCTTAAAGTGGGAAGATGATAGAAGAAGTGTATTAATGGCAATAATTTGTTTTATCACTTGATATAATTACTCCTTACAAGTAGCCGTACGTGGCTATACCATAATTGGTCAACAATATGCAAACAACCATGACTTCCATTCAAATAATTAAATCTTTTGGACGGAATATTTTCATAAATGAAAATACTATTAGATCCTTTTAAACAAGGAACTCTCTATAAGGAAAGATGTGAATTAAATTGAATAAATGTAATCCAATTTATTCACGAGAAATCCTAAAGAAGGGAGAATGCATAGGAAAACAAATGTTCGCTGATTATTATATCTGTTTGCATCAATTACAAAAATAAAATAAAAATTGAGAAATAGACGCTTTTAAATAACTGAAAATAAGGGGAGAGATTCATGAACAGGAGAATAATTCAGTAACTAAAGATAATAAGAAATTAAAAGAACATAAATATATTATTTCTTCATTTATTTTTTCTTGTTATCGGTACATGTTTTTATTACTTTTCCCCTATTTCTTCTCCATCTGGTTGCAATGTTTTGGTTGGGTCCATACAAAGTCAGTCCAATATTCATTTACATACAATATTTTTTTCTTATACACATGTATGTAACTTAAATGTTTGCAACTTTCAATAAAATAAATCATAAATAAAAATTGAAATAGATTTATAGATTAACTAATTAATAAATTGAAATTTAATATAAGAAAGGAACTTTGGATGATTGACAAATGTCAAACTTGTAAGTTTATAGTATTATAATGTATAGATGTGTAATATTTAATAATTTTCTTTGCTTGTAATATTTAATAATTTTCTTTGCTCGTAATATTTAATAACTAATATAAGAGTATGTTTGATTTCGTATTATGATTGATAAAATCTATAATATTTAATAACTAATATAAGTATATGTTTGGTTTTTTTTACTATGATTGACAAAATCACGACGAGTCAATATAATTTTTGCAAAAGTTAAATTTTGTAATTTTTGAAAAATCAAAATTCTTTAAATTTTGTAGCTTTAGAAAAATTAATATTGTTTATGTGATTTTTTCAATCGTATCGTGAAATCAAACATGCACTAAAAGTTTTTTGGTTAAAAATTTAATATCAAAGTTTAAGAATCTATCTATCTAAATATATTTAAATGTTTGAGGAAAAACATTTTTATATCATCAAAATTCAAAAAATACATACAAATTAAACTCAACTATACTTTGACAATTGTAAAAAAAGCATGTTAACTTCTTTTATCACTTTATGAAATATGTGTATTACTTTTATGTCTTACTAAACACTCAACATACAATAGCTTTTTTTTTTGTTAAATAGTTCCTCCAAAATAAAATATAATTGTAAATAGTAGTTGAAAAGTGATATATATTGACTAAATTCTTGATTAGATACATAAACCTTTCAACTATTATATTTGTCTATATTTTATTTCAGAGGTAGTCCATATTTAAAGGACACAATCTAATGTGGATTCAAATCCTAATACCAAGTGGACTCTTCTCTTCTAACTCATCTAAACTTTTCCTTCTCTTCTAACTCATCTAAACTTTTCCTTTATCAAGAAAGATATTTACCAAAGAAAAACCAAAACTTGTTTCAAGTGGTACCAAGAAATGGGGAAATCTTATATCACCCTACACTTTCATTTTTCTAAAACAAATGAGACAACGTGAGTAGACATGCTTTTAAGTAAAACAAAGTAAAAAAATTGTGTAAAGCTTTTAATAAATTAAATTGGAATATCATTAATCTACAGTCGAATGGCATTAGCTACAAGCCCAAATTCTTATTCTATAAACCATCCGTCATCTCAGCTTACAACAGAAATGAACAAAGCTTACAACAGAAATGAACAAAGTCCCTTAATGATACATACAATTGGACAGTAAATAATTTTCTAACCAATCAAATATTATGACAAATTTCAATCTAACTTTGAACTGGTTTTTCCTTGATATTGGCATGCTTTTAGATACCTCTTTTTTTTATACACACCCTTTCATGGCTGCTTCTATTCTGCCATTATATTATTCTCAGATGAAAGTGATGGGATACTCTGTTCATATCTGAAAAAATTGCTCGGATCAATTGCACTCTTTACCTCAACAAGCCTATCAAAGTTTCTTTTGAAATACTTGTTACCCCAAATACTAGCTTCTTCATAACTAACATTCCCACCTCCATTCACACCTATATCAACATCTCTGTAGTTTAGATATGAACTTCTAGGTGAGTTTGAAACATAAGGTGTCATATAATCATAGAGCTTTCGAATCTTATCTAAATATTGATCGGCAACATCGTTACTTTCCTCTTTCCAACTCACTGAGTACTGAATTTTATATATGTTACCAGCTCTATGTGGGAATGGTGTTTCCTCCTCAGAAATCTCACTCATTTTCCCACCATAAGGATTGAATGTCAATGAAACCTTTCCCAATTCCACCATCTTCTTCCATATACCATCAAGCCCAATTTTTGAAATCGGCCCCTGCACATAATCTGATTTCCTCTTCAAAAACTTCTCCTGTGATGAATGTCTTTCAAGCAATACATCAGTCAAGGTCCCAACCGGATAGTTATACCAAAACAACACTGAATCAATCCAACTCATTTCAATACACTGTTCACCAACCAAACCCAATTCAGGAAACCTCTCAGTCATTACATCAAGCAGTTCATTTGCATCTCCAAGAAACAAAGCATTGAACTTAGCCTTTATTGTTTTCTCACCGTTTCTCTTAGCAGGACTAATAACAACTCTAATAAACAAACCATCATGTATCTTATCAGCAACATATTGCCACTGATGAACAACATCACTAGCACCTTGTTCCAATGTTTTTTCAACTCTAAAAACAGTCACAATTTCAGGCACAGGAACCAAGCTAATCTTCCAAGAAACAATAACACCAAAACTAGCACCACCACCACCTCTAATAGCCCAAAAAAGATCTTCCCCCATTGAATTTCTATCAAGCACTCTTCCATCAACATCAACAATTTTAGCATCAATAACATTATCAATAGATAACCCAAATTTTCTCATCATGTTACCATAACCTCCCCCACTGAAATGTCCACCAACACCAACAGTAGGACAAACCCCAGCTGGAAAACCATGAACTTTACTCTTCTCAGCAATCCTATAATAAAGTTCACCAACTGTTGCACCTGATTCAACCCACAAAGTTTCATCTTTTAAGTTGAAAACAATTGATCTGAGCAAAAATATGTCAAGAACAATGAACGGGTTTTGTGATACATATGAAAGACCATCATAGTCATGACCACCACTTCTAATTCTGATTTCAAGATCAAATTTTTTGCAGCATAAGATTGATGATTGGATGTGGGAGACATGAGTGGGGACCACAATGAAAAGTGGTTTTGGAGTAGTGGATGAGTTGAATCTAAGGTTTCTTATGTAGGATTGTAAGATGGGTGAATATGAAGGGGTGTTGGGAAAATAGGTTACTTCAGAGATTGGATGAGAAGGTTCTGAATAGAGAGAAAGACATTGAAGAAGGGTATTTTTGGTATTATAATAGTTATTGTCTTGGATAGAATATGAGGAAGACATTGTTATTATTAATAGAATGTGGAATATAAAGAATGGAAGAAGGGATGATAGAATTGTAATCATCTCAGAGAAGAGAAGAGAAGAGAAGAGAGTTGTTGAGAAAGAAGGGGAAATCTTGCTGTTAATTATTTCAAGCTTAATGTGAAAGCAAGAATTTCAATCATATCTTCTCTTTCAGCTTAGTCGTTGTAGGTTTAGGTTCATTTAAATCTCTAATTGAGCAGGAGAAAATATCTAACATATCAAATCACAATTTTATTTATAAAAAAAGTACAATCATCGATATTAACCGTTTTATCCGGAAAGCAACCCTATATTACGCGTACTTTGTTTTTATATCTTATTTTTGTTCAAAAGTTTTTATTATATTTTATATTAAAATTTATATATTAAATTTTTTATTTTATGTTAAACAGGTTGCAATCACTTGAAGATAATTTTTAATAAATAAATAAATTATATTATATTAATAAAATCAATCAAAATGTATTTAATAGAAGAAATAAATATTAAATTTAATGTGGTTGAATTGATTTAAAATAATTCTCTTATTCTAACAATGACAACTTAACAATTTTATTTTTTTTGTTAACAACTCTCCTTATAAAAATAAAAAAACAAAAATAAGAAAGAATTGTTAAAATAATATAGAACTGTTTGAGGTTGCAATCACTTGAAGATAATTTTTAATAAATAAATAAATTATATTATATTAATAAAATCAATCAAAATGTATTTAATAGAAGAAATAAATATTAAATTTAATGTGGTTGAATTGATTTAAAATAATTCTCTTATTCTAACAATGACAACTTAACAATTTTATTTTTTTTGTTAACAACTCTCCTTATAAAAATAAAAAAACAAAAATAAGAAAGAATTGTTAAAATAATATAGAACTGTTTATTTTGGCACATCTATTCAACTGCATAAATTTTAATATATGTTTTTTTTTCATTAAATACATTTTGTTTAATTTTACTGATATAATTTTTTTAAAAGTTTTTTTCAATTTTTTATTTATTAAATTAATAATTAATTATTTGTTGTAAAATAATTAAATAATAATGGATAGAAAAAAATACTTCACATGGAACATTCTGCTTTGCGACCTCTAAAAAAATAAAAAATTAAAATAAAATATTTTAATATATAAGTTTTAATATAGAGTATAAGAGAAAATTTTGAATAAAAAATATTTCTATATTGAATGAAATTATAGAAACTGCTTTTTTTATAAAGAAAATTTTATGTGAATTGAGTTTGAGAGGTTTCTATTAGATCTCTTATTGAAAAGATCATCACATTAGCGATGAAAATTTCTTACCAAATATTAATTTCTTTAATATATTTGTTGAAGTGATGCATATTATATATACATGATTTACAACTTCTTCAATATATTGATACAGGAACCGAATTAGAGATATCTCAAACAAAAATTATAGTATATCCTATCATTTATAAAATTACATTAATTTTGTATATTAACTATTTAAAAAAAATTATATTTACGTTTACTTCTGAAATAATACTCAGTTCAATAGACGTTATCACTGAATAATTGAATTTTGATATTAGTGTTTTGTGAATATAAAAACTTAATTTTTAGATTCCAACATTAAAAAAAAAAAAATTATTCGGGTCATGCATACGTAAATGTCATTTATACAAATGCATTAATAACAATAAGACTAGAATATAAACTTCGTATCTTGTAAAAAATAAAAGATCTAGACGCCACGTATGATCTTGTATAATTATTTCAGTATGTTATAGAAAAACAGCAAAACAAATATAGTCCTATATATAATTTAAGATTGTGATACATTGCCAAAGGATCATGGTTGCCCTATAGGCTAACACAAGAAGCACCATATATCATCTCTTATGCTTCCTTGATTGGTTGATGCAAAAACACGATCCCTGGAGGATGGATCTGAACTTGATACTCATTTTGATGAGAGCAATTACTATAGGCTGAAGCTGTAGACTACCTTACAATGGTGCTGCTCACTTGAGAGTTGTAGCACTAATTAGGGCCTTTTGTAGGTGAGTCGGAAAGTAGAGGAAAAGGATCTTCCCTAGCATATACCTAGCTAAGGTTCTTTGCACACAGCCACACACCGTGTGTGTTTGCTTTTATAAAAGTAATTCAGTGTCACACCATTTATAGAATCTTCATTGACATTATAATTTTTAATCTCTATTTATTTTTTGAATAGATACATTAAACATATTTAATTTAGATTTAGATTCCGTGCCACCACAATTACACACCATCGTCCAGTTGGCACATTGAGAATGTGTTCAATCAAGATCAAATATACATAAATAAAGTTTATATTTTATTTTTTAAAAGATAAAAGTTACCGGCTTTAATTTTAGTGAATTCTTTTAAAGAAGAAATAATGTTCATAGATAGTATTGAAAAAAAAATAAAAGTAACTTAAAGATGGTACTTAATTACTATATAACAAGAGTGAAATAGATTAAAAAATTATTATTTTATAGTGATGACACGTCATCATATAAGATAATTAAAGTTGAAAATTGAAATTAAAACTTCTTTTCTTGCATTTTTCATAACTGACAAAGAACTTAAAATATAAAGTGAGCATTTTATAATATCAAGATAAAAAGTAAGCTAAATTACATTTGTGGTCCTTTAACTTAATCTCAGGTAACGTTTTAGTCTTTTATTTTTTTGTTTTTCCAACTTGGTCCTTTATTTTAATTTTAAGTGACAATTTGATATTTTATGTTTTAAAATTTCAACAATGTTATTCTTTTTTATACAAAAATTCAAAAAAAAAATCAATCAAAACTCATAAAATTAATTCTTCAATATAATACAAATTGCATCAAATTTGTAACGCAAATCTTCAAATAAACTCATATTTTCATACTTTATTTGATATTGTTAGGAATAAAGGACTAAATCGGGAAAAAAAAAAGATAAAGGACTAAAACGTTACCTGAGATTAAGTTAAATGACCACAAATGTAATTTAGCCTAAAAAGTATAAATCACCCTATCTTTTATTATGACCTTTCCAGGTCCAAGAAAATTCTATTTGTTTCCCTCGGACACGTGAGGATCAACTCTAGTCTTCACTTTTGTCGATCTATTGTAATTGTTCTTGAAGTACTTAACACCCCAAATGCTAGCTTGTGTAGCCTTTGATGTTATTAACCCCAATATCAAGGTATAATTAACATAAACAACTCTCGGGGACTTTGAAACAAAAGGTCCATACAGCTATAATATTTTCTATTTAAAAATAAAAACTATGAAGTTTTCTAATCCAATTTACATGCTGTTGTTCCATCTCCAGATTTCCTTCTTAATGCCAATGTCTTGTGTATTGAATTTGATACAAGTTTCCATATCTATGAGGAAAATAAATTTTTATTCTGAAATACTATTCCTTATGCCACCATAAGGAAAAAGTACCACCATTACATTTTTAGCCTCATCTTCATCAAACATAGCCCATATACCTTCTACATTCAATTTCAGGAATTGGATTTCTCACGAAATCAGATTTTGCTTTGAAAATATCCTTTTTAGTTAGTGTTCTATTGAGCAAAACTTCAAGTGGTTGACCAATTGGATATATACTAATATAAAGAACTTATTCAATACAATCTTCTTTAATCAAACCAAGCTCAAGAAACTTTTCTTGCATCGAGGATGAGGGTTTATCTACACCTCCAAAAAAACAAGGATTGAAATAAAACTTGTATTGTTATTGACTTTGACTCACTTTCTCATTAACCAATTTAATGTATTAAATTGCATAGAATAAACGATTAAGAGTATATTTGTTACGGATGATTAAGAAAAAGTAATTTTAGTATTTAATAATTCAAAAATTATTTATTAATTTATTTTTGAAAAAATAAAAGGTATTTTATGTTTGTTAATCGTAATAAAAACATTACAATTGATTGGGCCTTAGACTTCCCAAAGACAAGAAAATAATTACAATCCATGAACTCTGTTTGGGTTGGACATTAATTGGGCCCCATAGAACTGGAAGAAAAAGGAAGAAGGTCACTCAAGGAAATTTTACCTGGTATTTCCATATTAGATTTCTACTCCTATAAATGAATTGGTATATTTACCTCCATATAAAGGCTTGCGATTTTCAACTTTATGTACCGGAACTTTTTTTAAAGATTTTAGGTACACATTCTTTTTATCGAAAATCTTAGTAATTTAATGTGTTTTGCAAATAAAATAAATAAAAATTTAAATTATTTATTTCTTAATGACAACGAAAATAGATATAATCATATTTGCATTTGTAGATATTCGTGTCTGATAATAAATTAGTGATATTGATATGTTTTAATGTTTTTATTTATGTATTAATAGTTTTATGATTGGATTTTGTTATATATTTTATTTATGTGTTAATGGATTAATATTCTTATGTGATACTATTTTTTTTTTTGACAAAATGGGAAGAAAATTACACATAATGCAAAAAAAAAAAAAATCAATTTTTGTACGTAAATAATTTTTTTTATTTAAAAGATTATATATATGCAATTTTTTAAACAATCTTGATTATAATTAATAGATTATTAATTTTATTTTTTTGTAAGAAAAAATATAATGATTACAAAATTTCATTAATTTTATAATTCGTGTAGGCTAACAATGAAATTATGGAACAGCAATAGAGAAGAAAAAGGGTAAAAAGAAAGGGAGTCTCAAAAGAAAGGGAGGGAGATGTTGGCAAGATGAAAAAAGTTATATTTTTTGTTTTTATTTTACTTTTTATGCTAAATAATATAATGAAAATTCATGTAAATAGGTATTTAAAAATGGATCAGATTAATAAAATAATGATTTTTTAGATTTACTAATAATAATTGCAAAATGTTTATCAAATATATTATTACTTATTTTTTTTAATTATTTTTAATTAATAAGACAAAATTGAACTACTATAATTGTCCTTATTTAATTATATTTTACTATAAAATATAAACAAAAATAATATTTTTTATATTATGGTACATAGGTAAATATAAGTATATTTTGTCTATAGATAAATTGTAAAATTAGATTAATTCTTAATAAAAGAGCGAGGTAATGTAAAAACAATAATATTTCAAACATATGAAATTTCAATGGGGGAAAGAATGTAATGTTTGTTTCAATTTCTTTTAGTTTATTTGATGTGTAATAAAAAACTAAACAAATAATCAATAAAGATAAAAAATGATGATAGACAAGATTGAAAAAATGATAGTTGATTTTAGAATTGGTTACCAATGAATAGATTGACGTCTCCAGGATTACTGGTATGTAGATAACAAAAAAAGATATATATATATATATATATATAATAACTGCAAACTTTAAACACATGTAATGAATAATGTAATACAAGGTTAAGGTTGTTGAATAAAAATAAAATATGAATATAACATATGCATTTTCATGTGTTATGCATGTACATAATAAGGTTGCACAAGGTTGTTCAGTATAGGTTAGTGCAAATGAAAATATAAATGTAAGATGATTAATTTATGTGTGTCATGTATTATAGATAATTTTTTGTTCATTTCGTTAGTTTCTTATGTTGAAACAAAGTCAATTGTTTAATATGATTACTCTTCATTTTTCTATATATCTTAATAATTTATTGGGTTTATATATGTTTTTCATGCATTAAAATATAATTTTTATTTTCACACATGTAACGCCTAATTTTTTAATATGAATGAAACAAAAATATACACAATGCAAATGAAACTGAAACTTTTAATTCATAAATATCTAAATACTTACAAATTTAAAACAACTTTCAAGTGAGACTTAATTAAACTATGACTTTAATCTAGACTCAAGACGTGATCCGATTCTGACTCATGACATTGAAAGACTAGTGGGCAAATCCGAATACTCCTCAAACTTTCAATGTTTACATGTTACCTGGAAAACATCATCCTCAACATAGTGAACATAAATCTCAGTAAAATAGATTTAATGAAAACAATTATTGATGTTTTCCAGCCATGTCGGTGTGCTAAGCATGAAAAATCCTCTCGATAAACTATACTTCAAATTAATATAATACTATTTATTCGTAAACTATATTCAAATACCTCTTCTACCTCTAGCCTCAAATCTTTCAAACACTTTAAGCCACTAGACATGAGTAATTTAATGACTTAAACACAATATATCAAGTAAGTCATAAAGACTACATTGGTTTCACCCAATGTCCTCTACTTAAATAACCTCTTTTGGTAAGATTGAACATAATTAAGTCCGTAAGTGGTGCCTCACTTACCCTCGCTTACCCCTTGCTTCGGTCGTATATAGACGGAGAGTTCATCTAGCTAGAATGAACCCTATGTATATATCTAATCATAACATATAAGTAATCTCCATTCACATCATAAAACATGCGTTTAACATATCAAACTTCCAGAAAAAAGTGTTATATTTAAGCTTCCAAATGCAATTGGTTCCACTCAAAAATGAATTTCCTAGCTTAAGATATAGATATTTCAAGATGACTAATGCACATAAACTCATAATACAAAACAGTCTACTTCATAAAATCACGAAAATTTATAAATTTAATACAAACCTATAAAAGTTTACAATAACAACGTAATAGGAATAAGCTTTCCAGTCCAATTGATTTCACTCAAAACCGATTCCTATTGCTTCTGTTATACTCATCTTAACTTAGTTACGTCATAATCTTTTTCTGCACAAACACAATAACTTTGGTAATTTAATTAAAATATCAAACGATATCCGATTTGAATAAAGGATAACATTTTGGAAAGCCTAAGATGTCTAGTTTATAAATATAATATTTATTATGTGTATTAGACATTCAATTAGTACAGTTTAATAAAATAAAGTATACATATACAAAAACATAACAATAGTTTATTTTCCAACTTATAACTCAATTTTACCTACCAATTCTCAATGAAAAATTGGTGAAACCAGTGCCTATTTCGTAGGTAATTAAGTCTATTTTCCAATGGGATAGAAATCAGCTCAAAACACTATCTATGGAGAAAATTATAAACAAAATACCAAAGATATACCTATACGGGTTCGAAGACAACAGCATACTATTTTCACTTCAAACTTTATATTTTCAAGTTAATATGATCAACTAAGTAAAATACATTCAAAATTCAGCATAAAATCAAGTAATTACCAATATTAAACAGTCATCACCTCATCACAAACCCAACCACAACACTCAACAACAATAATAAAACAACAACTCTTCATAGTAATTAATACAAACACCTAACATGCATTATTAATAATCAATTATACAAAATTAAATAAGATTATCTCAATATTCAAACATGCAAAACATGATCTCTAAGCACACCTAATAGAGGTTTTAAGAGGGTTTTCTATGTTACCTTAACTTGTAGATGTGGGAGAGTTGTGTCTTTTCCTAAGGTTGAGTTTTAATTCCACCTCATTTGACTTCCATCTTCAATCTTCTTTGTGTTTCTTCAAGAATGAAACCTAATACTCTTTATTTCTATCTTACTCTCCTCATTTGTATTCAATATTGTTGTAAGAAGAATATATTGAAAAGGAATGATGTGGGTTGGCTTGGAGGTAGACCATGCAAATGAAGAATTGTGGTGTTTTCTCTCTTCTTTTACATTATGTCATCCCCCCTCTTTCTTCCTTTCATTCATTTTTTTTTTTCTATGGGTTTTTAAGCAAGGGGAATGGATGAGAATTGTCAATTATGCCCCTCCAAATCCTTACAAATGACAAATTTTATTTTGACTACAAAATGAGCTACTAGAAGATGAATTTGAGATTTCTATTGGGGTTATTTCTAATTTATTCCCTAACTATAACAAATACATTAATATGAACTTTCTAAATTAAACTTCACTTGAATGACTAACAATCATTTTTTTTTAAATAAGATTTAAGAAATTTATATAAATATATGAATTACGACAATAAAATATAAATAATAGAATTATTAGTATAAATAAAAATAAATAGAATATACAATTTGTGAGGTGTTACAACACATTTCAATTTCCAACATCATTATCAAAATACATTTTGAAATGCTAAAACAAAATATATTACTTAGTGCAATACATAGATAGAATATCAATAAGTCACATTTGAAAAATGTAAAACAAATACATTAGCAATATGATACGAATCATCATATATGAGATGTCAATGGAATGTTTGTATTTAGCTTTACTTTGAAAACGTCAAACACTCTTGTAATTCAATCTCCCATAATAAAGAATGTTCGGTCTCAACTTTGTAAACTTCGAATTTTTGTATATTATTATTATTATTATTATTATTATTATTATTATTATTATTATTATTATTATTATTATTATTATTATTATTATTATTATTATTATTATTATTATTATTATTATATCCATAAGCTCTTTCAAGTTTATAGTCTATTATGATGCTATTATTTTTGTAAAGCTAGAGCCCATTTCTCAACCATGTCTATTTCAGTAAACTTTTTCAAAAATATTTTTTAATATAATCAATGTTTTATACAATTAAATAAAAATAAAAATAAAAATATTGATCTATTAACATATATTTAAACTGTGAGACTTTATTGAATTGATTATATATTAAAGAGACAGATAAACTGCAAAATTAAAATTTAATTAGAATACTTTTACATCCAATTCTTTCATATAATAATTATATTTGGTATGATGATGAATATTCTTAGATCCTGATTGAGAATTTAATACTAAATTTATTCTACAATTTAAAAATTTACTTTAAAATTAAAAATTTAAGTTTTATAAATTTTAATTAAAAAATAATAAATATAACATAAAAAAAAATGTGAGATTATATTATATTCTCAAACTTTAATATATTAAACGCATTAATGTATAAATATCTGTTCGTGGATGAAACATGTTATGTCTCAAAGTTTAATATATTAGAACATCTCCAGAGATAAATTTTACGTTATTACAGTTGGCGGACGAATATATTTACGTACGGTACTGTTGTAGATGTTCTAAAGGTGACGGAAGTATAATTTAGTCTTACAACACACTACACTTGTCTCGTCTACTCTTACAACACTTGTAACTGCAATTTGTACCCACATCATAAACAAAAATCGACTAAACGTGGAACTACACTTTGTTCCATTGACTCTTAAAACACTTGAACTTTAAAACACTTGGAACTGCACTGTGCATGATGTCAGAGAAAACTCGAGTATAAGCCCAAAGTTATCCCCAGTTGGAACTGCACTCTGTCCAAAGAAAATCGATATAACCCACGTTGTTCCGAGTCGGTGGAGATAAATCATGGAGGAAACTCATTAATTGTCCGAGTCGGTGAAGATAAATTGTCGAGCATAAGGTGGATAAAATTACATGTCGAGCACTATATATATATATATATAGTTCTGTCACTAATGATATCCACTAGTTCAAGAAACATATATATCATAAAAACTAAAAAAAGTTAATTAAGTGTCTTTGACAGAAAAATGGCTTCGGTAGTGAACGAGACAAGCGACTCAGAATCGCATAAAGGATGGATGTCGTTGTCAACTATATCAACTCCACCTCTTCAGTTAGTAGCCATAATTGGCATAGTGATGTTCTTATTGTGGACTTCATCTTATGTGAATATGCAGACAACAAGTACCACCATAAACTTTTTCCTTTTGTTTTTGAGTCTTGTCATTACCCTCATTGCTCAATTTGCACGCTACGTGGCTCCGACTTCGAATGTGATAACTTTGGAAGGTGGAGACGGGGGACAATCCACTTGGGGATCGGTTGCTTTGCTTATGTTGCTTCTTGTTTACATATCAAATCGACTTCATCCTATATTTGTTATTGCAATAGTTTTTTTATATATGTATATATTATCAGTGTAAGGAATATCTTTCCTTTATAATAAACTATAAATATAAATAGTATTTAGAAATTGATAATTAATCTATATTTTCTATTAGATACCTCAACTTTTTAAATACTCTTTTCTTTATTTACATGTGAGAATGGAGGAAGTACTTTATCGTTTGGTTTGTGGGTAGTTAGTCTTTATTGTTATTATATATAGTTGTTATCATTCAATAGTAGTTTGTTTTTATCAAATAATATATTAATATAGAGTGGTTTATAATAATGTTACCGTTCGTTAATTTCAACTTTGTATGTTATTTCATTAATTTTCTTTTATTATATTTAAAAATCTTGTATATTCTCTAATTTTATACTTTAATCGAATTTAATTAATTATGAAATTTCTTTTATCATACTTGTATATTTTTTCAGATAGAAAATCTTGTATATTGTCTAATTTTATAATTTAATCGAATTTAATTAAATCTATAGAATTTTGAACTGTATTGAAAGTGATGAAGTGTGATAAAACACAACAACTTAATGTTTACACGGGAGTAGTATACCAATAAACATTTAAATGTTTAAGTTAGTGAAAGATTAAGATGTGGTGTACTGACAAACATTTAAATGTTTAAGTTAAACATTTAAATGTTTAAGTTAGTGAAAGATTAAGATGAATGAAGGACAACAAAAGTGATATATTTTACTATTAAAAGAATAAATTGTTTATATTAGGAACCACTTAGAGAAATGCAAGAAAGTCTGCTGAAAATGTTAGTATTACATTTCTCTAAGTGGTTCATTTGATTGAGAAAGTGATTCAAAACTAACTTGTTGATTTTCAATCATTCATTTCATATTATAGATATCCTTTGATGACCAAAAATAATCTTACTAGAGCTTCACAAAACAGGCATAGTTCTTTCTAATCTTCTTTGTTCTATGCCATTATTAGCTCTTAGTTTGCTTATCCATTTCTACATTAACCTTTGTAAATAATACTTTTCTTATTTAAATACATCTTAAAGTGGGGAGATGATTAAGAAGTGTATTAATGGCAATCGTTTGTTTCATCACTTGATATAGTTACTCCTTACAAGTAGACCGTACTTGGCTATACCATGATTGGTCTACGCTATGCAACCAACCATGACTTCCATTCAAATAATGCAATCTTTTGGACTGAATATTTTCATCAATGGAAATACTATTAGATCCTTTTAAACAAGAAATTCTCTATAAGGAAATAATTAGAAAGTAATACTCGTATCATTTGGCGAAATCCACATTAATTTGAGTTTCATCCAAAAGTAATGTGTTAAAAAAACTGTTATAGAGTGTCATTATTAGTAAAATTCTTCAAAATAGAAAGTCCAGCATAAAAAATAACAATTCAATACAATTTGATCAATGAGAAACTCCTTCAATATGAAGGACGAGATACTTTTGATTTTGAAGCAACAATTTCTCTATTTTAACAGGATATATGTGTGGAAAAACACCTAAATAAACCAAACTAATTGTAAACGGAGACATCAAACAAAATTTAGATTTTTAACATATTTCACATTTGCATGATAATTTTGAAACCATAATCCCATACATTACAAAAGCATTTTTGAGTTTCCTACTCAAAGACTGCAACTTTCTTGACAGCAATCAAATTCAACTACACTCACATAGAGTAAATTGTTTCATATGATAAAATCCTAAATCTAGGTATATACATATAGCAATCAACTAAGATAGAGCCCTTTTCAATCTCCAGCAAAGGTTTAGTGAGACTTTATACGAATATCCAGTTTGAGTTGTCCAAAACCAAAATAGTCAGAAGGAATCAAAAGGAACCCAGTTCTGGGAGCACCACCATTATTGTCTTGAATGGTCTTGGTAGAAGATTGCAAGATTAAAGTGCTTCCTTGAGACCTAGCCAAAACATCATAATGAAAACCAGCCATTGCTTTGGGGCCAAGGCAGCTAATATGGACCATATTTCCCAAATCCACAAGGTTATTGTGAACAATAAATAGTCTAGCATCATTTTGATCTAGAAGAACAATTTCTTTTTGTCCAGTATTTAAGACGACAGATATAAATTTGTCATATGTAAATTGTACTCCAAAGCCTACATGCCTATGGCTGAAATGGAGGGCTAACTCCTTGGATGAGGCGAGAAAGCCACAACCTGTGTGTGGACATTTACATGGTATATATGTGCATTCCTTCTCGTGGCTACTTTTCATACTGCAACTAAACATCTCTTTACAGCCATATTTTGCACACGGGCATGATATTTTAATAGATTCCAGCAACTTCTCCATAGCCCGACAACGGTTGTATCCAATGGGCATTAAGCACATGGGACACTTGTTCCTAAGTTGGGAACAGCAATTAGAACAAGCAATATGCCCATTCTCACACTGAATTTTCATTTAATCACAAAGAAAGTTATCAAATCAGATATTTCATTACATGGAACCACAAACAAAATAATTAAAAAGCACATTTGAAAAGCTTTGACGTTGTAGTACACAGATAGACAAATAGTCAAATTGAGTTCCTTCCTTTTCTTTTGAAGGGGAAAGGGGATTAGTTCCCCTTCTCTTGTTGGTTACCTTTAAATTACATTATGTACATAAAATAATTTCAATGAACTTTGACATACTAATCAGAATATGAATGTGAAGTCACTATGATAATATGATATTGATAGCATTGTGGTTCAAAAGGCAACATGCCAACATCAATTCAAAGATTAAAGCAAACAACAAACCATGTGATCAACAACTTTGAGCACAAGAAATGCATAAATTAGAAATTTTAGTAAGTTTTGAAGGTAAAACTCATCTTCACAACAAATTCATCTACGGTCACACATCAATAAAAACAGCTTATGCATAAGAAACATCTAGCAATTAAGATTGTTTTCATTTAGATGTTCTCAAGTCTTTGAGAGTTCATCGTAAAACATCATCTATATGATTATGAGACCCTAAGCCATTTTACCTCTAGACTCTAGCCCCCATGACAGAGTCAATTATGTTTTTTGGTTAAATTGAAGGTGCAAGACTGCCATAGAAATTCATTCAATTGGAATAATGAAGACTACAGACTATTATTCAACAAACTCTATGCATCTATACATATTGAATATTGTAGATGCAGGTAAATAAGTTTTTTTTTTAAATGGAGCTAAGACATAGTATTATGTAGTTGGGACCTTTAGAATTAGAACTCAAAAAATAGTATCAGATCTATGTAGCAGTTGATTTTAAATTCATAAATTATAACATTGCCATAATCAGGAAAAATTAAATGAGCAAATACACCAGCTTAATTGGAATTTCAGATTCAAAACAGAAAAAGGATAAATCTAATCAAATCTAAAGCAAATATAATTCTATTACTTCCTTGAATTTTAAGTTCTTTCTCAAATTAATGTCAATATGTCATCCAATAAAAATGTACATCCTTCCTTAGTTATAAGAAAGTAAATTCAATGCATCACCTTCAAATCCTTAGTTCTAACACTCCATAAACAGAACTTTGCATTATGTGTTTATATTCTTCAAAGTTTTCCCTTTTGAATCCTCAAAATACAATAAGAAGAGAAAGTACGAATGTACAATTTCTCCATTCCTTTTCAAAAGGGAACTTCTTCACCTACATCATAACCAATGAAGCACGGATACTGACACATCGACACTGGTACTAGTTTAATAAAATGAATTAATTGAATGTAATTAAAATGTCGGTGTTGAGCCGATGTCGGACACTGACACGTGTTGGACACCAACACCAGAACACGATCACAGGTGTTGGTGCTACAGAGATCATAACTCAAACTAGAATTACCAAACCTAAATCCCTACAGCTAAAAATCACTTTTTTTAATTTCCAAAATTCAAAAAGCACTTCAACTCAGATCCCACAAGGTGAGAGAATCCCAACTGAATTTTCAAGCTTCTTAATCTAAACTTACAACAGTCCTTTCCCATAATTAAATATCAGTTAAAAATGACAAAAATTCATACACAAATAAACAATCACGAGAAAAACAAAAAAGCAAAATTTATATATAAAACAGAGTAAAAGGTGACATGAAATTGAAAGGGGAAAGTAACCTGAAAAATAGGAATTGTTAATGGTTCAGAGCAAATGAAGCAATCGAGAACATCAGGGTCGGAAATGATGGCAGATACGTTCTTACCAACGTCGTAACCGTTGGATCCAGAGGTTAGTTCATTTCCTTCGTTTTCTACGGTTCCGATCGGAGGGGTTTCCATTTCGAACCCTTCTTGTGGTTGTCGGTTTTCTTGTTGTTCTCCTTCTACTGCTGCTGCTGTTGTTTCTTCTTCTTCGCCGTCGTCTACCCTTCGTCGCTTGTTGTTTGGGTTGCTAGGACCTTCCCCGTCGTCGGAGCCACCGACCGAGAAAGTCACCATCTCTGTTTTGTTGCTCTCAATTATCAAATTTTCATTTATACAGCAATACTGTTCATGGTTTTATCCAGAATAAAGTGCTCCTGGTTTTAATGATGCCATAAATATACCCTATATATTGATGACAAAAATAAAATCAGTAAATATCGGTCAAATTATTTTCTCATCAATTCGCTCTATCCAAATGTAAATTTATTGTTGGAGACCGTTTAGGACACTAAATTCAACTTCAGTTACTAATTTAATTACAAAATATTTTGTTCGTAAAATTTATCAAAGTCTAATTTTTTTATTTATAAAAGTCATTTATAATTTGATCGATAAAAATTGATGTATTTGATATATAATAATATCTATCTAAAAAAATATGAGAGAATAATTGATAAAAAAATTATAAAAATAACTATAATAATTATAAAATAAATTAAATTTTTCAACTTAAATTCTAATTATGTGAGTTATAAAATTTATCTAGAGATATAAAAATCAAACCAAATGATCCTATAATCTAAAAAATTTATTCAAAACTTGACTTCAAGTTGAACTAAATTAATACGTATGACTTTATAGATTTGAGATATAGTTTCATGTAATTTTAGAAAAAAATCACCTAATATTCAAATCAAACACTATTATCTTTTGTCTAACATTATGTTAATATTTATATATTAAATAATTTGTTGTGTTTAAATGTATTTTAATAATTATATATATTATTTTTATCTTTATAGTTAAAAAAATTGTATTAATCGTGTAAAAATTTGGATTTAATTTGTATGCATCGATAATATAAATATATTTTATACTGTCAATTAATCATAATCATTAGATTATTAAAATAGTTTGAATTTTATCATAATTATTTTTAAAGTAACTCTTATGGATGTTTGTGATATGCTCACACTATAAAAAATTTTACATTGACAAACATAACAATTAAACTCTAAAAATTTAGTGTTTGAAAAAAATTAGATTTTTAAAATCAAATTTTTAATTATAAAAAATGTCAATCGAAAATTGATATACTACATCTATCTAATAAATATTAAGAGCTTGATCGTCAATGTATTTTTATAAATTTACAACTTAAAAATCTTGTATACAATACAATATTATACTTTTTATTTATCCATTAAAATTTTAAAAATATAGTCATCACAATGTTTAAGTTCAAGATCCGTTAGTGTATAGGCACTGATTTAAATAATTTTTGCTACATCAAAATAAACATATAACTTTTAAAACTCTGATACAAAACTTGAAGACATGAATAAATTGATTTCATGTGATTGACTTTGAAAATATGAATAAATTTTTTGCTTCTGGTGAATTCATGGAGCAAAAATTGAACTGCATTAAAATACATAATGGTTTGGTTCATTTCTTGAAAATCACTTTGGAATCAAGTTCAGCGCACTTCTGAACTCGTTTGAAACTGATTTATAAATTTAAGCTACTTTAATATTTTAAACAAGTTTTTAGTTAAAATCGATTTTAAATTAGTTTTTCAAAAAAAAAAATTAATTCTTTTGACAAAAAAAATATCACTTTTTTCAAGTAAAAAGTTTAATATTTTCCAAAAAATATAAATGTAAAAAAAAAATTCGATAAATCTTTTTTTGATTATTTTTCAAAAAAAAAAATTAAAACTCGTTTTGGAAAAACTTTTTCTACTTTTTTTCAGAATTATAGATATAAAAAAGTTTCGACGTTTTCCAAGAAAAAAAATGATTTACATTTTTTTTTCAAAAAAAGTTTTTATATTTTTTTCGAGAAAATAAATTTTTTATTTTTGTTTAAATTAAAAAATTTTAAATTAGTTTTTGAATTATGTTTGATTAACTTATTTGTTTTAAATATGTGATTCAATTCATTAATCATTTAAATTGTTTGGTTTTTTTTTATACAGTGCAATTCATTTTATCGAATTAACCAATTTTACACACCCTTAATGGGACCAACTTATGGTGAGTAAGGGTTTCGGTCGCTAGCCCTAATTTTCATGCAACTCAAATTCAGTTAGTAGTTTCTAATCATTTTACTGAGCATGTTAAGACTATATAAAATGATTAAAAACAATTGCTATTCTTTTTTCACTTAGCATGTTGAATATCTTTGGACATGAAGAAAATAATCCATCTTTGAAGACATTTTTTATCATCCAATAGTTATCGTCATTTAAAAGACAGGGAAGAATATCAACAATTTATGATCATACTATTTTGTGTGACTCTTCTCATCATTGTGATGAAGCCTTTAATAAATCACTTGATTAATTTGACTTGACTTGGAGGCAATGAATTACACATCTTACAATGGAGAGTTATTTCAAAGTGGTGGTTGAAATAGTTAGAGATAGTTGCACCATAAATGAGTATTTTCACTTTGATTCGATGTATTAGACGGCTTTTGAACTTGTAGTCTTTTGGACACAAGGGCAACCAAAGCGCTTACCAAAAAGCTTTAGTCTTGCATAGAATTATCTAGTTGTGGTAGCTTTAGACAATTTTTTTGGTGAGCTGTCAAGTCTCATTTTTTATGATTTTTTTAATTTGCATGGTTAAGTTACTTTGTGAAAACATTATGTTTTCATTTTACCTTAATAAGAAAGTGTTGGATTAAACTATTGTCATGAAAAAAAATGGAATATTAGTTAATAAAAAATGCATTTATAAAAATAGTTTTTAACATTTTTATTGTTTTTAATAATATAGATTTTTTCACTATTTCAATTGTGTGAATTATTTACAGTGATATTTATTATTTTTTATAAGACAAAAATAATATATAAATTATTATTTTTTCTACGTCTTTATTAACAAATAAAACTAACACAAATTTTAAAAAATAAAAATAAGAAATAATTTTACAAAGTAAATTTTAAGGGTCTTAGTTTTCTTTTTAACCTTGGGCTTGGCGCTCTTTCTGTACCCAAATAAAACCTAGGATAAAATAAAAGTATACAACCAGTGCACTTTTTCTTGTGAAAATACAACCATGCATAAAACAAACCAAATATCACTAAGACAAACCAATAGTAATTAGAGGATAATCATCCCCAAAACAATGATTTTGGATAATTAACTTGTTAAGTGTAATTGTTGTAATTCAGTTATGTTAGTAACTCCTAAGTAACTTGTAATTCAGTTATGTCACCATCCAGTGCCCTTAATAAGTAACTTGTTATGTTTTCCTAACTAACCCCTAAGTCTAAATCTCACATCATTGGTAACTAAGTAATTCAATCAATTATGAGGTAATTCAGAATATTTCACATTGTCAATAGTAATTAAGAGAATAAAATATTAATAACGTAAATTTAATTATATTTAACTTCTCCTATGTTGTGGTTCAACCTGGCAGTTGGTGTTATATCTTCTAGTTTTATGCTCTTTGAAGATGTACCCTATAAGTATCAATTATTAAAACATGTGGTTCAATTTCCTTTAGTGACTACATTTACATGTCATACATCAAGACTTGCCTAAAAGATTTGATTTTTTCCCCCCCAATTTGTATCATTGATCAAGATGGTGAACAGAATCAATAAAGTCAACAACCTTTTTTATGATCTAAATATACCTATTCACCGCTGTTTCTATCTTGATTGCCTCCTCTAATCAATTCAACTTGTCCTGGTATAGAAAGACACCATTGGTAACCTTGCTATAGTTTCATCAGTATACAAAAACAGATGAAAGAAACTGCAAAATGATGCACAGAAACATTTATATGCACACATTTTAGACATCTAATCCAAATCCAAAATCCATACAAGTAAAACACACGAGAGATAAATGGTGGGTCCAATTGTGAATTTCTTCAAGACAGTGAATTTCTTCAAGACAACAAGATAGTTGCCCAATACACCATGGCTAGTTCTCGTTACTAGAATGGAGTAGCAGAAATAAGAAATCGAACTTTAGGGTTAGTAGTATGTACAATAACTTCAGACTTCCAAAGTTCATCTGGAATGAACCGTATGAAGTTAGAGTTTAATACCCACAAGAAAGTCTCTTCGTAATGGATTATCTCCTTTGTGATTATTATTATGCATTTTATTTGTATTTATTGCATGTTTGGTGTTATATTAGACAAAAATAAAGAGCCGTCAAACAACATTGATAACTATAAATCAAGATTCTTTGTTAAAGAAACCACAGTCACTAAACAACATAGGAAAATCAAGTTAACAAAACAAAGAGGACCCATTAACGGGGAAGAGGGTCACAGCCAGAAACTGATTACCCTAAGCAAAACCTAAACAAACATGTAAAGTCAAAAGCTATTACACTTAGTTTTTAAGTTATTCTAAATAAGAGTGTCCCACAAGGATTCCTGTTGAACTTTACCACTTTTCAAAAGGTTCTCGATTTCTTGTGGAGGGTTTAAGCCAAGTTTGGTGGCACGCTCCCAGCGTGCGAGCCTAGTCATCCCCATACAAGGGCCATATACCATGTTCATGTCAAATTGACGCAGCACCGACTCGCTTTCGTTGTGTTCATCTGTAAAGCCCACAAAGCCCAAATAGAATTTCAGAAAAAGAAACAAAAAAGGAAAACCCTAATTATTAGCAATTAAAGAAAATGAAGGGGATCGGAACCTTGGAGATCTGGGTTGGCGTTGCGGGATAAGAGGGGCGATGGTTTGGCGACTTTGGAATCGAAAGTGGCGGCGTGGATCGGAGGTTTCTTGGACTTGGAAGATTTTTTGTTGGCATTTTTCTTCTGCTTGTAGAAACCTGACACTGACGACATTTTCTCTCAATCTTCTTTCAGATTTTGAATTTTGAAAAATGTCTCAAACTCGACACTCGTTTAACCCCACCTTTTGAATGGGGTACAACTGCTTTCTTGAGCATAATAATTACTACTATTTATGTAAAATTAACAAATTAATACTATTTTAGGTCGTTTGTTTTAAAATACGACTTTTGATATTTATTTGATTTTTTAACGAAAAATTTATAATATAATATATTTTAAATAATTTAATATATAATATGATAATATAAATAATTAATATTTATAAAATTATAATAAATTTTTAAAAAAAATTAACTTTTAATTTTAAAAAAAATTATTTTTGTAATTTAATTAATGTATGTAATTGATTTTATATCATTAAATCGCATATTATGTCATTTAAAATATATTATATCATCATTTTTTTAATTTAAATATTTTAAAAGAAACTAAAATAGCTAATTTTTGAATAAAAATTAATTTCATAAATTAATAAAAATATATAATTAAAACTATAATTAAATTTAATATTAATGTAATATATAAAATTATATTATAATAAAGATTCTGTTGATGTTTTATACTAATAAAAGTTTAATAATCCCATATTTTTTATTTCTATTTTTTTATTGAGTTAAAAATCAATTAAAATTCAAATTTAAGTCTGTTTGTATTTATAATTTTGTTCTGTACCCAATAACAACTATTTTTAAAATTACCGCATAAAATTTATAATCTTCACTGCAATAGTATATTTTAATATTTTGTTTTGTCTTCCCCATACTACGTAACTACTACACAATTTAAAATCATGTAAAGTATTTATTAAATAGTTATAATTAATTTAATAATACTGAAATTAATATATAGGCATTGGCTAATGGAAATTTCGAGCCCCATATAGAGCGAGAGCGGTGACAAAGGAAGTAAAGAGACATTTGTATTTGTGCTTTTAGCGGTGCCAAAAATAAGTATAATCATTAAAAGAGTTCATACATTATCAATATTCAACTCAAACCGAAAAGTTGGCATTTGAAAATTTTGCTGGACTCTAATCTCTCATTATGTGATGCAAGACATTATTATAACTTTATGTAATAAAGCATAGTAATTGAATTCACTTTTCAAAAAATTAGGATTAATCAATTAAATTGTATTGCCTTCATATAGCAAAAAATTATTTATGCTCCTTTTGAGTTCTGAGTTGCGCTCTTATTTACATATCTATTCTAACGTTAACGTGTTCGGCTGTTTTCGTTTGATCTCTTGATTTATTTTCTCTTTTTATTTTATCATTTATCAAGTAAAGTAAAGGAAAACAAAATTATAAATAAAATAGTCTGAATAAAAGGTAGAACTGAGAGAACATAAAATTACACCATAAGTTAGTATTTTATTTATATATATATAATGTGTAAGAGAGTTATTTAAGTGACACATGATAACTTAAAAAAAGTCACATAATTTTTTTTTTTCTAATAGTGACTATTATGTATAGTTAAAATTTAACATTAATTATCATCTTCACATGATAAAACTCTTCTATAAAACATATAGATATATATTACAGTGTTAATAAAATTTTAATCTTTATAAAATTTCACTGTTTTATTTTTAGTCTTTATGAAAAATTTCATCAATTTTTAATATTTTAATATTAAAACAGTATTGGGATCTGCAACAAGAATTAACCAGTAAAACAGGAAACTAACAATTGCATAAACCAGAAATTAAAACAGAGAATGTTTTTCGTTTCAGCAGAAAACAGAGAATGTTGCTGAAAATGTAGAAAATGGATAATGTTTAATGTTCTCCTTTCTATAGTTATGAAAACCAAATTTCAAATCAATGTAAACAAAAATTAAAGAAAAATAAGAGAAGAATAACACTTAGATTTACGTGTTCAGCCTCAATTGATGAGACATACGTCACAGACAAGCAAGCAAGACCATTCACTATTGAGATTTGAATTTTACAAGATTAAGCCACTTTAAGATTGTTCTCCTAGTATTTATAACTATTGAAACTCAGCAATACTAATCTTCATTACAGTCTCCTTTTGCTTTTCCTTTAATCTCTCTTCTCTAAATTTCTATGAATATAATTTCATATGTCTGTATATGAACCAATGTTTAGCAATTACATCATCAACAACAACTCAACCATGCATTTACAATTATGGTATGTATAGGTACATTAGTTTAAGTAACTATAACTATTCTTGTCCTAATTGACTTGGCTAAATTAGTTATAACTAACTCTTAACCATAACTAAGAGTTGCTATTTGATTAAGGCATATCTTCATGTTTAAAATTTTACATTTTCACTTTTAGTCTCTAATTTTAAATCAATTTATGTGTATCATTTTAAATTTTGAATAATTTTTTGTATTAATATTGAGGACGTGTTTAACATCTTCTTTACAAAATATATAATTTTTTAATAATTAGTGAATTAAATATGAATTTAATTTTTCAATGTTTAAGTATTCATATTTAATTTATCATCGGTTAAAAAATTTTAAATTTTTTGTAAAACAATCTCTTATAACAGTTTAAATTTTTATGCAAAAAAACTATTCAAATATTTAAAAAATACACAATATTTAATTTAAAATAAAAACAAAATTTTTAAAAGATTAAAAATCAACGAAATTGTTTATAAATAATAAAAACAAAATAGTGCAACCTTTCATGCACTAAACACTTATTAAGTACGAATACAATATGTATAGAGTAGTTGAATAACTTGTGCCCTGCACACGGCGATGAATATTTTAATATTTGAAATGATATTGTTAAATGTGATGATTTTTTTGATTAAAAAGTAAAATAAGAAGAATTTAATTATTATATAATATAAAAAATATATATTATCATCATATTACAATCATTTATAAATATAATTATGATAAAATGTTAAATATTAATATTAATTTAATAATTATATTTTTTTTACACCGAATTACATATACAAATTAAATCGAGATAACAAATGCAATCAACACCGAATTATATAATACAAATTAAATCGAGATAACAAATGCAATCAATTCTCATTTAGAACGCGATCTCCAATGGACGCTATTAGGTAGATTTAAAAGAAAAAATCACCAAAGTTTATATCAACCTTTTTGAGAAGCATCTTTATGCTAATTTGCACAAAATAAAAATGGTTAGAAAATTCTTCTGCTTAAAAGTGAATGCTACAATGGATATTCTATTATGAAATAATCTCCGGATGATGAATGATTTAAAGGTAGGGATTAACGATAGCAAATCTATTTAGACAAAGATCTATCACGTGGATCAGGATGAGAAAATCGAAAAAGCATCTTCAAGAGTAAGATGATCCAAGGAAGTCTCTTGCTAAATTAGACATCAAATTATTAATATATTGAGTCAGGCGAATAAAGTGTTTTAAGGCACTTGTTAAACAAACATATAAAATATAAGAATTTTTTTTTTGAGATAAAAAATATTATTCTTTATATTTTTAAATTATGAATCGCATAATTTTTATGTTTTTTTTTATTATATTTAAAATTTTAACAAATATTCTAAAAGTATTTATTAGTATTTCTTTAATATATTAAACAAAAGCAATGTAACCTAAAATTTAATTATGAATCTTGAAAAGAATTTAGTTAATAATGCAGATAAAATTAAAATTTTTAATTTTTCTACTTTGTAAGTGTATGCAATAAATAGGAATTTTTTATAAACTTTTAAAATAACTTAAAATACTAGAATATTTATAACTTTTAAATAATCGTCAAATGAGACTTCATTAAACTATAAAATATAATATAAATTTAAGATGTGATTTAGTTTTGACTCATGCCATTGAATGACTTGTGAGCAATCCAAATACTCATCAGAATTTCAACATTTACTTGATACTTGGAAAACATCACACTCAACATAGTAAACATAAAACTAAGTAACTTAAATTTAATAAAACAATTATAGATATTTATCAGTCATGTCAGTATGTTAAGCATGGAAAATCCTCTCAACAAACAATACATCAATCTAATAAAATATGATTTCTTCATAACCTATACTTAAATACACCTTCTACCTCTAGCATCAAATCTTTCAAATAGTTTAAGTTACTATACATAGATAATCTAATAACTTAAACTCTACGTAACAAGTAAGTCATAAAGACTACATTTGTTTCATTTAATACTAACGTCTTTTGGTAAGATTTAACATAATTAAATACGTAAGTGGTGCCCCACTTACTATTGCTTACTTCTCACTACCATCGTGTATATATATATATATGTTTAATGGATGAGATAAGAGATATAATATGAATATGTTATCATATCGTGTATGAATTCAGTTTCATGAATCAACATAAGTTCATCTAGAACTGTAAAATATAAATTTAATCAAAAAATATATAAATTAATAGAATTTGATATTAAACTTAAAAATAAAATATTGATAATTAATTTAAAAAATATTTATGATTTCATCGCAAGGGTTGTTTTGTCTTTTATATAATTTAATAAATTAGTATTTAAAATTATAAAAAATAATTGAAATTTTAAAATAAATATAAAGTGTTTGCAAGTGTATTTTTGTGTATATATATATATATATATATATATATATATATTGTATCTTTATTTACATTCTAACAAATAAAATAGAATTATTTGATTACTCAAAATTATTTTTAAAAATTTAAATTGTTTATTTAGTAGTGTTGGTGAATAGTTTTACATGCAAAATTATTTTATTACTTATTTAATTTTTTTGTCAATTAAGATAGTTGTCATTTTACATCTTCCGTTTATAGATTTCAGACTTTATAATTAAAAAGAATTATATATTTGATTTAATAATTAAATTTAAATAAAACCAATACAATAATAGGGTATATTAATATCAGAGTTATAATGATTATTGTTATAAATTAGTGTATAACTCGTGTCAAATACGAGATATATTATCATCTAAATAAATTTATTTTATTTTATTAATATTTTTAAAATTTGTTCGACTTATGCGAGATATATCGTAAGCATATATTTTCAAGTATATGTTAGGTTATCGCCTTTAATGCTATATTTATAGTGTGTTGGATAGTTTGTACATACATAGATCTATATGTCTAAATATTATAGTATTTTCATTCTTGTATTGAAGCGGAAGAGGATAATATTATCAAAAAATGAGTGGAATGAATAGTGAACTATAATCGAAATATGGAAATTTAATTTATAATTATAATTATAAAAAAATTAAATAAATTAAATTCAAATAATTTCTAATAATAAATAGTGTTAATCAAACAAAATTAATTATAATTTATTTAATTTTTAATATGTATGATTTACAATTGAACTAAATATATCTTCATAAAATTATAACTTATAATATATTTGGTGATTGCCCATTTTAAAAATACAAAATAACCTACTACAGAAGCACCAAATACCCTCTTATTTAATCTAAAGAAAAAAATGCACAAATCTAATAAATCTATTCGATCAAATATGACATTCGTTACACATCCATCTACTCATATAAAATTGTTCAATTCAAACAATTATGAATAACTCATTGCAAACTGTAGTCATTTTTATGCCGATGATATTTAAAAAATTTATTAAGTTTAACTAATTTTTTAATAACAAATATTTATTTTGTGTATCAATACATTCTCACGACTTCTTTGATGGTTAATTTCCAGAAACAAATGCGAAAAAGTTATAGTTTAGGCATTATAATTGTTCTCGTTTTTATTATAAAATAAAAAATTAGAGTTTGTGTATTTTAAGGGTTCTCATTTTTACTATTTTGTGTACCGATTTTTTAATTAATATATTATGATTATTCATATTTTTATTTAGAGGATATAAAAAAATAAATTTTAACTAATTGATTAATGACAAATCTTAATCATGTGTATAAATTAATTAATTGAGTCACATATATGATTCATCTAATTAAATAATTATGCCAATATAAATGAAAACTGTTAAAAAAATATGGGGTTCAAAATTTAAAAGACTCATATCAGAGTATTGTAGGTTCTAATTAGAGCTGTCAAAATGGGTTAACCCGAATGGATTAGCTCGCCCTGCCCGTTAAAATTCAAATCTGTGCCTAATAATTTCAGCCCGATTATTTTCAAGGGATTTTTAGGCGGTCCTTATAATTCTGTTACCCATTCAAATTAGTCCGTATGGATACTGGGTAGGTTGCTACCCGCATAACCAATTTTTTTTTTTTTTTTTTTTTATAAAAATTGTAAAATTGGCTCACTAAAAAAATGTACATATTGCTCAAGGAGTTTAAAAATATTTATTTTAGAGTCACATTAGAATTATATAACACTTTATTTGTATTTGGTTTGAGTTTAATTTGTGTGTTGTTTTGAAAATTTTGAATTGACTTTGTGTTAATTGAAAAATTCAAACTTAGTTTGTGTAAAAAGAGTGAACCATAATTTTTTAAAATAGGCATCAAACAAATTTTCAAATTAAAATAACTGCAAATAAATTGAAAATATAATGAGTAAAAAGAATATAAAAAATATGCGGATACCCATCCAATCCGCAACTCATTTAAAATATCAATTAAAATATTTCAAATCTATCATTATATTCATATTGTACTATATACAGATGTTTATCATTTGTATTTGCTGATATATAAAGTAAGCTTTATTACGATATTAAAAACTGAATGTTTAATTGTATAATTATTGGTTTACTTATTTATTAATAGGATTCATTGTATATAAAAAGAATTTAATTAAAAAGAAAATAATAATTTTTTTTCTAAATATTTTATAATACCATATTCTTATTTAGATTTATATCACATGTTTACTTATTTTATAATTATTGGTTTACTTATTTATTAATAGGATTCATTGTATACAAAAAGAATTTAATTAAAAAGAAAATAATAATTTTTTTTCTAAATATTTTATAATACCATATTCATTGTCAGTATGTAATATAGTCGTCATTTTACATCTTCCATTTATAGATTTTGTATTTAAATAAAATAGGATATATTAATATCAGAATTACAATGATTATTGTTATAAATAAATAATTACATGATATTTTCATTAATTGTACAATATTTATTTTCATTGTTAAAAATTAAAATATTTTGAATCTGTCATTATATTCATTTTGTACTATATATAAATGTTTATCATTTTTATTTGCTGATATAAAATGCAAAGTTTATCATGATTTAAACATTGACAGTTTAATTGTCAAAATTGCTTATGTTGATTGGTTTACTTATTTCTTTAATAGGATTCAGAGTATATAAAAAGAATTTAATTAAAAACAAAATGATATTTTTTTCCTTCTAAATATTCTATAATATCATATTCTTATTTAGATTTGTATCACATGTTTATATTCTATTATGCGTATCAAAACCGTCATTATATAATACATATTTATTGTATAATTGTTCTCGCGATTCCTTAACTTAATTTCAGATAATACTTCGGTTCTTTATCTTTTTTTTCTTTCGATTTGGTCATTTATTTAATTTTAAGTAAAAATTTGATCTTTTATGTTTTAAAATATCAATAATATTATAATTTATTTTATATAAAAATTTAAATAATTCATCAAAATTTTCAAACAAAACCCATAAAATTAATGATCATTTTTAATATAAAATCAAATTTCATCAAATTCATAACTCAAATTTGTTACTTAAAATTAAATAATGGACCAAATTGAAAAGAAAAAAAAAAAAGATAAATGACTGAAGTGTTACCTGAAATTAAGTTAAGGAACCATTGAAGCACTTATGCCTATATATATATATATATATGAGAACGAGACAATTATAATCCACATATCAAAATAGTGTGAAAAGAAAAGTAAGAAAGAAAAATGGCCAGTGAGAGTGACATCCCAATTTTGGATTTTCGGAAGAGTAAAGGAGTGACATTGGAAGAAGGGAGTGAAAGATGGAAAGAAATGAGCTTGAAAATTAAAGAAGCATTTGAGAGTCACGGTTGTTTCATCTTAAGGTGTGATGAAATCTCAAATGAGTTACGGGAAGAGTTATTCACAGGCTTAAAATCATTATTTGATCTACCTGAGGAAACCAAGAAGAAGTTCGTTGTCCCAAAACCATATAGGGGCTACATCAGCAAGAGTCATCTCATTCCCCATTCTGAAACCTTTGGGATCGATAATTCTCCTAAGTCAAATTCATCACTTCAAGACTTCACTAACCTCATGTGGCCTCAAGGAAATCCATCTTTTTGGTAATTAATTATTTTATTTTATAACTATATATGGTTGATAATATATTTTTTGTTAATATAAAATTATATATACTATATATTTCAACCATTACATGAATATATATATATATATATATATATATATATATATATATATATATATATATATATATATATGATAAGAAGAAACTATGCTTAATAATTCAATATAAACAGTAAATTTTACTAACTCAACCGTTGATTAATGATAATATATTAATGATCGAAGATACAAAATTTTATACAAATTTAAAATTTGTAACTATATGATCTAGCCATTGATATTTACTTATATTTTTTAAATTTTATTATACGTCAATTTAAAATTATTTAATAAAGTATCAAATAGTTTTAAAATTTTATACAAATTTGTGGAGTTGATATATTCAATAACAACTTTGAATTTGATAATTAGATTAAGAAGGCACTAAGTAAGACTTTCAAGTTATTATGTTATTTGGTAATCGAATGGCTCATAATCGATGGTGTTTATATATAGTAAGGCACTAAGTTCCATGACCTTAAAAACACGAGAATTAAGCTTGCTTGTCTTGAAGATGGTTGTGGAGGGTCTTAACCTTCCACAACAATATAACTTTGATGTTGAAGAGCTGAATAACTACAACGATACACGAGTAACTAAATATCAACTTCCTAAAGATGGCAAAGATTCTGAGGTTGCTTTGGCTCTTCACACTGACAAAGGAACCTTAGGCTTTATATGCGAAAATGAAGTCCAAGGTTTACAAGTGGTATCCAAAACAGGCAACTATGTTGATGTAAAAGTTCCCTCCGATGGCATTGTGGTCATTGCTGGTGACATATTGAAGGTAATTTATACTTATATATAATAGAGATACTTATATTTGCCGCAACGGTTTTTTTTCTTCAATTTTATTATTTATTTAAATTATTTTATTTGCAATTTATCATTCTTTTGTCAATTTTATTATTCACTTAAATTATTTTATTTACAGTTTTGTCATTTTTTTTCAATTAAAAAACACATTTTTTTAAAAAACACAATTTTGTAATCTATATCTTCTATACCTATAGCTATAAAGGGGATATCAAATTTTATTGTAACTCCTTTGCTTCTAATTTATTATTAATTTAAATTATTATGTTAAAAATTTTGTCCTTTACCCAATCAAATAACTATATATTTTAAATAATCACTTAAAATTTATAATTTTCATTTCACTGCACGTATATTTTTTTTATTGTTTTTTTTTTTCATTTGTCTCACACTATATATGGTTAGTGTATACCAATAAATACCGAATTTAAATTCTTTAAAAATATTTACTAAACGGTTATAATTAATTTAATTATGATGATTATAATAAATAATGTATAGGCATGGAGCAATGGAAGATTTCGGGCAGCTCCACATAGAGTGGTGATAAGAGGAGATGAAGAGAGATTTGTATTTGTACTATTTGCGGTGCCAAAGGAAGGGATGGTGATTAAAGGGCCTTCTGAGTTGGTGGACGATGAAAATCACCCTCTTCGTTACCGACCATTCATATATGACGAGTTCGTACACTATCAACATTCAACTCGCACAGATGAGTCTGCACTAGAAAAATTTGCTGGACTTTGAACCCTCATTATGTGATGTGATGCAAGACAATGTATCTTTATGTACCAAATTAGGGTAACTGAGTGTTACACGTATCCTTGGGACAAAATAAAACACAATTTTAAAATGATTATTTACATTTTTAATTTTATATTAAATATTATTATTATTATTATTATTATTATTATAATAATAAAATTTTAATAAATATATTTGAAATTAGATTTTATATGGGTAAATGATGAATTATTTTTTTTTCTTCTTGTCTTGTTAGTTTTTAACTAAACATGTATCCAAATAAGAATTTTAATTAGAGAAATAAAATATGAAAAAAAATTAAGATTAGCTTTTGACAAAATATGTGGTGTAGTCCTTTAAATTACATGAAAATATCAAATCAATCATTCAATTTTTTTGGGTTCTAGTTAGTTGTTTATGTTTGTCAAATTTAAAACGTCGAATTATTTTTAGTCTTAATCTCAGTTGAAACCTTTTTAGTTAGAGATTTTTAAAATGATAGTATGAATTTTGCCATCAATCATATATATAAATAACAATATAATAAATTTTCGTGTGATTTCATAATATAGATTGAAAGAATTTTGCGTTTAATTTCAAAAACCATAAAATTTATCTCACTTGAATTATCTCTTGTTTAATTTTTTTTTTCTTTCTAAAATTTGATTGATGATTTAAGTTCTTTTGATTAGTGCAATTAAAACGCCTAAAAAATTAAACGAATTTATTAAAAAAATTGAGAGAATTTTGGATTTCAATTATGCTGGTTTGAAATTAAGATAATTGGTGTAAACATTCACAAATACAAATGACTAATTTGACACTAAAAAATGATAAATGACTAACTTATTAAAAAAAGATAAATGACTAATTTTTTATTTTTATGTAACTTAAAGGATCGTTGGATATATTTTGTCTTAACTTTTTATATATCGTCGATTCATTAAACATTAAATTAAAAAATAATATAGTTTATTGTTTCTCACGTCTCTCGTAAGACCTAAGTGTTGGTTTTAATTCATATAAAAAATATATTTTTATTTTATTCTTTACAAATATATATAACTTTTTAACTTTTGGTCATTAGTAATTTGTTTTTAGTTCTTGCAAACTTTATTTATATTGAAATTGATATGTGTAATACGTAAAATATTTGATTTAATTTTGATTCCTTTAAATAAAGACTAAAACGAATATTTATAAGAATAAAAAATAAGATACCAATGACCAAAACTAAAAATAAAATACCAATGACCAAAACTAAAGAGTGTATACTTACGACAAAAAAATATTTTTACTAATACTAATTGTAAAACCAAAAAATTGATATATTTGTGAGATTAAAAAAATATTTAAATCTATAAAATAATAATTGACAAATACAAAATAACCATATATAAATAAATTAATTAAATAAATTTTAATCTCTATAAATATCACATATTTCATATTTAATCTCTCTAATATTTTTGTAAAAAATATTCCACAATTTTATTTTTTCAACATTTTTTGTTATTATTAAATTCATGCAACGGTTGCACACATGGAACTATACACATGTATATTTACTGAGTACTAAAAATAAAAGACAAAAACTAAAGAATATATATGTATACAGATAAAAAAAAATTATTGGTACTAAAATAAAAAAATATTTAAAAAACTAAAAATTTATTTAAATCTTAAAATAATATTTTGACAAATACAAAACAGCCATATATATAAATAAATAGGTTAAATAAATTTTTATCCTCATAAATATCACATATTTTAATTTTAGCTTTTTTAAATTGTTTTTAAAACAATATTCCAAAAAAATTTTGGGTCAACAGTTGTACACATGGTGTTTTTTATTTTTTTTGATCTCGCATTAAAAAAGTTACTAATAATTATTTTAAGTTTCTTGACTAAACTATTATTTTAAATATAAAAAATAACTTATTTATCACTACTAAAAAAAATAATTTTAGTGTCGGCAAAAAGTCCACACTAATAGGTAAAAGGTCGACGCTAACATTGATTTAGCGTCCAACCAGCATCGGTGTCGAGCCTAGACTAAAACAGTTGAAGCTAATACATAGCGTTGGTCAAATACCATCCGACACTAATATAGTATTGGTCGGACCTACTCTACGCCAACGCTACCAACAAAATAGAACACTGACACTAGTTTATATATGTTAACACAACGTCAAAGAATTAATTAGCGTCGACTATATCGACACTATAGTTTACTAACAAAAGTTAACTTTATTAATAATATAGCGTGGGTTAGACCAACGCTACGGTCAACAATTGAAAATATACAACAAAGAATCTTTTCCAACATATATAAATAAGATACCCTAGGCAGAAAGCATGTGCTAAACTTTTGGTCACCCTTAACAATTGGTTCATGTATATAATTAATATACGGGCTACTTGCCCATAAGGGCAAGTTAATTCGAATAATAATTGGTTCATGTATATAACTAATAATTTTAATTTTTTAAATAAGATTATAAAAATTTGACATTACAAATCAGATAAATTAGCGTCGGTCACACCAACGCTTAAAGATGACTAAAAATATTTTATGTAGCGTCGGCTGAATCAACACTAATGATTAAAAAAATCACAATTTTTTTTATTACACTAACGTGCATTTGACTAACACTAAATAAACACTAATTAGTGTTGGAGTCAGGAGCCGACACTAAATATGACAGTTAAAATGAATTTTTCTAATAGTGTATTAAAATTTTCAATTTATTTATATTTTAACTTTTTTTTTTGTTGATATAATATTTTAATTCTAATTTCTTTACCCTCACCACCTTTTCATCGTGAACATCGTCACAACATCATACTAAACTCATAATAACAAATTGGGGATTAAACATCATCTTTAAATTGAGAAAAATTCATTTTTCTTGGATTTTTTTTTAAAAAAACTCAAAAATATTTTTTTTCGAAAATTTTTGTGAGAAAAATAAAAAATTGATTGAATTAAAAAAAATTTCAAGAAAAAAATTTATAAATTATTTTTTATCGGAAAATTTTGAAGAAAAATATTTGTCGATTTTTTTTTAAATTGAAAAATTAAGCATATAGGCCCTACTAAGCCCATAAAATTTTAAGAATTTTTAGTTTTTGCGGTTTATTTTTTTGGGTCTTTTTAAAAATGAATTTTTTTAACCCGTCCAACATGGAGATTGAGTCCAATAATTAGTAGATTTGTGAAATTGACTATACTAATCAATGATGACAAAAAGATGAAAAAGTGGCAATCAAAGCACATAGAAATTTGGACGTTATTGAAAAAACTGAAGTCCCACATAAATTAAAGATAAAGTTTTACAAGAGAAGAGTTTATAAAAGAGAGATATTCATCACCTTCCAAATATATTTTTTAAGAATGAGTTACATAGATCACCTATAATGAATGAGCTAACACCAACAAATATGCGTTATTTTGATTTGATTGTTAGTATTAAATTTTTATTTAAAATATTTTTTTTATTGATTTCTAAAATATTTATATGTATCGTTACGATAAAAATGTACCAATCTATAATCAATTAATTGTAATATATTTTTATGTTAACATTTGAATGAAAGTTACTTTTATATAAAATAAATGATTATAACATGAAAATAAATAGAAGATTTTAATATAATAAGTGACTTTTTATATTTTAAATAATATGAAATAGTTTTTAATCCAAAGTCAAATTAAAAAAATGCTCGTCTATATTGCCACATGTGTAGCCGTGTGACATCAACAAATTTTTAAGACGTACTAAAAATAAAAAATGAAATATTTATAATGATATTTAACTCTAAATAAACTAAAGTATTGCTAAAAGAAATCCCATCTAATTTTGGTTTTCTATTAATTTGAAGGAAAAGAAATAATTTGCATTGCGTATATTATTTACGATTAATGATCATGTATTGGAAGTTAAAAAATTTACACTATAAAATTTAATGTTTATATTTATCGTTAGTATAAAATTTGTTTACATTGACAGTGACCATATTTTCTGGTTATTTGCACCAAAATAAAAATTCTTTATGGTAATTTAATTTTAAATGTAGTTATTAAATAATAATGTATGTGAGATTGTTTAGTCCTCTCGGTTGTCTATTGGCTTAGGCTTACGGTTGATTTGTAACAAGTGACAAACAAGACGGTTATTATTATCAATCATTCCCAAAATTAGTTTCCTTTCCCAATTGTTGTTCCAAAATCATGTATCCTAAAAAATAACTAACTCATTCAATTATGGCTACCATTTCATCAACATGCTTCCTCTTTCTTCCCATAATAATAATAATAATAACTTTATCTTCATCATCATTATTTCCCACAACATTATGTGCAACAGTTCTACAAGACCTCAAAAACTTACACCCACCACCAGATTTCAACACTACAATCATCAACAACTGTCTCAAAAACCCATCTTTAAGGTACTGCACTTCCTCTCCAACCATCAACCTTGATGAAATATTCAAATACTCTATTGTTGCTAGCCATCTTTGCAATGAATCCAACAACCCCAATTGTGTTGAATCATTCCCAAAAATTGATCTTAGAAACCGACCAAACATTGCTTCACTTTATTTGTCTTTTACTTTCTTTTGGAAATATTGTCCCTTGAGTGTTCTATCCATTGATTTCTCTAATAATTCTATAAAGGGTAGTTTTCCAAATGATGTTCTTTATTGCACACAAATTCAGTCTCTTGATTTAAGTATCAATGAGTTTTCTGGTGACATTCCAATTCAAAGTTTCTCTCCACTCACTAACCTCACTTTTCTTAACCTCTCTTATAACTGTTTTTCTGAGAGTGAACTTTCTGAGTCACAATTCTTCAAAAAGTTTAATTCTTCTAGTTTTCTTCATTCTGGTGCTCTCTTTGATCACAAAAGGTTTACTATAAAAGCTATAATTTTATTGGTTGGTTTTCCAGTTTTTGTAATTTTGATGGTAATTTTCTTGGGATGGGTTTGTTTTCAAAGGCCTGATTTTCTTCCAACAATGTTTCAAAGAAGTATGAAGTTTACACCAGCAATTCTAAAAGCAGCAACTTTTGGTTATTCAAATGAGAATTTGGTTGGTAAGAGTGATATTATTCATATCTATAAAGGTGTCTTAAGAGATGGAACTAAAGTGAAAATTGAGATGTATTTGAATGAAATATCAAGGGATAGTTATCATAAATTTGTTGAGGAATGTATCATTTTGTGTGAGTTACAACACAAGAACCTTGTTAAGGTTTTAGGGTGGTGTAAAGGTAGAAAATTCAGGGCTATTATAACAGAATGGACAAAGGAAGAGAATGTTGAAATGTGGTTGTTAGAGTTAGCTCCATCATGGAATCATAGAGTGAAAGTTTTGATGGGAGTTGTTGATTGCATGTTGTATTTGCAAGAGGAATGGCCTGAAGTTGATTATGATCTCAAGACTAATAGTATTTTATTATCTGATAAGAAAGAACCATTAATTTCAAGGTTTCAAGTTGGAGATAAAAACAACAATAGTAGAAGTAAGAATCTACGACAATTAATTATTTATATATAGTGACAATATCATGTATATTGTATTGTACCTCATATATTAAAGATGTGTCTGGTGTTCGACATGTTTGTGTCAGACATCAACGCGACACTGACACATGTAATTACATTCAACCACTTCAATATTCACAAATTGTTATTCATGCCTATGTATTAGTATCATATTTGATGTCTGTTTAATAATGAAGAATTAACATGCATAATCAGACGTTTCTTCCTACATGTTTTTTTTCCTTCTTGTTTTAATACCTTATTTGGTAATTGGATTTTTTTTTTATATTGTAGAGATATGTAACTTTGGAGTATTTGTGCTAGAGATGATACTAAACAAAAAGGTTCAAGAGGAGTTTGATGGAAGTGATACTGAATATATTAGCTACATAAGAACCCTTCATCATGCAGAATTGCATCAGATGATTGATGAGAGAATGAATGTCACTGAAACAACTTTGCATCAAATTAAACAAGTTCTATCCTTGGGATTAATGTGCATAGATCAATCAAGCAGTGAGCAACCAAGCTTGGACCAGATATTTAATATTGTATCAAGGGCTTACAAGGCTAGCCTTGTTTTGCCATCTGCAAATCATAAAATACTTCATGGAGATAGAGTTAAGGGACATAAACGTGTTCAGTTCAAATAAGTCTCAAAATCAGCAGATATTTTTCTTTAGATTTAATCCTTAGATCTAGTATTGTTTGTCTCTGTTTTGACTTCTGGTATATTATCTTGATTATACTTCATAAATTCTTATTGTAGTTTTAAGCATGTCTTGTGTTGTAGTTGTACCAAATTTTATATTGATGTCTAACTTTTCGCTACACCTGTTGTAATATAAATTTGAATTTGTATGTTGCTCCAAATTACATTGCATTGATGAATTTGATTTTGGTCCATTCAGCTATTTTGAAATGAGATTATTGGTGCGTGTATTTAATATCTCACAATCTTACAAGATTGTATATATATAAAAATTAAAATAACAACCGAATTTATGGGTTTTATATTTTTTGATTTTGTCTCTTATATTTGAAATCACATATAGTATTTCATAGTTTAGTTTAGATGAAGTAAGAGATAAACTTTGTAATACACTAAAATAATATTGTTTATTTATAGTAAAAATAGTTACATTTAGATGAAAAACTTAAAATGTTGTGGAACCTCGTGAGTAACCATTGTGACATTTAGTGAGACTATTTTTAGCTTAATATTGAGTAGCATCTTGGAGATGGTAATCACATAAATTTCTTGTGGGACAAATAAATGGGTACCCAACAACTCATTACCCTAACAACCCACCTCTAGTTGAAGAAAAAAAACTATAAAAAAAAACTCTATACTAAATATTATTTATTATTTTGTTGTAAAAAGAATTATTTATTATTTAGCCCATAACAATTAGAATTTACTCGTTGTGTTTTTATTAAAAAAAAAAAAAAGAATTTATTTGTTGTGCCTTTCGGAGAATCTTGGGTTATGTTGTGTTGTTGGGTTCCATGTCACTCTTTGTGGAGAACTTACAATATTAGTGCCTCTAGTCGTCACTCGCGTCGTCTCTCTTTTCCCCTAATCCTGAAAATAAGCTGCATGGACGCCGGCGGCTCAGATTCCAATGGCCGCGAATACAACACCGCCGACGAGATGTGGAGTGAACAAGCCGGCGACCTCAATAAGAAGACTCTCTGGTACCGCGAAGGTGTCTCTTACTGGGAGGTACGTTCCCTTCATTCGCCTTTTCTGATTGGAAGAACCTCAATAATCACTGAATAATAAAAATAAAACAAAATTGGATAGTGCTTTCTTGTAGTGGCATAGTTGTTTATTTTTTTGTTTTTGAATTGTTTGTAAGAGCAGGGTGTTAAGGCAACTGTGGATGGAGTATTAGGAGGGTATCCAGATGTGAATGAACCTGATATTAATTGCAGTGATGAATTCTTGAACATTCTCTTATCTGAACGTTTTTCTCCTGATGTCAAAACCCAACCACTCGTTGCTCTTGGTACCTTTTTTTGCTTTCATTCAAATGCAATATGCAATTACACAAACTGCTTTTTAATATTCACTTTTTGTTATTGGAGTATCTGATTTGCTAACTCTTCAATTTCAGATTGTGGTTCTGGCATTGGTAGGGTTACCAAAAATCTATTAATAAGATATTTCAATGAGGTTTGTCAGTTTTACCTTGCTTACATGTATATTTTATCTTTGAATTTGTTAGCTGGTTAGGTCCCTCTCCAAACTTTTTTTTTCCTTTCTGTTTCGCTACATCAACTTGTACTTATTTTGAGTAATTGTTATTGGTGCCAATGCAGCGATTCTAAAAGAAAGTTTGTTTAACATCTATTGTTTGAGTATTTGCAATGCCAATAAGTTACTTGTTGAAGCTTTTTTAACCATATGATTATAACACTTTATCTGTTGGTGGCACTACTCTTGTTATGGTCTGCGATTTCGTTCATGCATACCCTGGTTTGGGGCAGAAACAGCTAGTCTTTTTCAAAACTTTCTTTTTGAGAAGCTTTTGTTTCTACCGACCTCGGGTTGTATCGAATACATTCAGTCCTGCTCCATGTGTGTATTTAGCTATCAATGCAATCTATTTAGCAGCTTCCAGGATATCAGGAAATAATCTTTTTCAAAAGGAAAATGGTAGGGGAAATAAGCAGAGATTGTAATATTGCAAAACATCTAAAATTTGCAGCACTAATTTTTGTTAGGGCCCGGGTTATAGGGATTTGTATTGAGCTTATATAAGCTCATGTCATAAGTGGAGGATAACATAACCTATAAACAGGGCATGTTGGTCTGTAACCTTTTAGGTCAAGGCTAATAAGTTTAAATTTTTTAGGCTGTGTTCGGGTTGAGCCACGACCTTGTTCTATTAATGAATAAATACTTACGGGTGTGGTTTAATTGTAGTTATTAGTATTACCAACTACTTAACATGGATAGTAAGTAATCTGTTTTGACTCTTAGTTTCTGCTCCTGGTGGCTTTGCTAAATGCAAATTTATGCACCTCTTTGTTTCTTCCTTTACTCCTCTTTTTTCTATTAATTTTTTCCTTACTATGGCTTGTTAGAGATGCAGTCTAACTTTTATTTATTTTGTTATCATCAATGTCCTTTGTATGCATGTGACCTCTCTGACATGTGTCGATGATTTTTATTTTCAAATCAATCTGTTACTCTTTCATGTTTGAATGTTTTAGAGATATTTTTAAGTTAATAATCTTTTATTTTTTTCTTGTTTGTTCTAAAACTCAGGTTGATCTTCTTGAGCCAGTTTCACACTTCTTAGAGGCTGCACGTGAAACGTTGACCTCTGAAGGTTATACAAGTTCAGATATGCACAAAGCAGTTAATTTTTACTGTGTGCCTCTTCAGGTGTGTGTACTTCACCTTCACATAAATGGCAGCATTGTATTTTTATTAGGTTAGATGAATGAGAACTTGAGATAATATTGAATGTAAATAGAGTGTGGAATTCACATTCAAACATGTTATCTCCCTGCCTTATATTACCCATAGAGTAGAAGTATGATAAAAATTGGTCATAGTGAATGCTATATAAACAACAAAAATAATATGACACTTTGGATGCTGAGATTACCATTTTCTGATCGAACATGCAGAGCGACCCTTTACACGTGTCTTGCTCACACATTGAATTTCATGAAAACAGCCTATAGAGTTTAGTACTTCCAAAAAATATGCCAATATTACTTGTCTGGGCTTTAATAATTTTAGTTTTGCTTTTGACATTTTCTTAAGTTATTGAGTACCTCTTCATTTTCTTGATTTAGGATTTTACACCAGATACTGGAAGATATGACGTAATATGGATTCAATGGTGTATTGGTCATCTCACGGATGATGATTTTATTACATTTTTCAAGAGGGCAAAGGTAAGTCCTCATTAATTTGATTAATATTTATATTTATGACTATACATATCGAAATATTTATTAATTGGGAGTCAGGAAATATACACTTAAAACCATCAATTTTGGATAAAATAATATTCTGTAGAATTAAGTTTTTACTCAAGTCTTCAGCTGCTCAGCTTCATCTACCAGTATGATTGAATTGTTTTGGCTCACATTTACAATACATGTGATTTTGGTTGGTGCTAGCTAACTTGCAAGTCTTGCACTATTCACTTGCGATTTCATGATAAGAATTCAGCAACCATTTCTAAAAATATGTATAATATATACAACTTTTCATTATGTAGGAATCTTTTGGTTTCTATACAATCAAAAAGTTGTCACTTTACTCACTCTAAATTTTCAAAATCAAAATGGATTAGGTCATAGGAGAAACTGTACCTCCAACTATTTGGGTATGCAGAAATATTTGATATTCTGGAAGTTTGTATGTAATTAAGCTTAGCACTTCTAAGGATTGATAATTTTCTGTATTCATTGGTCATTCTTAACCATATACATAGGTTAATTTAATTTGTAACCATGTGGTGGTCTTTGTTCAATTCAAACTATTAAAACTGTCTCAATTGATTGGTGGAGTCAATTATTTTCTTTGCTTCTTTTCCGGTAATTTGCAAAAATATGTAGAATATTCCTATCGTTTTTGTTATCTAACTTGGATTTAAGTTACAAAAACATCTCACTTTCATCCTTTGTTTTTACTCTGTTGGCATTAACATAGGTTGGCCTCAAACCAGGTGGATTATTTGTCCTGAAGGAGAATATTGCCAGATCTGGTACATTGCTCTTTGTTGCATTTCTGTCTTTCCAATCACGTTGAATGATTTACTTCCTATATTTCATTCAAGTTGCATTTATGAAACTTATATGTTCAACTTGGCCATATTTAGTCTTAAACTGTATATTCAGTATTCACCTGCTCCTATTGTTCCTCAAACATCCAGAGTCCTAAGCATAGTGATGAAGAATTAGTTTTAATATATAGAATTAAGCAACAGTTTCATGTTTAGAAACGAATGTTAAGATGTTAGAACTATACCACAAGATAATCTTCATTGAGATAAGATCAGTTAAAGAGAAACCACACCTTGAAAACTAGTTATATTAGTTTTGTGGTTTTAATTAAACCATGAGGGAAAATCATGCTAGATAATTTACCAAGCATTTGATCATAAATTTGTTTTAACACCATATATTAAAACTGTTTTGTACCGGTATCAAGCACATTAGTAAAGCTCTGGATCTTTGGAAACTCAGCAGTGGAATGATTTTGCAGAGCCATGAGTTTCCACAATCATGTTTTGCAGAGCCATGAGTTTCCTTTTTAATTATTTATTTCTAAGAAGTTTAATACTTAGTAAGCTTGAGCTTGTAGGTAGGTGTTGTAATATCTAGAGGATATCTCAAAACATCATGATTATATCTTCAATAAGTTAAGACTTTATATCATCTAAGATGATATCTTAAGAATAGCTTCCGTATTTCTTTGCATGTCATTACTTCCTTTGTGGATTCAGAATTTCTATTTGTAAAATAGGCCTAGGGGTTTGTACTTTCTCTTTTGTATCAGTGACATCATTATTAATAAGGGCTAGCCCCACATTATTTCCACCCAATCATAAAAGGTTGATGAAAAGAGTATGGTGTTAATATTTCTCTTAATGATTAGCAATGGTGTAAATAGTAATAATAGGATATATTGGGTGTTAAATCTGTACTTAACTCCATTAACCATATTGGCTTCCAAACAATGAAGAGGGCTCCCCCTCACTCATTCATTTCATTGTAATCCACTCTACTCAATCCCTGAGTAAACTCCCAAAAATTGCCTCAACTTCCAGTTAGTTGAACTTTACTTTATACTGTAGTTTTTAAAATCAACGCTTTGTCCCTTGCAGGATTTGTGCTTGATAACGAAGACCGAAGCATTACAAGATCTGATTCATACTTCAGAGAACTCTTTTCTAAGTGTGGTTTGCATGTGTGCAGAGTCAAGGTAATTTACTGTCCTTTTATTGCTGGACAAGGTTCAATCTGCCACAGCTGAACATTAGGATTCTTTAACCAAATTAATTATATAAAATTGAGTTTGTCAAACATTTAGCAAATGCAATGTCACATGGAAAGTATTTTTTAAATAAGAACATGAAAAGTTACTTTTTACTGTCTGTGCAGCTTATTGTTCTACAATAAACGATATTTCATCATGTTAATGTTCTAGTGGGATGCTTATCTTTGATATCCTTTTATTTCATAAACAATGTATTTTATTAGCCCCTTGTCGTTATTAGAGTCATGTCGGCCCAAGCTAGTAAAGCAAGTGTTAGATTCCTTGATATAACTCAATAGCGAAAAGGCATTATTTGTCCTTGATTTTTATTGATTGAAAAAAATTATACACAAGAACGGATATACCTCTACAATGGTATAAACCACTCAATTTCTAATTTTGCCAAAGATATTTTCAAAAGAGTGGGGCTGATTACAAGCGATAAAGGGATAGGATCAAAAGGCACTACCTAAAAACTAACCACCTAACTATTAAATAAGTCATAAAACAAAAACATCCTTCTTTCGCATTGTTTTTCCTGTGATGAACCATCAAAATTTATTCCTGTGATAATTTTTTCATGTTATATTTAGGCGTCCAAAAAATAAAAATATTCAAGTAGTAGAACATGTAAAATGTCTCATAATTATAAAAAAATACAATCATTGACATATTTAATTAAAATACATTGCATTTCAAAAAACAAGAAAGATAAAATTTAAATAATATTATAGTAAAATATTGTTATTAGTATTAAAAAGGTCTCTGTTTTATTCTCTATTTTTAAAGACCTTGATTTAAGCCACGACAAGGGTTGGGTCGGCCTTGCTAGGAGTTTCTTTTGTCGTAGTCCGTTTCAATTTCATTGCTTCTGTGTTTTGAGCTGTTTTTTATTTTTATTTTTATTCTAACAGGATCAGAAAGGATTCCCCGAGGGGTTATTTGCTGTGAAGATGTATGCATTAAGTACCGAGGCTTCAAAGAAGATGCATGCTCCAAAGAAGATCCAACGCACTAGATCTAAATCACAATCTAATAGACCTAGGACCATCAAGTGAACAACTTGTCTTATGGGTTGAGTATTCGTCCATAGCCCATTTCTTCATGTTGTATTCTTCTCTCTTTTTTTATAATTGTTTTTATGTTGTATTCTAGCTTATAGTAGCTTTCAAATGACACTTGTTGTCGGATAAAATGACCTTTATTTTCTCGTATTCTATTTTCTTTCATTATAATTATAAAACTACAACAAACTTTCCCTTATTGATTACTGCTACTAAAATTCAAATGAAAGCCCACATATTAATGGGATCCATTCAAGTTTTGCAGGGTGGAAGAGGAGAACCACACAAGCATTTATTATGAGCATAAGAAGTCTCATCAAATCTTAACGATGGAATCTGACCACACAAATTATTGCTACTCACATTCAACTTATGCAAAAACTTCAGCGCCGTCAGTCCCTCCGGTAACGTACCGTATATTTTATTATTCCTCAAATCCAACTTCTCTAAATTCTTCGACAACCCAACTTTCCCAAAATCAAAACCAAACTTGTTATTCCCCAACACTATCTGCTGAGTTTCTTTCTTCGACCCAAAAAACACCGATGCATCACCCTCCAACGCGTTTCTCGATAAGTCCAAAAACGCCAGGTTCAGATTCGCCAGCGACGCCGGAATCTTCCCGGAGAGTCGGTTTCTAGATCCGATGTAATGTAACGGTTACCAATATAATTTGATGAAAAAGTATCAGTTAATGGATAATGAAGTCATATTGATGAAATAAGATGAAATACAGTTAGGGAGTACTAAGGATAGTAACATAACCCTTTAACAGCTTTGCTAAAAAATAGCCAAATATGACATGTAATGGCTCAGAGGCACTTGCTCCTACATATGCTAATGGAAAGTTAAGAATCAAGTTGAAAAGGAATCTAAGAAGAGAAACATTCAGAAGGAGGGACATAATGAATCAGAAAGAAGAGTAAAACATTCTGGAACAGGATAAGCTTATAATCAAAGCTAATAAACAGAACTGAAACAATTTAAATAGCAAGTAACACAAGTGCTGAAAAACAGAAAAAGCAGAATTAAAATTAAAAGTAACATATAGAAACAAAACAGTATTAGGAGCATTCCCATAATTAAGACCCATCAAGGAATTATTGCCAACACATAAGTCCCATGTATAGGGCTTAAATGCTCAATTGAATAATAAGGGGACTTGATGGGATAACAGAAATCATCAAATTAAAGAAGAACCAAGTCATTTAACTTGTAAAAATTTCACATTTATATAATTAAATAATAGGTATTACATCCATATTCATTTTATATAATCAACATTTGTGTGGTTAGAGCCATACACCTCTAAATAGGGTAAATCAATTGACACATATACTAGCCAAGTCTAAAAATAAAATAAAATATTATATACACACCCATGAGATAAAGACCTATTTGTCACCATATATATAACTTTATTAATTACATATTCAATAAATTTCTAAAACCACTAGACAGCTTCACTTGCCTAAGGTCCCTACGTACAAAAATATGGCTGTGTATTTTGAAATTTGTGGGCCCCATAAACCACTCATGGTAAATGAACGAGATAGAAGTAAATCACAACATATTGAAAATATTTTAGAATTAATATTTTCATGACCCTTTTCACCTATTGTTTCAACTAACCTAATATTTCCCCTTTTTCATTTTTTTCTCCTATAAATAGCTTCTCTTGGCTTCTCATTAAACACAACACTTCTAAAACTCCAAACACACAAACTCTATTCTCTATTTTCAATTCATAAGTCTCTTCTTATATTTAATATTATTTTAATTTGTTTTACTTTGTATGTACTTATATATATATATATATATATATATTTTATATGAAGAAATGAATATTTATATTGGAGAAAATTAAGAGGGAGGGAGGAAATAATTAAATATAAGGTTGTTGACAGAAGATAGAGAGCACAGAGTATGATATACATATACATATATAGATACGCTATATAATTGTATCTCATCTCCTTTGTGCTCTCTAGACTTCTGTCATCTACCTCTAATTTAATTTCCATTTACTCACTCTTAATTCTAATATATATATATATATATATATATATATATATATTTTATTTTTTTATTTTTTTTATATTTAAATTTATTTGTATACTTGAGTATTTGATGGTCCCATAAACCACTCATGGTAAATGAATGAGATAGAAGTAAATCACAACAACTTCAACTTGATGGGCATGATATTGATGATCTCATAAGATTTACAGCAATCGTATAGCTCATGGGTGCATTTCAAAATCAATAACTAGCATAAATATTTATATGAGTGAAGGATATGATATGGACCACTGTAGTACACTACAACTACTAGTATGATGAGATACCAAAAGAATTTGTTTAGTATAGACTTGGTCCAATGATAGACCAAGTAGGGTCCTCATTAATTAGATGTCCATGTGAAACTATTTATTCTTTATAATTAATCAACTTAACTACCTAACTTTAAAACTTCTTATAATTTTTCTGTTCACAATTTATAAACCAAGACTACAACAACCTTTTTCACTTGGTCTACCTAGATAAAATTGAGTGGTCTATATTTAGGCCTTTTATAGAGTCCATATTAGATAAAACCTTTACCTTTAAATGCATCAAATTATGGGTGTTGCATACATATATACTCTTCACATTTGTATCTCCACCACTTTATGAGATTAATTAAGCTATAGCCAATAGGCATGCATGATTTTACATGGAGTACGTGTGAATTGGTTAGGAAGTTACCTAGATAGGGTAATGTACTATTAGGATATTTTCTCACGTCAACAGCGGTTACAAAAATTGATATGATGAGTACATATTGAACATATTTTAGAATTAATATTTTCATGACCCTTTTCAACTAACCTAATATTTCCCCTTTTTCATTTTTTTCTCCTATAAATAGCTTCTCTTGGCTTCTCATTAAACACAACACTTCTAAAACTCCAAACACACAAACTCTATTCTCTATTTTCAATTCATAAGTCTCTTCTTATATTTAATATTATTTTAGTTTGTTTTACTTTGTATGTACTTATATATATATATTTTATATGAAGAAATGAATATTTATATTGGAGAAAATTAAGAGGGGGAGGAAATAATTAAATATAAGGTTGTTGACAGAAGATAGAGAGCACAGAGGATGATATACATATACATATATAGATACGCTATATAGATGCAGGAGTTGAAGATAATTGTATCTCATCTCCTTTGTGCTCTCTACACTTCTGTCATCTACCTCTAATTTAATTTCCATTTACTCACTCTTAAATTAGTTGCAAAGCAATAATTTACAAGAGAATTTCTCTACGGTAATGCTTAATTCGAATGTTAAATCTACTAAGGAATTAGGGGTTACTTTGGAATTAAAGGTTCTGTCACTAAGACATTAGGGCAAGAATAATAAAAAGAATTCGGTAATAATTCAATAAAGGAATTCAATAACTAGGATCAAATTAGACACCAAGGTTGGATTCAAAGTGAAACTCATCTCTGACATTTTTCTCGTTATAAAAGATCAATTTTATTATTGTTGTTAATTTCAAACATTATTTCAATCAACTTGGGAACCTTTTTGTTCAATTCTAGTAATCAAATATAATTCAATAGTAAAACGCAATCCTTGAGTTCGACACTCGGTACTACCGTTTTATTATTACTTGCAACGATTCAGTACACTTGCTGAAACGCTATCAGTACTACAGTACCCGTCCCCGTACCTACGATTTAAAAAATACTCATACCCGTGCCCGTACCTTCTTGGGTATTAACTTTAATACCCATACCCTTACCCTCTAGGTACCTAAGTGCTCGTACCCATACCCATTACCTGCGCTTTAACTAAAAATATCGATAAATAAATGATATTATTGTGATTAAAGTTAAAAATTATCTAAATATTTTAAATCCAATCATAAAGTATTATAAACCAAAATATTTCAAATGAACACTCGTTAAAATACACATTCAAATATCTATAATAATACTTTATGAAGTTGCAAGTCCTACGAAAATATTATAAAGTCACGATTAATAAGATATAACTATTAATTATAAAGACACAACTATTTACCTATTCATCATAATCAAATTCTTAAGAAGTTTGTAAACGTTTATCTTTCAATTATAAATATTGTAGTGGTCCAATTATATTAATAGATGTTAAAATATAAAAGAAAATAATTAATTAAATTAAACATTAATATAACAAATAAATAAATAATATATTTATATAAGTGCAGGTGCGGGGCGGGGTAAGTACTATAGTACCCGTACCCGCACCCGTACCCGCTTAACTTTGCGGTTAATTACCCGTCCTCATGCCCATACCCATTATGCGGGTATTTACCCTACCCATTGTGGGCTATTTTTGCCGGTACCCACTGGGCCTGGATCTAATTGTCATCCCTAAGTACGATCAAGCGAAAAAACTGTTAGCTAGGAAAATCGAAAAAGAAATTGAGAAAAATTGGTATGAACCAGGATAGACCGATTGGGTCACTGAATTGGATTCAGTTTTGGAGAACTGTCTATTTTTTAAAAAAACCAAGACTTTTATTTATTGCAAAAACAAAACAGTTTTTAAATTAAAAAAAAAATGTTTTTAACTTTAACAAAAAAAAAATTCACTCGGATCTTTATTCCACTTAATTTACAAGGCATCCGTCGTTGGTCGGTTGATCCATATGAGGTTTGATATTTTAATTTATATTACAAACATTTGACTTTGTTGTGGATTTTAATATATTTGTCAAAGATATTGAACATTTATTATAAATTTTATAGATTTTAAATGAACTTAATCTTTCATACCAAGCTCTTGGTGCTTGTTTCAATCCATATAGAGCTTTGGTAAGTTTGAAAACATGATTTGGTTTTGATTAAAACCAAGACCAGCTATATCAAAGATTCCTACTTGAGATTCCATGATTTTTTGAAAATTTTCAATGGCTTTAATGAAATTTAACAAATCAATTTTAAGAAGTTCATTTTCAGTTTTAAGGAGAATGTTCTCCGTTTTCTTTGCAGAACATTCTTGACCCTTTTGACTTTTAAAATTTTGTTGTTATGTTTCTTTTAGTTCTTGAATGATATTATTGAGAACATTATTTCTAGCTTGAGCTTTTTCTTTTTCTTCTTTTTCTTTATGAAATTGTTCTATGTAATAACTACATTTTTGAGTGAGAAGATTTGAATCATTTAACAAGTTATCAAATTGTTTTCCCATTTGTTCACATAAATAACAAGGTTCATAATTTGTTACCGCATCTTCTTCTATTTTTGCCATCAAGAATATGTTGGCTTCCTCACCTTCTTTTGTTTCTGATTCTTCTTAATCATCCCACGTTGCCATCATTGATTTCTTTTTGAAAGGAAACCGTTTTGGTGGTTTCTTGTTTAAGGGACATTCTGTTTTGTAATGTCCTAATTTATTACATCCAAAGCATGTGACTTGACTCTTGTCTACTTCTGTTTTGGATTTTTTTTTAAGATCCCTTTTTGATTTGATCTCGTATTCTCATCATTCTATGTATTCTTCTGGTGAGAAGAGCAATTTCTTCATCAACATATTTTTGTTCAGTTTCTTCTGATTCCTCATCTGTTTGTACTATGATATTTTCTTGAGATGCTTTTAGTGCTATTGTCTTTTCTTTCTTGATTGGTTTGTCTTCTTGCAGCAATACTTCATGTGCTCTTAAGGTTCCAATTAATTCTTCCAGGGGAAGTGATTCAAGGTTCTTGGCCTGGCTTACAGCTGTTACCATTGGTCTCCATATGATTGAAAGACACCCCATGATTTTTCTTACTCTTTCTTGTACTGTGTAAGCTTTGCCAAGAGAACGCATTTCATTCACTATTGTTGTGAACCTTGAGTACATTTCATCAATAGTTTCTCCTTTTTGCATTTCGAACAGTTCGAATTTCCTTATGCCAATGTCTATTCTTGTTTCTTTGACATGGCTTTTACCTTCATGATGAGTTTGCAGTGTATCTCATACTTCTTTTGCAATTGTGCATTCATTTACTCTTTCATTTTCTTCCCTGCTCAAAGCACATGATAAGAATAATTGAGCTTCAGAGTTTAAGAGTACCTTAGTTTTATCATCAGCTTTTACGAACTAAAAACCAGTTCGGTTCGATTCTAGTTTTTAAAAATCAGTTTGGTTAATAAACTATTTTTTAAAAAACAATTTGATTCTCAATTTTTATAAATCTCTTTAGGTCAAAAACAGTTCGGTTCAATTCAGTTCAGTTCTACAGTTTGATTAAATTTTTGGTTGTTTTGAACACCCATAGTCCTCATTTAACACTCCAAATTCACATTTCAGGAAATCGTCAACGTCAACTTGAGTAGTAGTTGGTTGTATTCTAAATTTTTCCTCCAATATCTTCACCACCCATTTCCTATTATCTTCCTTGTTTTTTAAATTATATGTTGCAATCGTGTTCACTCACAAACGTCCTAATATGGAAACTCTTTTTCTACATAATATTACCTAAGGGCATTCTTTTTCTTTACATTAGGCTCTTCTTTAATTTTTTTTTTTACATAATATTGCTATGTCCACTACCTTGGGAATAACTTATTACTATAACTTTATCTAGCTCATCGCCTCTTGAGTCATCTACACTATCATACTTGAAGTAACAATGTCGATTTACAAGAAAGGGGGTTTGAATTGTAAATGCACCTTTTTAAAATTTCCTGTTAAAAACTTAAGAAAATAACTCAAGATTGATCTTGGTTGTGAAAACAGAAAAGGGAGAACGTTCTTGGTTTTAACCAGAAAACGAAGAACGTTCTTGGTTAGTTAAAATCAATAATTCAGTTTATGTAATTAACTTGATAATCAATCAAACTGAAAGTAAATAGATAAGGGAAGAAATACCACACAACGATATATCCTGGTTCACCCAACTCGGGTTACGTCCAGTCCTCACAACCGTGAGATTTTCAACTAATTGTTTATAACAAAGAACCTTCTTGGTTTTACAGCACCTAGCTTAGATCAACCTTGATCTGTTTTAATCTCTATTAATTTCCACCCAGAAAGCAACAACAACACCTATCTAACTTTGAGAGGATTCAATGCAATCTAAACAAACTATAAAGAAACTCTTATAGTTTGAGTTTTTACAATAAGATTGATTTTGACAGAATCTAAGATATCTCAACTCTTGTTTGAGATTTGATTCTTACAAAGAAATCATCAGCAATAGCACAGTGAGATAGAATTGATCAGAACTGATTGCTTTTTGTGAAAATGAGAATTTCAAGTATGTGAATGTGAATGATTTATGAGAGTTTTATAGCACTTGAAGTTCTTGTTTGATCCTGGGTATTGGCCTTCTATTTATAGGCATTAGAGGCCTTTAATGAAGGTCCAAAGAGCTGTTGATAGTGCTCTAAAGTTTGACTGAAGACAATATATTAGATTAAAAATAATTCAGCTTTGAAAAACTGCTTTTCCCTCTTTTTTGACTTTTCTGGTTTAGCATTAAAGCAGTTTTGTCTTCTAGTTAAAAAGCCTTTGACGTTTCTCCCTTGATCTTGGATGGTACAGTCTTGATCTTGAGTCTTGAATGTAGCCAGAGGAGTTTGGAGAAGAATTTTAAGTCATTGTAGAAGAGATACACTGATGTTGGAATTGTGCAGAAAACGGAGAACGATTAACGTTCTGGGTCTGTCAGTTTGAACTTTCTTGAGCTTCAATAATCAATTTGGAGTTCCCGTTTTAATCATTCTGTATTTCCTTTGCAATTGTCTTGTCATATGTCAAGATTGATCGAACTTTCTTGACATTTGATTTTTGGAGTTTGCAGACTGTCATGACTTTTGTCTGTCTTTGAGTCCTTTGATCTTTAATATCAAATAACCTTTTTGAGTCTGGATGATTCCTACTTGTTCCTTGCCATGTACTGATTAGATATGAACAAATTTTCAGGGCAGACTCTTTGTTAAAGAGGTAGAAAAAGTTTGATCAACATGGAGGCTGTAGCTCTTTCTCTGTTTTAGTGTTCTTGTTGTTGTTTTCTTTGCTTTGCTTGATTCTGTTCTTAATTAAATTCACTCAAAAGCACAAGTTAAATTAACATAACATTTAGAATCATAATTAATATTCTTAATTAACTTTTTGTTTGTTTTCATCAAAACATTAAATTGAGATTTTGTCTCAACAATCTCCCCCTTTTTGATGATGACAAACATGTTAATTTAGATTTTATTCTGATTCTAATTTTAATCAAAGAGAGCTTAAAAACTCCCCCTCAGAATATGCTTCATATTTTTGAACCAACATAAAATCTAAAATAATTTTCCCCCTTTGTCAACACAAAAAGATTGGAGAATACAAAGGAAATGTATACTACACATAGAAAACAATGAGTAGATTCCAGTTTTAAGAAAAGTAACATTTTCTAAAAAACCCCCCCTTAATATTTTGAAATTGATATCCTTTAAAATTTCAAAATTCCAAAACCCAAGCAAGATGTCTCTTTGCTCTTTTGCCTTCTTTCACAACAGACAATATTTTAATTTAACATGATACTAAGCGCAAGGGAAGCAAAATGAATGTGATATCATGTCAAGTATAATTTCTCTCTTTACAAAATATTTTTATGCTAAAAAAGTTTGTAGTTATGAAAAACAATCAAAGAGATTTGTTTACATAAAAAAATGATTTTAAGGACATAAAAAGGAGAATTTTGAGTTCCATGAATGAATTAAATCATTATCAGAATATACCTTGATAAGATCCAAAGAAGAGGACAATGTGAATATGTGCTTCTTCTAAAGGACAACCATTCATACTTGTTACTATTTCTTTGATCTGATGGCTGACTTTCATCAAGACTCAAGTAGCAGCAACTTTGGTACCGTATCATTCCAATTTAGTTCTTCCTATAATTTGATCATGAGATGTTTTTGGAGGAAATGTCAATAATGAGATATGTGTAGGAGTACCGAAAACTAAATGGTTCAAACTCATTTAGAAGTTGTTGATGTTTTTTCAACTATATCATCTTAATAGAAAACATTAGACTTGATTGAATGTTGCATATAAACTATCAAGAATGTTTTGGAGAATATTCTGATTTTCTGCAGAATGTTCTGCTCTTCTGCAGAAATTTCTGCTCTTCTGCAGAATGTTCTGCTCTTCTGCATAATGTTCTGCTCTTCTACAGAATGTTCTGCTCTTCTGGAGAATGTTCTGCTTTTCTGGAGAATGTTTCTCTCTTCTACAGAATGTTCTGGTATGCTTCCAGAATGAACCTTTTTGCTTAAATTGATCATTCTCTTAGATTTAGCCTTTATCATTCTCCAGCTTTTAGGAGAAGAATGAAATAGAGACTGATTATTAATCTCGGTTTCCTGGAAATCATTCTGTTGCTGCTGTCTAGAATATTCTTCTTCTTCATCTCCTTTGTTTTAATGTTTCCAAAGGTTAAAGGAACTCCAAATTTTTGTAATGAGAGGAGGCATCATACTTTTTCATTCACGTGTCTTGAGCATGCCTTGTCCATGTATCAATGTTCTCTCTTGATTGTTGGATGGTGTTCCTACATCACAAGTTAGTAATGATTTTGGTACCCATATTTGTTTGGGTCCTTGATGGTTAGTATATCTTCTTTTAGAAGATTTTTTAAAACTTGATCTCTTTTTAAAATAACAAGTTGATTCAAAGTGACCATTTTTGGAATAATAGGAATACTTTGTTGTTGATCTTCGATAAGGTTTCAAAATCTGAGTTTTACACGGATTTAAAATTGATTTTGCTGAAATTCCAGATCGTTCCCTTTTTCCCAGATTTTCTGCAGAAGGTTCAGCTTTTATTTTGGAACTTTCTTCGTTTTGAGAACAGCATGGAGAACGTTCTCCTTTTTGCAGATTTTTCAACACTGGTTTAGCAGAACGATGTTCTCTTTTAATCAACTTTTTGCTTTCAATCTTTTCATCTCTTTTTCTAAAATAGCAAGCAAATTCCAGATGTCCAAGTTTCTAACAATATGAGCATTTGGGTTTGCATTTATCCTCTTTTCTTTCTGAAACAAAAAAGTTTTCATATATTTTCGTTTTTTGAGTTTTATCAAAACCAAGACCAGCTTTATCAAATATTCCTACTTGAGATCCCATGATTTTTTAAAAGGTTTCAGTAGCTTTAATAAAATTTGAAAAGTCATTTCTAAGAAGTTCATTTTTAGTTTTAAGGAGAAAATTCTCTGTTTTCGTTGCAGAATGTTCTTGATTTTCAGATTCATTAGTTTCCTTAAAATGAGATTCCTGCATGTTCTGAATGATGTTTTTTAGTTCATCAATCATAACCTGAGGTTTCTCTTTTTCCCTTTTTTCTTTTAAAAATTGATCATTTAAAGAGCTACATTTTTGAACAAGCAGATTTGAATCATTAAGTAAGCTATCAAAATCATTTTCAAATTGTTCACATAAAAGACATGGTTCAGAATTTATTACCTCCTTGTCTTTAGTATCTGCCATTAAACATAAGCTAGCTTCTTCAGGTTCCTCTGTTTCTGTTTCATCATAATCATCCCAGTTCGCCATCATGGAGTTTTTCTTGAAAGGGAACTTCTTTGGTGCTCTTTTGTTCAAGGGACATTCAGTTTTATAATGTCCTTGTTTATTGCATCCAAAGCATGTGATTTGACTTTTGTCTACCTCTATTTTGAAGTTTTCTTTTTGATTTGAAAATCCTTTTTTGATAGGATCCCTTCTTCTCACCATTCTCTGTATCTTTTTTGTAAGACGAACTTTTTCTTCATCAACATCTTCTTGTTCGATTTATTCTGAGTCCTCATCTGGACTTTCTTGAGATGTTTTTAAAGCTATTACTTTGCCCTTTTTGATTGGTCTGTCTTCTTGTAGCAGCACTTCATGTGCTAGTAATGTTCCAATTAATTCTTCTAGGGGAAGTGATTCAAAATTCTTGGCTTGGCTTATAGCTGTTACCATTGGTCTCCATATGATTTTAAGACACCTCATGATTTTTCTTTCTCTTTCTTGAACTGTGTAAGCTTTCCCAAGAGAACGCAATTCATTTACAATGGTTGTGAATCTTGAGTACATCTCATCAATGGTTTCTCCTTCATTCATTTCAAAGAGGTCAAACTTTCTTATGCATATATCAATCCTTGTTTCTTTCACATGGCTTGTTCCTTCGTGATGAGTTTGTAATGTGTCCCGGACTTCTTTAGCAGTTTTGCATTCATCAACTCTTTCGCTTTCTTCCCTACTTAAAGCACAAGATAAAAACAAGTGAGCTTTTGAGTTTAGAAGTACCTTAGTGATTGCGTTTCAGCAAGTGTACTGAATCGTTGCAAGTAACAATAAAACGGTAGTACCGAGTGTCGAACTCAAGGATTGCGTTTTACTATTGAATTATATTTGATTACTAGAATTGAACAAAAAGGTTCCCAAGTTGATTGAAATAATGAAGAAAAAATTAGCGTGATTTTATTTCATTGGTTTTCTTATTAAATTTTTAATAAAACATTTGCTTATTGTTTATCCAGTGTGTTTTTCTTGAATTTTGTATAATGCCCTCAAGTATGTTTTCTGTTTTTTCTTTCTTTCTTTTTTTATTAAATATTTTGTGGTGCAGTTATTTTAGGGGCTAGGACTTAGGAGTTAGGAGTGACAGTATCGTTGGGATATCTTCCTCTTTTATCTCGCACCTCACTAACCTTAAAAAAACAATTACAGTTTTAACAATTACACACATTAAAAGGATTTGTAATTTCTAAATAAATTATTTAATAAATTTACCCTTTGATAAAAAATTTAAATTACAATTTATAACAAAAATATTTATATTATTATATACATACATATATATATATATATATATATATATATATATATATATTTAATAGTAATATTTATCGTATGTTTTAAAAATTCACTCAATAAAAATTATTATAAATTAATTATAGATAAATTAGTTCAACAAACGGGGATTATATCATTTAATTAGAAAAATTTGAAAAGCTAATAAATTTAATCAAATAAATAAATAAAAAATTAAAAGAATGGAGAGGCCATTAATGCATTAATTAATTAATAATTTCTTTATGTAAATACATTAAATGTCACAACTAAAAATTATTATTATTAAATAAATGAGAAATATATTTACTAGTCTATTAAATATTTCATCATAAAAATATATTTAAATTTATTTCTATCGAAAAACATGAAATATCAGTAAAATACATGTTTTTGATGAAGACAAAGACCAAAGAAAGTGATCAAGTTGCAAGCTAAAAAAGAAGTCATACATCAAAGACAACTATGGTCAAATATGCTAGAAGTTTTATAATGTAAAGGTCCATGATGCAATCTAATATTCGTATATTTCAAATGCACATGAGAACCTCTCATTTTAGCATATGCATCAAAAGGATTTTCAAAAAGTAAAAATATATAAATAATATTTGAAAATAATATTTTTGGCAAAATACATAAGTGTATTCGAATACAACATCCTGTATTCGAATACAAAGAAAGTCAGAGCTAAAAATCTCAAAGTTGTATTCGACTACGACTATGTGTAGTAAAACTGAACGTTAAAAGGATGTGTATTCGACTACACACAAGCTGTAGTCGAATACACCTGAAAACAATGCAATTTTTCAATTCTGAAATGGTTCTGGATCATTGCATTTCTTCATCAAACCTCTTGGATCAATGACCACAAATATGAAGAGATGTTTATGGAGTATAAATACACCATAAATTCAGATCAAACATAACCAATCCTACAACCAAACCTTGAACAAACTTTCTAAAATGTTTTGATTTTTTCAAAGTTTCAACTTTTATTTTCAAGGTACAGATTTTACATTTTCATATCATTGAGAAAAGTTCTCTAGTGTACTTGAAATTATATTGGATTGTTATCATTGTA